>NC_067401.1:210647500-210966500 GCF_016432865.1 Antechinus flavipes | reverse complement strand
CAAATCCCATAGGATAAGATCCCTCATGTTGATTAACTCAATGTTTCTTCTTTAAAATCTAATGAAATTCATTCCTGATAAGTCCCCAAAGACAATTTTCTATTAGAGAAGCTTTTTTTTTTCTACTACTCTCTACTACTTCTTCAAAGTTGAGAGAGAAATAAAGAAAAGGGCCTCTTAGAATTCATCTATATTGACCATCTCGTGATGATTTTAATTACTCCTAAGAAGACATGTCAGTACAAATTTTTATAGTGAAAACTGAAAGCAGAGAGTCTTGGGTTGGAATCAACCTCTTTACATATTCATATGTGTGTATATATACACATACACATTGCTAGAAAGTAACAACCTCTCTGTACCTCAATTTCCTCATCTATAAAAAAGGAATCAATCTATAATAGTTGTTTGTGAGGATCAAATGAGATGGGAAAGTACTTTGTAAATCTTGAGGCACTGTATAAACACCAGATATTATACTTATTTTGACCAGAGCTATGAGTTCATCAGTATTAATTCCATAGGAAAAGGAACTCCAGATGTAGAAGTTCCTTCCAACAATGCAGATCAGCAGCTGTTCTGCAACTAAGAACATTCTTGAGTATCTTGGGATTTGTTGTTGAATTATTTTAGTCACATCTGACTCTTTGTGACTCTGTTTGGGGTTTTCTTGGCAAAGATACTATAGTCACTTCACCCTGTTTGCTTCAGTTTCCTCATCTATAAAATGAGTTGGAGAATGAAATGGCAAAACTACTTTAGTATCTTTGCCAAAACAAAACAAAACAAAACAAAAAAATCAAGTGGAGTCCCAAAGAGTAGGACACACCTAAGAAAACCGAACTACAATCAGACAAGTATTTATTAAGCATCTACTATATGCCAGGTACTATGCTGGGTACTGGAGATATAATTATGAATAAATTTTAAATTTTTGTAAATTATAAAATAAGGTACACTTTGGGTAAAATATACTATATATAAAATTCAAGATCACAATATGAAGTGATTTTAACCCCTTCCAAATTAGTACTGCAATAGTCTATTGATATATTGCCTCTAAAAAAGGTTCTAATGAAAGAAAATGTTTACAATTAATGCACAGGTAACTTGTTTAATGAAACTGCTTATACATAAGTGTGCAAAATATTCCCTTAAGTGCAAAAAAATAAATTTTGTATTGATGAAGCAGCTTATATTCCCTTCGTGCACTCTATAGTCTAGTCAAAGTGGACTTTTTTTGATTCCTCACACATGCAACTCTTATTTCTCATCTCCATTTATTATGCTTGAAAGATTCTTGCTCTTTATTTCCATTTTAAACAATCCCAAACCTCTTTCAAGACTCAGTTCAAGGATGCCTTTTCATATGAAGTCTTTCTGGATCTCCCCAGGGGTCAGTTCCCTCCTCATCAAAAATATTTTGTGTGTATGTGTGTGTGTCCCTATAAATGTCCATATTGTCTCTCCTTTAGAATGTAAACTCCTTGAGGGCAGGGATTATTGCCTATGTATTTTCAATAGATAGAATAGTGTTTGTCATATAATAGAGGCTTAATTAATGCTTGCTGATTGATTACTACTATTGTTGTTATCAGGGAGGCAGTATAGCATAGTGGATAGAAGACTACATTAAATTCTGAATTCAAACCCAATTCTTTCATATACTGACTATAATCTCTCTGTGAACCTAGAAAAATTTCTAAGATTTTAAGTTCTAGATCAGATGCTATACTACATTGGTAGGGGAAAGGTACTCATCAAAAGCTGCCCACACCACTAAAGTAATGATTTCATATCAAGAAAAAAAAAAGGAAAATTTTTGTTTTCAACCAATGAGATAAGTTAATCAATCAACAAATATTTGTTGAACTCGAGCAATATATAAGGCAGTCTACTAAGTAACATAGGGAAAGGAAAGAAATGGAAGCCATTTTCCCCTGCCCTCAGGAAATTTTTAGCCCAGATGAGATTAAACAAACATAAAAAAATTCAATCATGTCAGAGATGAGTGACAAATAAGCAGAACAATGTAAAAATCTCATAAAGAAGTTAATAATAGAACTTCATTAGAAAAGGAATATCACTGTACAAGAGATATATGGGAAGCCTTCATGAGCAGAAAGGATTTAAGCTGAATTCCAAAAGACAAATGCTTTGAGGGTAATAAGGTGGCACAATAGATAGAGCTGTAGCCCTGGGGTCAGGAGATCCTGAGTTCAAATTCAGTCTTAGATACTTGGCACTTATAAATTGGGTGACCCTGGGTAATTCACTTCATTTTTATTACCTCGTCAAAAAAAAAAGATAAAAGGTTTGGATGGATAGAAGAGGGGTGAAATTTCAGTCAAGGGCAATATGAGCAGAGCAAAACCAAAGCAGAGTTTTTAGACAATGGACCCACCAGTTTAGTTGAAATAGAGACAATTGGAGATATGCCTGAAAAAATTAGTAAGAGTATCTTGAATGCCATGCGAAGGACTTGACCTTAGTTTATAGATTAGAGATTCTTAACCTGAAGTCCATAAACTTGATATTTTGTTAATATTGTTATGAGTACTTCAATGTAATTGGTTTTATATGTAGTCCTATATATTTTATTTTAGGAATTTGAAAAGATTATTTTGAGAAGAGGTCCATAAACTTCACCAGATTACCAGTGAGATTCATGACACATGCAAAACAATGATAATCTCTGCTTTAACAATAGGGAGCCTTTGAAGGTAATAGGAGAATAACATCATCTAAATAGTGCTTTTAGAAAGTTAATCTTTGATGACATGTTGGAAATATGTAGGGTAAATCTGGAAGGTAAAACAGACTAGTTCAGTAATCTAAGTATGATACAATGAGGATCTGAGTCATGGTTGGTAGCAATGGAAAGGTTAGATAGTGGGATAGATTTTGAGGGGCTTTGTGAAGAAATATGATTCCTTCACTAACTGGTAACTTTTTTTTAACCTAGGCTTTGCTTATGAGCCCTGAGCAAGAAGAAAAATTGTTAACATATGTTCAAGATCTGTCCAGTAGTACTGGGAAGGTGCAAAATGAGATCAAATCATCACCTGGAAACTTGAAGGCCATTATTACCATCCTGGAATTGCTATCAACAGTCCCAACCCAAGTGAATACAGATATAATGACAGTAAGTTATACTTACAATTTTTAAGAGCTTTGTTTGATTTGATGTTCCCAATTCACATGGCATGTTTGCTTCAAATGATTAGGAAGCACTGTAGTACAGAGAAATGAACTCCAAAGTCCTAGGTTCAAATCCTGTCTTTGCTGTTTATTACTCAGAAAACTCATTTCTATTTCATGGCTTCAGTTCCTTACCTGTAAAGGAAAGGGGTTAAACTAAATAATGTCTGATATCCTTTCTAGTTCTTGACATTTATGATTCTATGATTAACTCAGCATCCCTTTTTTTCTTTTCTTTTCTTTTCTTTTTTTTTTTTTAAAGCTGTAACAAATCCCCTCTGGAGATATCATCAAAGTTTCTTGCTCAGATGATCATTGCCAAGGTCATGCTACAAGATGACATTGGTCAAATCCAGTGTTCCAAGTCCTTTGGAATTGTAGTAATTTTTCTCAAATTCGTTTTTTTGTACCAGAAACACTGAGAAGCCACTTCTCAGAGACAAAAGCCATATTGAAAAGCTTCTATGAGGCAATTTAATTCAACAAGCATTTACTTACACATCAAATACTTCTAGATATTGTATACCACTACAAAGATAAACAAACAAAACTTTTCTGCTCCCAAGAAGCTTCCTTTCTACTGGAGAATACAATAGTAAATAGAAATAAATAGATGATCATTTGAAGCTAGTGAGGGTACAAACATCTAATTAGCCAGTGTGGATTTTTCATAGAAAGGAAACACCGGGATTAAGCCTTGAAGGACACCAAAGATTCTAAGTTAATAATGATAATAGAATGTATATAGTTCTTTAAAGTTAGCAAAGCACTTTATTAATGTTATCTCATTAGATTCTCATACCAACCCTTGAAGGTAATAATATTAATGATAATTAGTATTTTATGGATTCATAATTCATAACTAATATTTATATAGCAATATATCTATAGCTATGTCAGGCTGTCTGTCTGTCTATCTATCTGTCTGCCTCTTTGTCTATCTTTCTGACTATCTATTTATTTGTTTGTCTCTCTATCTGTCTGTCTATCTAGACACTGTGCTAAGTGTAACTTCATAAATAGAGTCTGGCCTGTAGTCAGAAAAACTCATCTTCCTAAGTTCAAATCTGGTCTCAGACAGTTACAAGCTGTGTGACTCTGGGTAAGTCACTTAGCCCTGTTTGCCTCAGTTTCCTCATATATAAAATGAAC
The DNA here is from genome assembly GCF_016432865.1 of Antechinus flavipes. Classification (NCBI taxonomy): domain Eukaryota; kingdom Metazoa; phylum Chordata; class Mammalia; order Dasyuromorphia; family Dasyuridae; genus Antechinus; species Antechinus flavipes. Next base: position 210,962,147 of record NC_067401.1, on the reverse strand, counting down.
TGGGGAAGCAAATGGCGAACTATTCCAGCATCTTTGCCAAGAAAACCTCAAATGGGGTCATAAAGAATCAGACCTAAGTGAAACAACTGAACAACAATAATCTAGTCTAAATGCTTTGCAATTAATATTTCATTTGATCCTCACAACAATCCTAGGAGATAGATGCTATTATTATTCCCATTCCACAAATGAAGAAACTGAGGCAGAAAGAAATTTATTGACTAGCCCAGAGGTAAGTGTCTGAAGCAAGATTTAAACTCTTGTTTTTCTGACTCAAAAGTCTAATCTTCTATCCACTGTCACTTACTATAATATAGAGTTAAGGGAATTGCACAATCAGCCTTGACAAGACAGTCTGTGCAAAGATGTTGAAGCTTTGGGGCATTTGCAATGAGTGACAAAATATTACATTTGAATATCATAGGTAAAAGGAAAGAGCTCATGAGCAGGGGAGCAAGTGGAATTACTGGGGCAATCTGATTTTCTTATTCTTCTCATATTTAAAGTAAAGAAAACCTTCACAGGCCTAAAAAGAGAGAAAAATAGAATAGTTATCAAAGAATTTTGTCTTCCCATTCCTGCTGCCTGTTGTGGGGTGTTTCAGCTCAAATCTTTTAATTTCTCTATTGTTTCTTCTACCTCTATTTTCTTCTCCACCCATCACTGACTCAAACAATTTCTAGGTTCTTAACTTGTTCATGTACCCTCAAAAAATCTATAGATAGATTTCAGGGTGTCTGTGAACTCAGAAGGGAAAAAATAAATCTTTATTTGATATAATTTCTGTGATTTCCTATGTTATCCTATATATTTTATTTTGCATTTAAAATGTCATTTTAATAAGGGGTCTATAGGCTTTTCTAGCTTAACAAAGAGGTTCATGACAAAAAAAATAAAATAAACTCTGGTTCTCGAGTAATGTTCTGTTTCTTCCTAACTGTATATCCATTTGAATTGAAGTATTTATTAAGGATCTACTATGTGCTATGCATTATACTGGGTATTCAGGATACAAATTCAAAAACTAAATAATACCTGACCTCGAGGAGCTTACATTCTACTGTGTTGGTCTCTCTCTTACAGCACGTGCTCTCTACAGTCAATGTTATTCTTGGCAAACCTATATTGAGTACCTGGCAAGTTCTGCATCAGCAACAGGCCAATGAGAGCTCCAGGTTATTGGATTCTGTGGAGAGATTCTCCAGAGTGCTGCATGAGGGGGTCAGCGCCATTCCTTCCATCACCCATGCTAATGTGCAAATGAGGGGCGTCGTGACTACAGCCGCACACATGACAGACTATGACCAGCATTTTCTCTTTCCCGATTCCAATCTCTGGGGCCAGGTAATCATCGACAGGCATCAGATAGAAAGCCTGGAGCCAAATTCATCCATCGTCACAGTGGCTTACCCAACACTAAAAGCTATCCTGCCCCAGAGCGTCCAGGACAAGAACTATGTGAATGGCTTGGTGATGACCACCACCGTGAGCCAGGGGGTGACAATGCCATTCAAGATTTCTATGAAGTTTAAGAAAAATGACCTGTCATTGGTGGGCCCCCAGTGTGTTTTCTGGAACTATCACCTCTCCAACCATACAGGGGGATGGGACAACAGCGGATGCTATGTTGAACAAATGAAAGATGACAGTGTCTTCTGCACCTGTAATCATTTAACCTCATTTTCCATCCTGATGTCCCCTGATTCTCCTGATCCCAGCTCCCTTCTAAAAATACTGCTGGATATCATTTCTTATATCGGCCTAGGCTTTTCCATCTTGAGTCTAGCAGCCTGTCTTGTTGTTGAAGCTTTTGTGTGGAAATCAGTGACCAAAAACCGAACCTCTTACATGCGCCATGTTTGCATTGTGAATATTGCAGCCTCCCTCATGATTGCTGACTGCTGGTTCATCGTGTCTGCTGCCATTCATGATCAGCGCTACCTATTCAGTGAAACAGCATGTGTGGCTGCCACCTTCTTTATTCACTTTTTTTATCTCAGTGTCTTCTTCTGGATGTTGACCCTGGGTCTCATGCTTTTCTACCGCTTGGTCTTCATCCTCCACGACACAAGCAAGTCTATCCAGAAGACGATTGCCTTCTCCCTGGGCTATGGCTGCCCACTGATCATCTCCATCATTACAGTGGGGGTCACCCAGCCGAAGGATGTGTACATGAGGAAAAACGCTTGCTGGCTCAACTGGGATGACACGAAGGCTCTCCTGGCTTTTGTGATTCCTGCACTGATCATTGTGGTGATAAATGTCACCATAACGTTCGTGGTCATCACCAAAATCCTGAGGCCCTCCATTGGGGACAAGCCAAGCATTCAGGAGAAGAACAGTCTGTTTCAGATCAGCAAGAGTATCGGTGTCCTCACTCCCCTGCTAGGACTCACCTGGGGGTTTGGACTGGCCACTGTGTTCCAGGGAAGCAGTGCTGTGTTCCACATTGTTTTTACCCTACTGAATGCTTTCCAAGTAAGTGCTTTAGTGAATGTGGCTGGGGGGAGGGAAATGGGAAAGAGGGAATTTATCACTGTTAATAGATTATTACTTTATTATAAGAGTTATTGGGATCATTGATAATGGAAAATACTTATGTAGTGTTTTCAAGTTTATACTTTACGCAAATATTTATGCATTGTTTTCAAGTTTACACTTTACATTCTTATTTGATCTTCACAGCAATTCTTAGAATAGAAGCAATTATTATCCCCATTTCACTGATGAGAAAACTGATGTTCAACAATTATCCCCATTTCACTGATGAGAAAACTGATGTTCAGCAAGATTATATCCCCAAGCAACATAGTTAGTTAGTGACCAAGACCAACTTTGAACACAGGTCCTTCTTCTTTTTTCCATTGTGATGACAGTAATGACAGAAACAAAACTAAGAATAGAAATCAGGAAAGTATAATTCAGGAAAGCTGTCTGTCCCAAACTGCAGGAATCCCTAAACTCAGGAAGCCCAGAAAAATTCATTTAAAAAGTGTAGATTCATGCTCGATAGAAAGTTTCCTTCCTATTAATATTACAGAAAAGGAAAATCCTTTCTCTTATCAGAGTTGTTCCTTGCCAGTGTGTTTGTAAAAACTACCTAGGATAAAAACCAGATGTGTGTATATATATATATATATATATATATATATATATATATATATATACCCATATGCATGCATATACATACATATATACATGGAGGTACATGTATATATATCTTGCTTTTATGTTTGTAAAGCATTTTATATACTTTATTCCATTTGAGCTTTGATACAACTCTATCAAATAGGCCCAAATTCAGAAACCTTAAATAAATGGTTAGCTCAATGTCACATGGCTAAACAAATAAGAGATAAGGTTTGAACCCAGGCCTTTCTGATACTAAGTTTAGTATATCATATTGCATTATTTGACTTGCCTCTGATACATGCCATCGAAAAAATATTAAGGAAATCATCTAACTTCTCTGTTTTTCAATTTCCTCATTCATAAAGTGGAGATAATAATGCCTCTATTTTATATAGATGTGTGTATATATATATATATATATGCTATATGCACAATACTATATATATTATATTATATTATATATATAGTTATGAGGTAATACAATATATTGTATTGAGGTAATACAATATACTATATATGTGTGATGACATAATGCAATATTATATATATATATTATATTATATATGTAGTTATGAGATAATACTATATATTGTATTACCTCATAATGCTCTGAAGAATTTAAGCTTTACAGCTTAAATAAGGTAACATATGTATATATAGTATACCTATAGATGTATACAAGGGTATGCATTTATATATACCCACATCATTTGGAAAACTTAAGCATTCTAATTATTAGTTATTATTATATCTAATTTACAGATGAAGAAACTAAAACTCAGATGCTAAATAGTTTACCCATGATCACATAACTAGTATCTGAGTCAGGACTTGAACCCAGTGCAAGTCCAACACTCCACCCATTAACTTACATTCAGTCCCCTTTTCCGTGAAAATACCAAGTCATTCCTATGCCTCCAAAAGCCATGGAATACAAAAAAACCCCATGGAACCTGGAGGTAAACAGAGCATGGACCCATCAAAAGGATGCCCAGGGCTGTGGCAAGGCAAAGCTCAAGTAATAGAATGAAACATTAGAAACGCTGCCACAAGAACAAACCCTACATCTGTCACTCCTTAGGGTCACTCCAACTTCAGGACTAAGTTCCAAAGCAGCAACATGTTCAGTTTGATTAAACATACACACACATACACATACACACAGATAAAAGTTTACTGCATATCATATTCTGATACAAAATTCTTTGGTATACTCTTATGTCTAAGCAATTCTCACCACTTAGATCCTGTTGGTTAAACTGTCCAATTCTTTTATTATTTAAATGTTTAAGAAGTCAGTCTAGGACATATTTCTAAGTAGTGAGAACTGCTTAAACACAAGGGATCTTCAACCTCCTTTAGCCCTTCATTTCAACAGCCCTACCCTCTGATAAAATGCAATCATGTTGGTTAATATATCTAATTCATTTTTGTGTATCACTCAAATAGTTGGGAAATTAGTCTGGATCTAAGTGAAGATGAAGGAGGTTGAAGATACCCTTCCTCAGTTGAATTTATCCTTGTTTAAAAAAATGTTCTCCTCACTTACCAGCACCATCCTCTTTAAGGAGGTTCATTTATTTGACCCCATCTACAATGCGGTAATTATCACAAAGATTTAGAAATCCACAAATGCCATTTTTTCCCCTTCTAACAAACATTGTTCAAAGGACAGTGAATTTGGAATCCAATAACATGAGTTCAAATTTTGACTATTTTTTTTTACTATATGATTTTGATCTAGTCACTTTACCTCTTAACTTCAGTTTCTTCATCTATAAACTAAGATTTGATTTTATATCTTTGAGATTTCTTCCAGATCTAGGGACTGGATTTGAGATTTCATTTCTATAAGGAGTCTCCCTGATAAAGAAATTCCTTGTACTAGAACTGAGTGATAGCTCCTCTATAAATTAGTCTGAAAGAGATTTTTAGAGTTTACCTAGAACATCCAAAGATTATGCTAGTTGCCCAGAACCATTCTACCAGTGTGAGTTGGAATATGTATTTGAACTCTGTTTTTCTATTCTCAAGAGCAGCTCTCTATAAACCCCACCATTCTGTCTCTTGATCATATAAATATAGTTTGAAAAAGAAATTGAGAGACTATGAAATCTCACTGTAGTTGGAAATTTAAAATGAGGAAATTTTTTTTTGTTTCACATTACAAATGTATTCACAGGCTTTTCAAAAAGAATCCATTAACCCCCAAGAGGTTTTTATTTTTTTTAATTCATTCATTTTTTTCATGTCTTTAGCCTCCTATGTCTGTAAGTTCATCTAAGTGCTTCACAGAGCATTAATTCCTTGACACAGTAGCTTAGAAGATAGAATATTAAGCTTAAGTGTTAAAAGATCTTATAAATTGAAGGTTAAGCAAAAATTAAAATGAAGTATCTCTGAAATAGATAATATGAGCTATTAGTAAAATAGGAAGCAGTTCTATACAATAGGAAAGACACTGGACTACCACACCTGCATCTAAATAATGGCTCTGCCTTTATCTTTATCTAACAGAATCTCAAAGGTTCTGTTTTTGACTGAAATAGGATTAGAAAATAATTTTTTAAAAACTCTAGAATCAAAAAGGATCTTAGAGTTCTTCTAGTCTAGGCTCCTCAATTTAGGAAACCTTAATTGATGTTGAATGACTTGCATATAAAGAGAATATATATATATATATATATGCATAACAATATAAATATTTATATAAATATAAATAACAATATAAATCTAAACATACTCTATTTGTGTGTGTATGTATACACACATACAAATTATATATATATACATATATATACATATATATATATATATATATATATATATATATATAATTATCCAAGGTTATCCAGGTAAGCATCAGAGATAGATTTTGAATTTATTTCCTTGAACTCCAGAGCTATTGCTTTTTTATATCATCCTACCTCTAACTATACCACACTTATATCACACTGCCTACACTAATTATTTGTTGTTGTCCAATCATTTCACTCATGTCTGTCACTTCATGATCCCATATGGGGTTTTCTTAGCAAGGATACTAAAGTGGTTTGCTATTGTTGTCTTCAGTTTATTTTGCAGTTTAGGAAACTGAGGCAAACAGGTTAAGTGACTTCCTCAGAGTCACACAGCTAGTGAGGACCGTCTGAGGACCGATTTGAACTCAGGAAGAAGAGTTGTTCTGAATCTAGGCTGGCACTTGATCTACTGAGTCACCTAACTGCTCTCTCTTCTTCTTCTATTTCTTTATATTTCACACAGTGCTTAGCATAGTCCCTTCCACACATTAACAGTTAATAAATATTCTGTTGATTTAATTTAATTGTATTCCAAATTTGTTCTGACACCCAGAATAGTTAGATGTCTATATTGTTATTTTGACTTAGTCATTTTTCCATCTTATCTGACTTTTTGTGACTCCATTTGGGGTTTTCTTGGCAAAGATACTAGAGTGGTTTGCAATTTCCTTCTCGAGCTCATTTTATAGATGAGGAAACTGAGGCAAACAGAGTTAAGTGATTTGCCCAGTGTCATACAGCTAGTAAATATCTGAGGACAGACTCAGGAAAATGTCTTCTCACTTCAGGCCCTGTGCTATATCCACTGTGCTATCCCAATCATATTCTATTTCATTCTTATCACCATAGTAACTAAATGTGGAGATGGTTCAGTATCTTTGAAGCTCTTTGATTTCATTTCTAAGTGGTAAAAGCAAAAAACTAAAAAATTAACCTTAGGATGAAGCATTTCTTTCTTTATTTCTTAACATAGCCTATTTTAAGAAAGAATAAATAGATAGGTAGTTAGAAAGAGATAGAAAGATAGAAAGAGAGATGGTCAGAGAGTCAGACAGGAATATGTCTATGTAGATACAACTATTCTATTTTGATCTATAAATTGATCATTATGCTCTACATTATCTAATTCCAGACTTTGAAAAAAAAAAACAGCACGAAGCAGGGGTACCTACCAGTTAATACAAAGTTCACAAAGTTTTCCATAAAGAGGAAGAGTGCCTACAATCTGCTTAAAGTAAAAGCAAATGTAATTTTCAATTTTTTTCCCCTTAGGGATTATTCATTTTGTTATTTGGATGCCTCTGGGACAAGAAGGTAAGTGTTCTAGTAATTAAATCCCCAAATTTAGGATATCCTGTGATGCTTATGGCTTAGTCTTGCTCAACCAATTCACCATTGACTTCTTTCAAACAATACAGGTACAGGAAGCTCTGCTACATAAATTCTCCCTATCCAGATGGTCTTCACAGCACACAAAGGTAACCATAAACTTTCTGGAGATTTTTCTTTGCTTTTTATAGGTAGCCCCACATGATCAGTGGTCAAGTACAGAGTTAAGCAATGACTTTGATCTAGGGAAATAGATAATAAAAGTCTTTTCAATTAATAAACTTTTATTAAGCATTTACTAAGTTCCAGACACTGTACTAGGCACGAAGGATACACAGACAAAAATAAAACAGCCTCTGCCCTAAAGGAACTAAAATCATTTATCAAGGAAATTGCTTCAGCTTCCCCTTCTCTCCACCACCCATTCTCATTTCTTTGGCCTCTGTAAGCACAGACTTGGAGTTTTAATTAGTATAAATCAGGGCATCTTTAAGCTGGAATATCATGAATGTGGACAGCCTAAGGCAATGATTTTTAATTCAGTTAAAATTAAATTGAATTTCAAACAAAATTGAGTAATTTAAATCAGACTTAAGAAATCAATGTACTTAGGGGAATCCAAGACTCAAAGAAATAATTTAACTTCTAATAGCTATAGTTCTTTCTGGAATAAATAAACCAACGTATTATACATCAATATAATGGGTAACCTTTATGCATAAAGGCCATTTTATGGCCACTAAAGAATTTAGAACACTAAAGAACACTAGTGTTCCAAGATGCCTTGTACTTGATGCTACACTTTAAAACGAAATGAAATGTATGCCTTTCCACACTTTCTCTGTTAATTCCCCTTATGACTAAATGTACATTTGCTTGATTGATGGTTGGAACTAAGGATGCCCCCCACTTTGCTCCTGCCCCCGAATAGACAAAAGCTAATGCATCAGAATTCAACTGTGTTCCTTGACCTTACTAATCTCGTGTTATAAACAAATTTGTGCTGCTTCTAAATGATGTGCTTTTTTCTGCCTTCTAGTCAACATCTCTGGCTTCATCCACTCCTGTGTTTTCCATGAGTTCTCCAATATCAAGAAGATTTAATAATTTGTTTGGTAAAACAGGTATGCAATCGCTTCTGGGTATTCTCAAGTTAGTTAAGCAGATGAGTTTCTTGTCCTGTAGTAACTTCCTTGGCACTTTTAGGATCTATATGTAAAGAATTTATTTAGCCAAGGGCAGGGGGATGGGGATGCTTAGTTTTTAAAATTCACTTAAACGCCTAGTTTTTTAAAAAATCTAATAGTTAACATGAAGGGAAATTTCAGCAGGCAATTATTTGCAATGTGAAAATGCCTATTCCTTGTATGTGGGTTTAAATTAATGTCTTAGGGTTCTAGACATAATTTAAGTAAGTTGTAACTTCAGTGTCATACACACAACACCTCCCTCCCAAGTGATTCTATTTATAAACCAATAAGCACTTTTTGCATTATATAGTATATGTTTATGTTCAAGTCATCTTTGTAAGCCTCAATGCCATCTAGATGATTACCTCAAGAGAATCTGATTCTGCAGCTTTGAAAAACTGAAAATTTTCCATCTGGGCTCCATATTTCTGTCAAGGTTTGCAGTTTGGATGCAAACATGAAAATCTGAATGCTCAACTTTTTCAAGCTACAAAAAGTAAGCTGAATTGCACAGAATATAATGGCATTTAGGACACATTCTGGCAAAATAAATGCTTAGCATTTCTATCTGAAAGCAGGTCCTCTTCATAAAAGGAACGACAAATAATACCAGGAGTAGAGAGCATCCTCAGAACTACTAGCATCCCCCATCTTTCTAAAATCTGACATTTCATGTGTCCAAATCTAGAAAATTATCAGTAGTGTCCATGCTGTGATGTTTTGTTTGAAAACAAGCCCTAGAAAATTCTTTTTATTGATAAATATTTCTAGAAGTATGGTGTTTTCTATATAGATTTTTGGTGGGTTATTTGTTTAAATAAAAAAGAGTACAACCAAATGTCTACTTTGCAAATAAAAAGTAGACTTTTTTTCTCACAGGCTGAATAGAAATGACTAAACCCTCTGAAAATGTTGCCAATAAAACACTTTGCTATTATAAAGACAGTCATTTGTGCGAGTTAGTATAATCACTGGGAGCAAGGGGAAATATGAATAGATTGTCCTATTTGATATTAAAAATAAAATTCTGGGAACTCTGTAAGTCATGTTTGTACAGTTGCATTATCCATATAATTTAAACCAAAAAGAAAACATAGGGGCAGCTAGGTGGCACCGTGGATAAAACATGGACCCTGGAGTCAGGAGGACCTAAATTTAAATCAGGCTTCAGACACTTAATAGCAGTTATGACCTTGGGCAGGACTTAACTCTGATTGCCTGAAAAGAAAAATAAAACTAAAATTAAAAATAATCCTATATAAGCTTTTATTAGAATTATCCAGATTAAATCTTGATTTGAAAGTTGAATTTTTGGATGGGACTATACAGATTATACAGGACAAAGCTAGAAACTGTGAGAATTAATGGAAAATTCAAATGCCCAACGACTGCCAGAACTTCTCTGGATGTTTGTATATACCTCTCTTCCATCATTGGAGTTTTGGTGTTCTTTGGTGTTCAGTAATGACTATTACTTTGGTTTATGTTGTCAGCAGTCACAAAGGGTCCTTTATGCAGTGATGGAAGCCTTGTTGGCTGTTGCAGTCCATGATTTTGATGGTAGGGTGGGCACTTTGTCCCTCCCCTTCCCAACCACACATGTGTGGGTCCCTGCACTCAACTCCAGCTCCCATTCTCTCACCTCACTTTCCCATAGCCCCTCTTCTTCTGAATCCTACCTTCACACTTCCACTTCTTCTTCCCCAGTTTTACCTGGATGTTCCTCCTCTCTTTTTTTTTTTTTTCCTTTCCACTTTTTCCCGGTCACTCTCTGATCCTTCCTTATTTCTGTCCAGATCCCAGAAACCAAAATGGAAAATGGTCAGCTCTGACCAAATCTGCCACTTACTGCAAGCATGGGAACTCCAGCCCCTCCTGTCCTATGCATGTAGTGGCTTTGGATCAAGCTTATGGGGGTATATAGCTACACTCAGAGCTTTGTAGAGATCTGGCTGTTCCTTGGCTGCTAGTGTGGCATGAAATGTAGGTGGGGCTTTTCTGCTGCCATGCATGTTTGAGAGCAATCAACTTGGCTCTAGTCTAGAGAGTTCTGATGGTTGGGTGGAGGACCAGAACCCTCTGACTTACTTTAAGGCATGTTAAAAGTTTGCCCCTACGTTAGAGCAGAGCTCCACCTGGTGGGAAAAATAGGAAGCATCTACTTTCCTCCTTGAGAACAGCTTACTTGATGGGAATCCCTGCTTCTACTTTGTCTTCCAGGAACTTACAACGTGTCAACCCCAGAAACAACCAGCTCATCTGTGGAAAACTCATCCAGTGCTTATTCTTTGCTTAACTGAAAACAGAAAACCAGATTTGCATAACTTCTGGGAACAGTGGACTTTGCCACTCATTGACAAGCTCCAGAAAGGGAGACACCTGTAAAACAGTTCTATGTAAAACATCCTCTCCCTCAAGACCTTATGGCACGGACTTTTGCACTAGCGAAGAGGTCACACTAAATTGTGTAAAGACTTTGACTACAAGTGGTTTTATTGTTTACTTTTGACTTTTTTCTTCTTTGAAATAATCCCCAATTTGTACAGTATTTAAATGATCACATATGTCGCCCAAAACCTAGCTTCTTCTCTGGCTTGAATGTGAATTAAGGTCTTTCAGAGACATTGTCATGGTTCCCAGTTTGGGTCTAATGCTGTTTTGCTTTAAATAATAGGGACTAAAGAATTAACACAAAAAAAATCGTGACTTTTTTTTTTTACTCAATAAGAACAGTTTTATATTCCAATAATAATTGTCCAAGGTAAGCTACCTTGTATGTCATATGCTACAAATATTAGAATTTCAAAAAGACTAGACATTGAAAACAGAAAGTAAGCTTTAGTAATGCTTTCCCAAATCAGTTGCTAATGCAATCTGTCTTAAAAAAAATTAATGGTAAAGAAACAGGAAAAGTAGAACGGAAATGACATTGCAAAAATCCTTTCATTTGGAATATCTAATTTACCAGGAAAAAAGAAGAAATTTATGATTCCCTTAATAGCCTTCTTATGTTTTGAGGTTTTAGGTATGAAGAGAAAAGGGCAAGGGAAACTCTGAGATTATTCTTTTGTAAACCCTAGCACCGAGCTGTAACTAAAGCATGGTGACTGGAGCTTTGTCCCAAGGTGTCAAAATTAGAGGATACTTAGAGTGTCATTCTATGGCATGTTTCTCTACCTTTTTCCTTTCCTGACCTCACTGCCAAAGTTGCAGTTTTTTTGCCCTTCCTCCCATTTCAGCAACTTGCAAAACTTCCTTCCCTCAGGTGAGCCTACCCTCTTCCCAACTTGTCCCAGGTACAGAAATGATTAGTTATAGTTTAACCCAAGCAAAAACTAATTATTGGTCAAATTAAGTAGAGCTTGTAAGACAAGTCAAGTTGTAAAGATGTTCATTGAGACCTTTCTTTGAAATGTGTCCCAATGATCTGGAATTTTCTGATTTCTAAATTTTATTATTGCACTGGAAATAAATTCATATTCTGATTATTTAAGAGCTTTAGCCAGGTACTTCTCTGTGCATTATATAGTAGGTTTTCATAGTGTTGTTGCTCTTTGATGAAGATGATGATAATGATGAATGATATAGGTAATAGTTTCTCTTGATGTATCAGACAGCAGTACATTTTCTCCCCTAGACCTCTTATTCAGACCAGTTTTCATTAAGATGTTTCCTGTTTTTCAGACCCACTACATTCAGCCCCTTAACAAAATCTTCTACAAGAGTTTTATTTATAGCTACCTTCTCTGTGCTCCTAATGACACTTCTGCTTGGTGAACAGATGATGGAGCCTTTCCTAAGGTTTAGGGAATATAATACTCATTTTAATGATTATCATCATCCATAAATATTTATTGACACTCTTGGCATTTTGCTAGGCACAGTGCCTATATAGAATACATAGGGCCTTACCCTCTAAGAAGATGAGACCAATAAGTATAGATTGTTGTCTTTTTGTATTTTAACTTTCCTTCCTTTTCTTATTTTGTTTTGACTTTTCTTTTCATTTTCTTCCTTCTTATTTCTACATTTTCTAACAAGGCTTGAAGATGGAACAGGGGAGTCTGCTAAATTATGCTTAGTAGTAGATGAACTCCTTATTTTTAATCCATTCACAAAAATGAAGAAATCCCACCCCAAGTATACTTAAGAATTGCACAACAGATGGTCCAACTGAGAATTCCATGGCTAACCATCCATTAAAAACAATGGGCTTTGGAGTTAGGGAATTCTGCCTCTGGCACTTCTATGTGACTAAGCATCTAGACTTTTGTTTCCTCATCTCTAAAAAAGAGTTGGATTAGATGACCTTTGGAGTTCCTTAAAGTTCTAGATCTGTGATCCTACTATGTGATCCTATAATAAATTAAAACAGCTTAAGGGGTCCATATAACTCGAACTGAGAGGAAATCTTTCATTTCCATAGACTTAAAGATGTATGGCAGTTTATAAATTACCTAGTTTAGCCTCCTTGTTTTTAATATTTAAAAAACAGAGGTCTTAGGGAAGTTCAAACATGTGCCAAAAATCACACAAGTAATATTCTGGACCCCAAGACTGAGAAGGTTTTGGAAGGCTCTAGGGCAAAAGATGCCTACCAGTGAGAGAACTTGAGTGAAATGGAAGGTTGGTTTGCTCTGGAAAAATGGTAAGAACTCAGCTGATGCCTGCAGCTAGATAAAAAGAGTCATGAGACATAGCTTAATTCCAGGAAGGAAAGTAGGCAAATGAGGAAGAATGAGCCAGAGCAATTCTTACATCTGGATTTTTAATGGAAAGAGATGGGAATCCCTTCATCTATATCCTGCTATTAATTTTATACATTGTGCTTCCACTAGCTTCAATGGAAACGTTAAGGAGATTATTGTGCTTCACAGTATGAACAAGATTTGTGGAATTTCAGGAAATTTTAAAGGGATTACATAGGATGTTTTATTGGCATCATGCCCAAATTCCTGAATGGGAGCACGTCCTCTGAATTCTACATGACAAAATGTATGCACATTCACACACACACACACACACTCCTTCAATACACTCAAGGGCTCCTCTGAAAATAGATCAAGAAATGCAGTTCCAGATTTCCCAGGACAATAAAAGAAAAATAAATTTTCTGATTTTTTTGCCTTAGTCCAGAGGTCAAACACTGATCTTTCAATTGGGTAATGTTTTTCCCAAGAATTCTCCAAAGAATTAAGTGATGAGATCCCAAAGTGTTCATGACAGAAGGCCTAATCTTTAGGAATGTACATCTTCACAGTTGGCTGTGTGGTGAGCATTTTACCCTGTTCAAGAATTAGGAATCATGTGGTAACCTAAAATGACTAATGGCTGATGATAGCTGAGAGATATAGTCTGCTTTATTTGCAGAGAGGAATAGTGTTTGCTTTTGGCTGTTCTGCTCTCATTCTTGAAATATCTGTGAAATTCCTAACAGAATGAGAAATAAAAGTCAAGCTAATTTCTTTATGATGCCACCCTTCCAAAGTGCCACTTTTACCATCTTGGAAGGTTCTAGCTGCATTTAGTAAGTTCCTACTGTTTGTAGAACATTGTGTAAGACATTAGGACAAATAGAGGGAGAAATAACTATCCTTGAAATAGCAGAATTTTTGGAATATAGTAAGCACTTAATAAATGTTGACTTACATAATCAAGGTCCCTATACTTAAGACACTTAAGAGTCTAGTAATGTTACTACTGATATTTATGAAACATAGGAATCATTGAACATGATTCTGCTAAGCCCAAGATAATGATTTAAGGCAGACATCCCCTAGAGATGATAAAACTCAGCATCCTCTGCTCCTTATACTTACCTAGTTATTTAGAGAAAACTGAAAATATTCTTAAGATTTTCAAAGTATGAGAAAGTAAAAGTTTGCCATTATAAGGTCAGAGAAAACACAACATAGAGATTTAAATCAAAGGACTCCTTCTCTCCTTTCTTAAGTGACTTTGAGTAACTCATCTAACCTCTGTATGTTTCTTAATCTATGAAATGACAAGCTAGCTGATTCACCCCAACCTTCTGTGGTCCCTAGAAAGCCTGAAAAAGATAAGAGGTATAACTGGAGTAGGAAAAGAGTAGACAGTACTGAGGAAGTAGGAAAAATGAGGGTAATGAGTAAGGTGAGGAGATAGGAGAGATGAAATCTAGAGAGATGTTTCAAGGTGAAGGCACTTGAAGGTCATGTTTTGGCAGACAGTGGATAAAAGTGGGCTACTAGAATTAATTTGAAGCAAGCAAAAAGCAAAACAAAACAAAAACCCTTGACTTTTTCTTTACCTGTGAAATTTGAGAACAGGGGAATTTGGTTCTGATCTCACAAGGGGCTGGGTAAATGCAATTAGGGGACCTGACCCTATTATGTCATTAACAGATATTTGGGACAAGCAACAACTGCTCAGAAAATGAAGGATTGTAATATCTTTGCCCTGTGTAAGGTTTCAAGGTGATTTAAATGGCAATGCTTCATCTCTGAAATAAGGAGAAAGATCTCAGAGGGCTTGTTACCATGTGAATACAGTCATAATTTTTAATCATATGTTACCAGGATGATTGGAGAGTGGGTTTTTGATCCATGTTTGAGAATAGAAAAAGCAATTAGGACCTTCAAAAGTTTTGGAAATTTTGCTTCTTTGTATTCAAAAATGCTGTTGCTACCAACTAGATCCATGTTAGACTTCCTAACTTCAACCAGATTTCTCAACTTGGAACCAGTGATGATGTCTTATTTTGTACTCTCCTACTACCCCACCTAAATCACTGTAGCTCTACTGGAGACCCCAAGGGAAAAGCTTGGTCAACAGTGCAAAGATTAAACTTGATACACTTAGCTAAAATTTGTGGATTATGAGTGAATCAGTTACCTCCTTTCAGGAACTGCCCTTTCCTGAAATTCAGGGACTCTTGATGGATAATATTTCTACCTACATTTCCACTATCTCTAAGATAGTTTTCAGTGGACTCTTATAAAGAAATTATTTCAATTCAGTAATAAAGTTTAATAGTTACAAGCTTTAATTACAGAAAAATCACTATGTGCCCCAAATAACATGCTATCAGTGGTGTCAGGTATATTTTTAGTCACATGTTGCCTGCCATAAAATTCCTCATTGCATATTGAATAGCTATGATCAGAAAAGATGTTGGGGTTGAGGGAGATTATGGTAGTAAGAGATGACTTGTTTCCCCCTATTCCTTTAGAAAAAGAATTTTTAACAGACTTCCTGTGGATAGATTTCAGAGGGTCTATAAATTGGATAGGGAAAAAGAATTATATATTTTAATATAATTGGTTTCCTTTGTAACTCTACATATTTTATGTATTTAAATTTTTATTTTGAAAAGAGGATATTCAGGGGAAAAATTAATGTCATGGTGCTCCATATAGTCTTTAAGATGCTCATTGCTAAAATGAAGCTCCTCCCTTTTCTTTATTCTGCATTAAGACTCTTTAGAATGGGACCAGTAGCAGAGGTTTCTTCCTGTAAATAAAAAAAAAAAAATTCTTTAGGGCAGGGCTTCTTAAACTTTTTCCATTCTGATCCCTTTTTGCTAGAGAAATTTCTATGTGACCTTGGATATATAAAATAGTTAAATGAATTAAAGATTTATTGGTAATAAATCATAATTTCACAACTCCCTATACTCAGTTAAAAGACCCCATATGGAATCACAACACACAATTTAAGAGGCTGGGCTTTAGGGCAACTGGGTTCTGTGTTTCTTTGGTCTATAAGCAAAAGTGAAAGAAGTCACATTTCCAAAAAAAGAAGCCATCTACAGAAATCCACAAAGGGGATGACATTTAACTATGGTAAAGGAATTCTAAGACTACTGATCTTCTAGGAACCAACTGTCTCTCAATATGGCCTTTCTGGCTAATATGTCCTTCATATATGGGCTGATGTCAGAAGATGTCTGGATAGGCAGGCTGATGTCTAATCCTTGTCCTAAATACTTATATTTTTGTCTCCCTGTTCTTCAAAAACATCTCTTTAGTCCTAAGGCATCCCCTCCCCCCCCATCTCTGCCCAATGCAAAGCAATGAATTTCATGTTCCAGATTATGAGCATTTTCTTATTTCAATTAACCCATGGACTTTCCTCGAGGTTGTTTTTTCTCTATTGTTAAATTTCTCTGTATCATATTGTCCTGTCTGTGATTTTCAGCTTGTTTTCAAATGCTCTGTTCTCTGTAAGATAATGTATACTGTCATGTAAGAGGAAGACATTTATTTTTGTATTTCAGAGTTTTTGCCTTGCCTCATAAATTTTCCACCTTAGATATATAAATAGGAGGGAAGCATTTGTTCTTGCTTTCTATGTGTATTTCATCACCAAGTTCTCTGTCAATAAAAGCTGCCCACACAGGTGTAAAGGGTGACTGCTTATTCTAAGCATTTACACAATACAGACAAGGGATGAGCTGCTTTCCACAAAAAAGACCTGGAGTCTATGAAATTTTAAAAAAGATATATATATAATCATACTTCAGTATAATTGATTGCTTTTGTAATTCTATGTATTTTGTTTCTTTAAAATTATTATTCTATGAAGGGGTCCAGGCGTCACCAGATTGACACCAAAAGAGAAAAAAAATTAGTGACATATCAGATTTCACCAAATCATTACACAAAAGTGAAGGGAATTTTATAAAGTGCCTACTATGTGCCAGGCACTGAGTTATGCACTTTACAGATATTATCTCATTTGATTCTTACAACAAATGCTGGGAGATAGGTTCTATTATTATAGAACCCTTGTTCTATGATGACTTCCAATATGATGAAGAACCTTGAGTCTAACCGAAATGAGAATAGGCAGTATGGTATAGTATAAAGGCCATTAGCTTTGTGACCTTGGACAAGTCATTTTCATTAAATAGAACATTAATTAATTAAATTAAATAGAACAAGATGCTACAAGACTTCAAAGGTCCTTTCCAACACTAGATTTTACAGATGAAAAATAGGTTGGACTGGATGATCTATCAGGGCCTTTCCATCTATGATCCTATGATCCCACTAATTGTGTGACTAGAGAACATCAGTACTTCCAGAAGTTCTCCCAGGAAGTTCTCTCTTCTTTTGGGGTCCTATAACTACTACTCTGAGTCACTACTTTGAGTTAGGCAACAAAGTCAGGGATTCTGTACCCAAAAGGCCACTGCCAAAATGCATATTATATATATTTATACATATATGTGTATATACATACACACACACACACACACACACACACACACATATATATATTTAGAAGGTTAAAGGAGATTCTGGGAGACATGGAGATATCCGTTTAGCCTTCTATTAGAAAAGTAGCTTCAGGAAATTTTAGGTGTCTGGTCCTTAGGGACTGACACTGAGGTTGAGGGTGCAGAAAGAAACCTAAGAATAATATGGTCTTGAGTGGGACATCAATAAATCATTCTACAGAGAACACTAGGCTCTGTGCAAGTGGTGGGGTTTAGAGATTAGAAATCTAATTCATTTACTAGTTCATTCATTCTAGTTTATTTACTTTATCTTCTGAATCATTTTTCCTTGATTAGTACTTCAGGTGATTCATTTAATTGTTCTCATAAGGATCTACAATACCCTGAATAGGTTTTTAACATGTTTGTCCCACAAAAATCCCTTTCTTGGCATATATAATTTATTAGAATGATACATTTTCTGTTGTCTGACCAAGCATTAGTTAGGCACTACACAGCGCCTTCAACTGCCTTTGTGGCCACTGAAACAAATTGTTCTCATTTGCCAAGGAAAGTCTTCTCATGCTTGGAGTGGATATCCTCTAATTCACTAATGGTTTTGAGTCTTCTTGTTTACCCTCAACTTAGTTTAGTCTGTCAAAACAGTTTGACGGGGGTGTAGCCACTGGCAAGTTCTGTAACTTCTTGGAGCCAGGTGAGAACTGGGTAACCATTTGGACACCAAAGATGAATGAGCAGCCCTAAAAAGGGCTTATCAAGCCTTTATACCAGAGGTGCTAGTTCTCCCTGAACACTCTATATATTTCAAGATGAAGACTACAGTTTGATCTTAGAGGAGCCATGCTTTTCACCCACGATCCTAATATGAACTGGGATTTGGGGAAAGAAGAAAGATAATTATTGGAGACCAAACCCTAAGAGAAGTAACCATTTCAGGAGTTGGACTTCAAACTCAGATCAGCCCTATACATATGAAAGAGCCAAGAGGAAGTTTGATAATTTTCAAATGACCCATATCAAGATTAGAATCACAGAAAGAACATTAGGTCTGGACTTAGAAGAATCAGGAGACCTCGGTTCAAATGCTCTCTCTGACATATTACACATGTATCTGAGCAAGTAACAAAGCTCTTGGACTTCAATTTCCTCATTTATAAAAATGAAAAGACTTGAATTTGATGGCCTCTGAAATCTCTTCCAGTTCTAGATCTATGATCCTGAGACAAAATCACTACCCTGTTACTCATTTAATAGTTAATAAATAATTATTAAGCACTGTGCAAAGTGCTGCACATATAAAAAGAGGCAAAAGACAGACCCTTACAATTTAATAGAAGATACAACATGAAAACAAATAGGAAAACTAAGAAATAATTAGTAGAGGGAAGGCACCAGTATTAAGAGGGGAGTTGGGGTGGGAAAGACTTCCTGTAGAAGATGGGATTTTACTTGGGACTTAAAAGAAATCAAAGAAGGCAGTAAGTGGAGACAAAGAAGGAGAACATTTCTGGTAGGAGAGACAGCAAGAGACAACATTTTGAGGTAAGGCATTTTGATTCTTGTTTGTAGAACAGAATAGAGGCCACTGTCATTGGATCTAAGTATACCTAATTAAAAAATAAGGTCTATCAACTCTGAGATACCTCTACACACCTCTCAGATTGACTAAGATGACAGGAAGAGATAATGATGAATGTTGGAGGGGATGTGGGAAAATTGGAACATTAATACATTGTTGGTGGAATTGTGAATGGATCCAACCATTCTGCAGAGAATTTGGAACTATGCCTAGAGGGCTATCAAATTGTGCATACCCTTTGATTCAGTAGCATGTCTACTGGGCCTGTATCCCAAAGAGATCATAAAGGAAGGAAAGGGACCCAAATGTGCAAAAATATTGGTAGCAGCTCCTTTTGTAGTGTCAAAGAACTGGAAATTGAGTGAATGTCCATCATTTGGAGAATGGCTGAATAAGTTCTGGTATATGAACATTATGGAATGTTATTGTTCTGTAAGAAATGACCAGCAGAATGTTTCATAAGAAACAATTAGTAGAACGATTTTAGAAAGGCTTGAAGAGACTTACATGAAGTGATGCTGAATGAAAGGAGTAGAACCAAGAGATTTCTATTGTACACAGTATTGTAAACAGTGTACTATACACAGTAACAACAAGATTATATAATAATCAATTCTGATTGAGGTGGCTCTTTTTAAAAGTGAGTTCCAATGGTTTTGTGATGGAGAGAGCCATCTGCACCCAGAGAAAGGATTGTGGGGACTGAGTGTAGATCACAAAATAGTATTTTCGCTTTTTGTTATTGTTGTTGTTTGCTTGCATTTTGTTTTCTTTTTCATTTTTTTCCTTTTTGTCCTGATTTTTCTTGTGCATTTTGGAAATATGTATAGAAGAATTGCACACTTTTAACATATATCAGAATACTTGCCATCTAGAGGGGGAGGAAGGAAGGGAGAAAAACATTTGGAACACAAGGTTTTTCAAGGATGAATGTTGAAAACTATCTATGCATGTGCTTTGAAAATAAAATGCTTAATTAAAAAAGAAATAAAGTCTAAAAAGACTTTAAGGTAAAAGAGTTAAGCTATGAAAGGTTTAAAATGCCCAAGAGGATCTAGAGGCAATTGGAAACCAATAATTTATTGTGACAGCTAGAGTGTCAGACTGCAGTCAAGAAGATGCATCTTCCTGAATTCAAAATTGGCCTCATATACTAGCTATATGACCCTAGCCAAATCACTTCACCTTGTTTGCCTTAGTTTTCTTATCTGTAAAATGATCTGTAGAAGGAAATGGCAAATCACGCCAGTATCTCTGCTAAAAAAAAAAAAAAAACCCAAATAGGGTCATGAAGAGTCAGACATGATTGAAAAACAACAAAAAGAACACGAAAACGATCATGAACAAACATAAATTGGAGTTAATCACTTAGCAATTAATTAACGGAACACCTCAAGCACGGTGAAGTTAGATAACTTCCCCAAAGGATAATGTTAGGGTAATAGGCACAAAGGAACTAAGGAATTGATCCATTTACAAAGAAAAAGTGCCATTCTGTCACTAAATGGCAAAATGTGTGAATGCTTTTGATTATTTCCTTATGAGGAGTTAGTTCCTTACACCCACGATTCCAGTCGGATACTGATGGGAAGGTATTTACTTAATGCAGATAATTTGTAGCATCCTTTACTGACCTTTTAGACTTGGCTTCTCGGGAACACCAAGTTTTTCCTAGATCCCAGATGGTTGTTGTGACGGGAAGAAACTTAAGAAGTTGTCTCCAGCTGCAGGAGTGAGCGAGTGAACGAGTGACATTCTGCCCCAGCTCAGAATTCATTTCTCCCGGTCGCTCCTGCAACCTTGCCTGGGTACCTATGGCTCTACTGCCATCTAGTGGAGATCTGCAGCATGAGGTCGCCCGCTTTAGTCACTGACATCGTCAAGAAGCTACAAATTGAAAACTTTCTGTCAGAAAAAAAGAAAAAAAAAAAAAAGAAAGAAAGCTTGGTATATTTATTTAGCCCATTTATTTAGAACTGGAAAGAAGATAGCAAGTCTAATCCCTATTTTTACAGATGAGGAAACTGGATAGCAAATAGCCCAAACATTTATTAAATCCTTACTATGCGACATTCTCTGCGTTAAGCACTTGGGAGGTGAGTACCATTATGATTTACATTGTCCGGTTGCGGAAACTGAGGCAGGCAGAGTTTAAGTATCCAGGGTCAGTGTCTGAGATCAGATTTGAACTTCTTGATTTCTATTCTATTGCTTATCACTCAAAGAAATTTAAATAAAAGAGTGAGCCTAAATTCCAATACACTTGTAATGGAAAGTGCCATCTACATCCAGAAAGGGAACTATGGAGACTAAATGTGATCAAAGCATAGTATTCTCTCTTTTTGTTGTTGTTGTTTGCCTGTTGTTGTTTTTTTTCTTTCTCATTTTTTTCTGTTTTGATATGATTTTTCTTGCACAGCCTGACAAAAATGGAAATATACTTAGAAGAATTCTGGAAAATCTGGAACTCCAAGGTCAAGGAGAAAATATTCCTAGTATCCAGAAAGAAATAATTCAAGTATGCTGTAGGAACAGTAAGGATAATGCAAGATTCAGCTGTTTCTATGTTAAAGAATCAAAGCACTTGAAATGTGATGTTCCGAAGACCAAAAAATCTAGGATTACAAGTAAGAATCACCTATCTAGTAAAATCTTCAGGGGAAAAAATGAATATCAAATAAAATAGAGAAATTTCAAGCATTGGTGATGAAAAGACTAGAATTGAAAATTTAACTTTCAAATATAGAATTCTCATACAAGACATATTCATTATTTCTTAAATGCAACATAATAATAATATTTCTATAGAGCTTTAAATAGAAATATTTTACACGTGTTAGCTCTTATCATCAAATTCCCTTATATTCTTGTACAACAATTTGTTTAGTATGATTTAGAGCATAAAGTATTTGATTTGGAATAAGGAAGTCCTGAATTCAAATCCCATCTTTGCCATTTATTACTGGTATGGCTTTGGTTTACACATAGAACTTTTCTGGGTCTCAAGTTTTCTTATCTGTAAGATAAGGAATTAGACTGGATGATAGAGATTAAAGAAGCAAGCAGAAGAAATAATGACATAATGGCATCCATTACATTGTCTGCCTAAGTGTAAGATTTGTATTTCAAAGCTTTAGTAATCTCTCCCTTTTTCTTTTGAAGAAAGAGAGCCAATCCAAAAAGGACCAAGTGTTTCTTTTGTGTTTATTTCCTATCACTTTCCAGGGTTGCTAGGATCATGTTCTGGGATAGCTTAGTCAGATATTAGGGAAAAACAAAAACAAAAGCAAAAGCAAAACCTGTGTTTTCTAGCTGGCTTAAGCTGCTTCTGAATTCCAAGGGCTTAGATGCCCAGTTTTCTTGGCATACACTGTAGAGTTGCCATAGTTTACATGGTAAAAAAAAAAAAAAAGATCGTATGGGAAAACAAGTTGAGCGATATCCCCCAGACAAATATTTCTAAAAGTAGGGAATGGAATGTACTTGGAGGTCATTAAGATGGTGTTGGTAGGGGAGGAGAGAGGTAAGGAACCTTGTGATATAGAGTCTCCTCCTCAAATGCCTAATTAGCTGTGAAATGACCTGTAAATGTGTCTAAGAAATTCTGGAAAATAATTTGGAATTATGCCAAGAAACTGCTAATATTTATACTCTTTGATCTACTGCTGGGGATATATCCCAAGAAGGTCAAAGATGGAAAATAAATGTGTGTGTGTGTGTGTGTGTGTGTGTGTGTACATACACACCTAAATATCATATTTATAGTAAGACTTTTGTGGTTGCAAAGAACTAGAAACAAAGTAAATGTCCATTGATGGCAGATGGTGAAGAAGCCTACATTGGGATAGGGAGATGGTGCAGTAGATAGAGCACTAATCCTGGAGTTAGGAAGACTTTATCAAAGACAGATTTTAAGAGGCAAATACCCCCTAAGAGGGCAACCTTTTAACTTAAAGTCTGGTTAAAGTGTAAATAGCTGATATCAGATGCTTTTCTGGGAACAGTTCTTTATGGGAGGTAGAGAACAGAGTGCCTATAAATGGGACAAGGGCTTAAACAGATGATGGAGGTAGAAAAAGAAGGGAGAAATGAGAGGCTGAGCAGTTGATGAAGTTAACCTACTTCACAGCTTTGCTTAGGCCCACTCTAAATATAAGCATATGAAAAATTACCATGTGGGAATAAACACTGGGTTCATCCAATCTGAGGTTTTATGTATTAAAATTACATCAAAGGAGCAAAGGGAATATGATCCCACTTCTTCTTTTCTGCCTAGTGGCTTTAAAAAGACTTTTTTTTTCAAAACGTATTTATTTAATATTTTCTCCCAGTTACATTCAAAAACTTTTTTTTAACATTTGATTTTAAGATTTTTGAGTTCTCAGTTCTCCCCATTATCCCCACCCACAATTAAGAAACCACATGTGAAGTTATTCAAAACATTTTCATAAAAGTCAAGTTGTAAAAGAAAATATAGCTCTCCCACCCTAATAAAAATAAAAACTTTCAAAAAAATTAAGTTAAAAAGTAAAGAAAGATAGATAGAGAATGCTTCAATCTATATTCAGACTTCATCAATTACTTCTCTGAGTATGAATAGGATTTTTCATCATAAGTCCTTCAGAATAGTAGTGGATGATTGTACTATTGAGAATAACAAAGTAATTTACAGCTGATCATTCCAGAATATTGCTATTACTTTGTATACAGAGGTTTAACTTTGTTCATGGAGGACTTTCCAATTTTTTTTCCGGAGAGCATTCCGCACATCATTTTCAAAAGAACAATAATATTCTATCAGAGAAACTTATTTCAAAAAAAATTTTTTTACAATTATTGCTAATTGTATTTCCCCCATTCATTCTTTCTCCTTTCACACAGTCCTTCCTCAAAAGTGTTTTGCTATCGACCACTTCCTCCTTCAACATACCCTCTCTTTTATCACCACCCCCTTTCCCACATCATATTCCCCTCTTATTTTCCTTCAGAGTAAGATAGATTTCTATATTCCTATCGAGTATGTATGTTATTTCCTGTTTGAGCCAATTCTGATGAGAGTAAGGTTCATTTATTCTTCCTTTTTCTATCCCTATTCCCTTCCACTGTAAAAGCTTTTTTCCTGCCTCTCTATTGTGGGACAGACAATTTGCACCATTCCAGTTTTCCATTTTCCTTTCAGTACATTCCTCTCTCATCCCTTAATTTCATCATTTTCTTTAAAAATATGTTCCTTCATATCCAACTCACAGCCATTACCTCTGTCTGTAAATGTTCCTTCTAACTGCCATAAAATAAGAAAATTCGAATGAATTACAAATATCATACTCCCATGCAGGAATGTAAACAGAAAGATAAACCTTATTAAGTACCTTATGATATCACATTCCTGATAATTATGTTTCTCCAGAATCCTATATTTGAAAATCTAATTTTCCATTCATTTCTGGTCTTTTCATGATGAACACTTGAAAATCTTCTGTTTCACTTTTTTTCTCTGAAGGAATTATACTCAGTTTTGCTGGGTTGGTGATTTTTCATTGCAATCCTAATTCCATTGTTCTCCAAAATATTATATTCCAAGTCCTCTGTTCCTTTAATGTAGAAGTTGTTAAATCTTGTGTTATCCTGACTGTGGTTCCACTACACTTGAATTGTTTCTTTCTGGATGCTAGCAATATTTTCTTTGATTTGGGAGTTCTGGAATTTGGCTATAATATTCCTGGGAGTTTTTATTTGGAAATTTCTATTAGGAGGTGATTGATGGATTCCTTCAATTTCTATTTTACCCTTTTGTACTACAATATCAGAACAGTTTTCCTTGATAATTTCTTGAAAGGTGATGTCCAGGCTCTTCTTTTGATCATGATTTTCAGGTAGACAAATAATTTTAAAATTATATTTCCTATTTCTATTTTCCAAGTCAGTGGTTTTTTCATATGAGATATTTCATGTTTTTCCATTTTTTCTTTTTTTTTTTTTAGTTTTACTTTATTGTATCTTGATTTCTCATAAAGTCATTAGCTTCCATTTGCTCAATTCTATTTTTAAGGAATTATTTTTTCAGTGAGCTTTCATACCTGCTTTTCCACATTGACCAATTTTGCTTTTTAAGGCATTCTTCTCATTAGCTTTTTGTATTTCCTTTTGCATCTCTGTCAATTCTTTCCCTAATTTTTCCTCTATCTCTCTTACTTGATTTTCAAAGTCTCTTTTGAACTCTCCAATGGTCTGAGCCCAATTCTTATTTTTCTTGGAGGCTTTGGATGTAGGAGCTTTGACTTTGTTATCATCTTCTGAGTGTGTGTTTTGGTCCTCCTTGTCACCATAGTAACTTTCAATGGTCAGAAACATTTTTTTGTTTGTTTTCTGCTCATTTTCCTAGCCTATTACTCAGCTTTTTTGTTAAAGTAGGACTCTGTTTCCAGGGTGGAGGGTGCACTATTCCAAGCTTCAGGAGTTTTGTACAACTATTTTCAGAAATTCTTCTGGAAATCTGAACACAAGCATTCTTTTTTTTTTTTTTCCCGGGAGCTGTTAGGGTATCCCCATCCCATAGTATAAGATCTAATGTGCTGGCTGGGGCTGGGGCTCTGCTGGCTGGGGCTACATTGGGACCACACATTGGAGTCCCACCCTATTGCTACAGATCATCTCCACTGACCTTCCTAATCTTTCCCTGTGGTTCCAGGCTGAGAGGTCCAGAAACCTCCTGCACTGCTGATGATTTTGAAACCTCACTGATGCTGGGGTCAGGGCAGGAGCTGGGGCTAAGGCAGGGCCTGTCCTGGGTTTGCTTACTGGGCTCCCACCCTGGTGTCACAGACCTTTTCTGCTGAACCTCTAAGTTGCCTTTGGTTGGAAAATGTTCTAATTCATCTTTTTGATTGTTCTGATGCTCTGAAATTTGTTTAAAGAAGTCATTATTTAAAAGGAATTTGGAACAGTTTGGGAGAGAGATTGGGAAGTTTCTGCTTTACTCTGCCATCTTGGGCCCACCTCCCAAAAAGATTTTTTCTTAAATAAAGTACAGAAAGTGGAATTTGGGGTTGATTTATGTGGAAATTTACCTTGAATTTTTCATTTTACATGTGTAGATACACTTTGAAAGATTTATTTTGTCAAATGTTTAATTTCAGGGCAGCTAAGTTGTGTAGTGGATAGAATCCCAAGACTGGAGTTAAGAAGAAGTGGCTTCAAATTCAACCTCAGAAACTTATTAGCTGTGTAAACTTGGGCAAGTTATTTAACTTGATTTCCTCATCTGTTTAAAAAAAATAACAGCTAGAGAAAGAAAATGTTAAAACTCTCCAGTATCTTTAACAAGAAAACCCCAAATGGGGTCACAAAACATCAGACATGCTTCAACAACAGCAAAATAATTTAGTTTGCATTTTCTTTAAAATTGGTAAAGAGCCAACAGTTTGCTGAATGCTGCCCAGAATGTCTATTTTAGTATCAAAAATATCAATAAAATGCCTATCTTCCTCTTCTCATTATCTGTCACACACAAGTGTGTTCAATTGACAAAACTTGGCATTTTCATCTCTATGACTTCTCTGGCATCGATCCCTTTCTCATTACTCACACAGTCAACCCTCTCAGCTCAGGACCTCAACACCTAAGTACCTGAATTATTCCAAAATACTCCTAATTTGTCTCCTACCTCAAATCTCTCCCCACTCCACTCCATTCTCCACATGGCAGACAAAGTGACTTTCATTAAACAAAAATCTGTCTTTGTCACTCTTCTACTAAATGTACTCCTGCTGCTCCCCATTGCCTCTAATATAAAAAGTGAGCTATTTATTTGCCTTTTAAGAAGCTTTACAACATGATCGCAAATTACCTTTCCAGCTTCAAATAAATTATTCTCTACTCCATACTTTTCAGTCAAATCAAAGTGGACTTTTTGCTTTCCCTCACACATAAATTTCAATTTCGTTTGCACTGACCATTCCCCAAATGTATTTTCCTTATCAGCCCTACCTCATAATGTCCTTCTCTTGCTTCAAGACTCAGCTCAAACATTTCCTTGTAGATGATGTTTTTCCTTAACCCACCCCCAATCTCTAGTACCCTTCTTCTCTAAAATACCTTTCATTTATACCCATATATGTACATATGTATATATGTATGTATATGAATATATATGCATATATTTATCATCTGTCTGTATCTGGATCTCTAGGTGGATAGAACGCCAGGCCTGGAGTCAGTAAGACTCATCTTCATAAGTTCAAATCTGGTCTCAGACAGTTACTAGCTGTGTGATCCTGGGCAAGTCACTTAATTCTGATTGCCTAGATTTTTTTTATATGTAAAATGAATTGGAAAAGAGAATGACAAACCATTTTAATATCTTTGCTAGGAAAACACCAAATGGTTTCAATGAAGAGTTAGATTTTTTCTGAAAAATGACCAAACACATATATATGAATACACACACACACAAACATATATATATATATATATATATATGTTTCCATCAAAATAATAGAAGCTCCATGAGAGCAAGGATTGATATTGTTTTTATCTTTTTATCCACACCCCCTTGCTCAGAGGAGATACTTAGTGTTTGCAATTTGTTTAATTGATTGGCAGAGGGAATTTTCTCACTAAGAATGACCTACATCAATGAAAGCAAAAATCCAGGATCCCTTCTCCATCCCCAAAAGGAAAAGCATATTTAGATGACCTTAACTAAAAGTTTACAAAACTAGGGGCAAAGGCATTAGCAAGAATTCATAGCACTACATTGTTAGATTTCTTGCTGTCTTGTGAAGGGGAGAGGGAAAAAAAGGGAAAGAGGAAATTTTGGAGCACAAAGTTTTGCAAAAATGAATGTTGAAAAATATCTTTATATGTGCTTGAAAAAAATGAAATTATTGAAAATTTAAAAATAAAATATTAAAAAAAGAATTTATAGCATTTTGTCCTTAGTTATTTGATGTGCTGGGAGTAAAAGAGTGATTTTATATATTTAGATTCATTTTGTTTTGCTTTGGAAGAGCATAGAACATGGAAATGTTGCTATGACAATATTTATTTATGCATGAAAATTCTAATGTATAATTAACACAAACATAAAATGATATGAAATAAAACAATAAGATCCTTGCATTATTCCTATTAGTTTAAGGGCTTATTATACTTTTAATTTTTATATTTGGTAGTTATTTTCTTTTACTCTATTTTCAGATTTGCCTTATTCCCTCTCACCTCCTTACCCATTCCCAAATGAAGCAGTTAGAAAAATAGAAACCCTATAACAAACAGAGTCAAACAAAAAACAAATCCCTGAATTGGTCATGTCTTCTCCAAATATCACACTCTTATCATCACCGCTCTATCATGAAGTAGTTGCTTTATTTTAAATGTTTCTGATTGATTAGAGGAGTGTCACTGGCTAGTTGTGTGACTTTGAACAAGTTTTTAGGTCGTGGGAACTCAAAAGTTTGCTTTCCTGATCCTCAGTTTCCTTTATCTATACAATGAGAAACTGACTGGTTAAGTCTTCTATATTCACAACAATGAACTAATTATAATTAACATAACAACCAGAGAAGGGAAATAATTCAGAATTCAAAAAATTTAAAAAACAAACATCAAAAATTGTTTTTACATGTAATTGGATAAAGTACCAAAATATTAAACTAATATTAATAAAAATGAACTTCATAAGTCTCCATGGTGTTTGTTATCTTGAGGAATTAAGACTGGAGTTGGTGAAAAGAAGCAAATAGGAGTAGAGAAGTAAAACACAGAAAATACTTACTAGAGGTTTTTTGATTGTGTTTATTTAAAAAAAAAAAAAGCATCTCGGTGTTATAGTAATTGGAGCACCAGGCCTGGAGTCAGGAAGATTTATTTTCCTGATTTCAAATTTGGCCTCAGATACTAACTAGTTGTATGACCCTGAACAAGTCCCTTAATCCAGTTCTTCATCTCTAAAATGATCTGGAGAAGGAAATGGCAAACCACTTCAGTATTTTTGCCAAGAGAACCTTAAATGTGGTCATGAAAAGTAGGACATGACTGAAAATGACTGAAAAACAACAAAATTCATTAAAAATATCAAGAGGCATCAATTGAATTGTTTTTGCTTATAAAAGGAAAGAATGTAGAATCCCTTACCAACTACTTGTAAATTAAAAGAAAAACTATAATCTGATATAAATGAATAATTATTTGAAAAACCTGCCATTGCTAACTCCCTTTTTTTCATAAGTAATAACTTTGGGTTTGAAACTGTGAATAAATTATCAGATACTATTGATGATATAAAAATAAAGTCCAACATGGCTAGGGTATATTTCAAGGTATAAAATTACATCATAACTTATCCCTTTGAACTGTAAAATCAAGGGCTAAAGAGCTTAAAAGCAACCATTATGTTCAGAAAGACCTAAGAGATGTTTTGAATCATCATCCAAAGCCGTCTAGAATAGGAGGATTCAGGCAGAGTGATATCATTCCATTTGTGTTCTGGGGGACCCTTTTGGGCCTTAGAAGAGGCAGCCAAATTTAACCTCCTCTCCTCCCATAGAATCTCTCTTTTCTGATCAAAAACTTATGTGGGCAGCTGGATGGTGCAGTGGACAGAATACTGGGCCTGAAATCAGTAAGACCTGAGTTCAAATATAGTCTCAGACCCTTAATAGCTATGGTATCTTGGGCACACCTCTCACCTCTACCTTAGTTTCTTCAATTATAAAATGGGGATAATAATAGCATCTACCTCCTAGGGTTATTGTGAGGATTAAAAAGTCATAATGATTGTAAAACTTGACACAGTAGCTGGCTTAAAAACGTGATTGTTCTTTGCTATTGTTATTGTTATAAAAACTATTAGAGATTCACTAGTATTTTTTGCTAAGGTTAATTCTGTTGGTGTTTCATACCTTAGTACATATGAGTTCAAGATTTTTTGTTTCTATTCCATAAGTGGAAATTGGAATTTTAATTGGAAGAGTAGATGTTTATTTTCATGTGCATATAATTCTATGTAAAAATGTATATATGTATGCATATATGTGTGTATTATATATGGGCACATTTAAATAAGAAAACCAAAGCCCAGAGTAGCTAAGTTACTGGCTCTAGATCACACAGGGAATATGGAGGACAGAGACAATATTTACATCCAGGTCCTCTAATGCCAAACTCTGAATTCTTTCTTTCATATCAAGATTCTTCTTTTTTCTTTAGAATTAAAACTAAAAATCCTGAACTTAATCAATATTCATTAAAAGTATTTCTAAATAGTTTTAAAAAGATTACAGATAAAACTACCGTGTTGTTATTCACAGTCTGCTTTTTTCCTTTAAATGTCTATGTTTGATCTGAAAATTATCGAAACTTTTCTGCTTTTCTGTGATTCACTGAGCTGTTTCCTAATTTTGGCTATATTGGTAGAGCAAACAGCATTCTTAAACTGGCCTTTTGGAGAGGAATTTTAGACCACTAGAGGTCAGTATCAGGTTGTTGTTTGTCCTTCCCATCAGGGAATTGAAACTGTGACATGTAAATTGGATTTAAATGAGGCAGGGCTGTGCAAAGTCACCATCCTCATTCCCTCCTCAGCAGCCATCTGAGTCCAGGGGCAAGATACAGATCAGGATGACTGGAGATGGCCCTGATGGGGAAAATGAAAGCAGAGGAGTCCTGACATTGGTTTATTTTCATAAAGCATCTTCTTCATTTGTGCTTCAACTCCAACTGACTAATCATATAACAGTTACAAGGTTATTGTTCTTTTTTTTTAATCTAAACCCATTTTGAAAATTCATATGGATCTGAAATCAGGAAAGTAGAGAAGACAAGGAAGAGACACAAGTGCAGGAAAAAAACCAAACTTTTCTACTTTAAACCCAGTTCTCTGAGAGGAATGCATTTGTTTTATTTTGTTTTGACCTAATATTGTTTCACCTTTCTAAATACATGTAAAGATAATTTTCAACATACGTGTTTGTAAGACTTTGTGTTATAGCTATACAGCTAGTAAGTATCTGAGGTCATATTTGAACTCAGGTCCTTTTGACTCCATGACTGCTGCTCTACCTATTATGCCATCAAGCTATTCTAACCTCAATAATAGGAATGTGCTGTTATATTCATCCCCATTTCAGAGAAGCCAGAATTGGCAGAGGGAAAAGGTAAGCTACTTATTTGCCTGAGGACTCACATAGCCAGTAAGCATCTGAAAGAGATGCTTTACCATACTGACGCTATAAAATCCAAATGCTTATTGCTGTTGCTATAATAGTAATACCTCTTGGTTACTGAAGAACGATAAACTATATTTTGATGCCTTGATATATGTGTGTTAATTTACCAAGTCTACAATAAAGGCAAAAGATGACTGGGAAAACAAGTTCACAAAGAATATGTATTTTTCAGACTAAGAAAGGCAAGTGAATAAGTACATATACCCATATATCTTCAACTGGCATTATGACAATGATGAACATGAGAAAGAAAAGAAGCTATTTTGTACTTGAAAAAATGTGGCACTTTTAACAATTATAAGCTATCTTGTGGAAAACCTGATCTTTTAAAATACAAATATTCTCCCAGTGATACTATGTTATAGTGTCATTTAATCACAGAACACTGCAACCTCCAAAGAATCAAAATTTTGGCTATCTCAAAGGATGAAGGAGAGCTTTGTGGGTGTTCCCAAGGAAGTTGCAATGTATTCTTATAAAATTGTATAAAATGTAGATGAAATAGGATAACATATATCATTCAGGAAATATATAATTGGAAAAGTAAATAGACAAACAACATTGCAAGAATTAAAGGGAATAAATAGATAAACATTGTACTTTTCACTTCTAGTGGGGTGGGGTGGGGAGATTCCCAATCTAGGAGGAGAAAAAAAGACAAGTCAAATCTCTTTTCTTGAGGCCCCATGGCCTCAAGCAAAGTGACCCTCAGACTTTCTCCTTTTAGCACATAATATCAACTCTTGCAAGTGAAAGAGTCCTTCACTAGATAGAAACAGAGAAAAGAACAGACTATATTCAATCAGATAATTCTAAAGATGAGATTGTTTCTGGTTTTGTAGCCAGTGGCAAATGGTTGCTCCTAACAGCATAGCAGATTAGCTCAGAATGTCTATAAAAGTGACAGTTTTCCTGTCTGCTTGAAATAGATCTCCTTACATATTCCAAATAGGTAACTCCATCTGAAGTGATCTGGGCATGGACAATGCCCTATTACATAAAAATATGTAAAATGAATATAAAACAGATACAAAATAATTTTGAGAGCAAAGGCTTCATGAAGAGGATAGAACAGGGATTCCAGTGTAAGTGAGGAAGTATTATATTTTAACTTGAGTTTTCTTGACTAGTGATCCAAAAATCATTTTTTCAATTGATTTGAAGGAGCTCAAATAGGTCTCAAATGCCAGAATTAGCTTGACCAAAGGGAGAGAGAAAGCGTGAGTTCAAGTCTTAAGCATAACATATCCTGACTGTATCTCCATAGTCAAATTACTTATTTTCTGAGTGCCTTGGATTAATCCCTAAGATTATAATTTGGGCAAGTGGCTTTACTGCTCTGGGTCTTGATTTCTTTATTTGTAAATTGATTTGGATCATATGACCTCGTAGGTCCCTTTTTTCAATAGATGTATCATCCCAAATTATAGTTCAGTTGCCTTTGTATTAGTAGAGGAAGTTTCCATACCAAATATCCTTATGTGGATAAAATTATAAACCAGCTCTGTTTTGTGTACATGTGTACACATACACATATGCTTATAATGCACACCCATCCCCACACATATAAACAACTGGGTAGAATAGCGAATAGAGTACTAGGTCCAGAGAAATGAAAACTCATATTATTCACTTCAAATCTGACCTGAGACACTTCCTAACTTTGTAACTTTGGGCAAGTCATTTAACCCTATTGAAGAGGGGACCCCAAAACTCTAAAAATCCTTAAAAGAGAAAATCTCCTTCAACTCTGCCTTAGTGAGGGAACCCGCCCCAAGGGACAAACAGTTTCATCCTTGTTATCTAGGTAGGGTCTACTCAGTCCTGAAACTCATTGAATTCAATTCAAATTCCAGGTCAAGCTGAAACCCAGGGATGAGCCAACTTGGGGCTCCACCCATGAGTTCCCTTCAGCTAAAGCTCCCATTATAAAAGAGCCCAACTAAAACCCTCTCTTTGCAGAGGTTCCCAATATGCTAGCTATGCCATGCTTGGTATGCCAAGAAGCCTCTGTCCACTAGAATATTATTTTCCAGTGTCACTCTCTCTTTATCTTCACCTATTTCCCTAACTAGACTTCATGCCTGTCAGGATTTCTAACCTTACTTTCCAATTCATATAATAAGCCTATTTTATCAATCTAGGTTTTTGGGTCTATAAATTCCTTTACAGAGAATCCCTGCTTTGCCAGAAGGGATTCCCCAAAACTCCCTACCCTTGGCCAAATCACAAGGGATTTAGGGGAGCCAAACCTCTCCGTTTGGTTCCCTGAACCCCGAACCTGCCACTAGACCTTATTGTTTAATTCCCTGACCACCAGAAACCCTAATCTCATTTTGGTTCCCTAAATCTAGACCTTATCATTATTGCCTCAGTTTCTTCTTCTGTTAAATGATCTGGAGAAGGGAATGGTAAACTACTTTAGTATCCTTCCTAGAAAACTCCAAATGTGTCACAAAGAGTTGGACACAACTAAAAAGTGACTCAATATCAGCAAATAAATAAATATGTAGATATAAATATGTAAATGTTTAATCCAGATTCTCTGGGGGTGAGTGGGTAGAGTCATATGCTTTATTGCAAGGTGACCAATGCAGTAGGGATAGGGAGTTTGATCTCATAAACAATGTTCTAATTAAGACTCTTTTCCTATACAAATTGCCATTATAACTACATTATTCTACTTAAAGATATATGTATTTGTGTGTGTGCATGTATTTGTGAATGTATCTCCATGCTTAATTGTAGTTTTCTTTGTGAGGGTGGGGAAGGGGAAAAAAAAGATTAAAAGTGCAAAGAAAAGAACAAAAGAAAACCTACAAGGAAGCAAAGAAAAAGCTGTACATCTTTGAAAACAATGTGTAGTATTTATTATTTAAACTTCCTTGAAATGAGAATTTATTGCTTTATATTGAATCCACTCTTTTGGCCTACTATATATGGCAATTTTTTTCTTTTCTTACTTTGCAGTTAATTTAAAGAAATTAAAAGTAAAATTTAAAAAGTACATTATTCAAAATATCTTTAGTGTTACAAGTCTCACATGATAAACATTTAACTTCCACTTTTGTTCTATAGTATAAATTCAATGGAAAATAAAAAGGCATTAACAACTACCTCATTTAGGAAGTCATGTAGATTACAGAAATGGACACTGAGATACTAAAGTGGACAAACATTGCATAAATGTGCTTTCAATGCCAAGTTATACACATATCTTTTTTTTTTACTAAAGCTTTTTATTTACAAAACATATTCATGGGTAATTTTTCAACATTGACCCTTGCAAAGTCTTTGGTTCCGAATTATCCTTTCCTTTCCCTCATCCTCTTTCCTACGTGGCAGGTAGTTCAATACATGTTAAATATCTTATGATATATATTATATCCAATATATTATATATATTTATACAGTTATCTTGCTGCACAAGAAAAATCAGATCAAGAAAGAAAAAAAACTGGGAAAGAAAACAAAATGCAAGCAAAAAACAATAGAAAGAGTGAGAATGCCATGTTGTGGTCCACATTGAATTCCCACAGTCCTCTCTCTGGGAGTAGATGTAAATTTATATTTATATTCTTGCAACTGATGTAGCTGAAGAAATAGAAGTAACTTCTGGATAGCTTTTATAAAGGTTCTCCTTCGAGTAAAACTATTACATCACTTTCCAATTTCTCTCCAAGCACTAAACCTTTCCTTAGTATGAATATGAATCAAGTTGTTTACTCGCCACTTATATACAAAACCTGTAAATTTCTTTTTAATTAGTATAGAATTTAGAATTGGACAAATCATTAGATGCAGAACAATTGGAAATCATCTCCTTGTTGAGGAGAGCCATGTCCATCAGAATTGACCATCATATAGTCTTGTTGTTGCCATTATACACATATCTATACATATGTATGATTATATGTTATGTATATGTATGTTAGTACTACCATGTCACAATAGGTGAGTTAAAGTCAGATTTAGTTGTACAAACACAAGAACTTCAAGAATTGTAATCAAGTTCAGCTTTAAATAATATTGAATGAAGTTTAGTATCTGAACATTGGATCATATTTTTAAGGCATTCAATCAGTTAACCTTTGTAATCTCCTAACCTATTCATATTAACTATTGTATTCCTCTTATTCTTCAAGAAATGTATATAATGTCATTTCTTTTAGTTAAAATGTAATGTGAAGGCATTCCTTGGGTTATATATATAATTAACAGCATGGAACAGTCTAATGACAATCAATGGTAAGCTGCTTAACTTACTGTCATCTTCTTTGTTTTCTGGGAAGATATGATAGGGAGTAAAAACCTTACATTCTTCCAAGTGATGCATCTGCAGAAATAGAAGCAACTTCTGGGTAGCTTTTATAAAGGTTCTCCTTCGACTAAACTACTACATTGCTTCCCACTTTCTTTCCAACTAGTAAATCTTTCCAGTATGAACTTAGTTGTTTACTTGCTACATATGTTAAAAACCTGTAAATATTTTTTAATTAGTATAGAATTTAGAATTAGACAAATCATCTTGCTTTTTAAAGATGTACATTCAGGTTCTCAGATAAAAAAATATTAAGTCTTCTTTCTTGACTCATTGTCATATATGGCATCATACAAAGTATGTTGGTGATCTTTCAGAAGTAGCAACTTCACCAAAGATGTACAAGAGTCCTCGACAGTATTACCAGTGCCACCCATCAAGATTTGTTTTGCTTCTTCTACAATTATTTGTTTTTTTGTCATCACTTTAAAAAGAACTGTTTTCTTCTTTGTTTTTGATCTCCTCTTGTGTAGAAGAGTTCTTTACTTTCATGTCTTTAAAAAATTTGATTACTTTGTCATCACAGCTATTCCAGAAATTATGTTTCCCTGAATGGCAAAGGCTGTGGAAGTAGGTCTTCATTCAGTCCTCACTTACTTTCTGGGGAGAATTGTGCACACACTTTCATTTTTATTATGCATCATT
This sequence comes from Antechinus flavipes, assembly GCF_016432865.1. Taxonomy (NCBI): domain Eukaryota; kingdom Metazoa; phylum Chordata; class Mammalia; order Dasyuromorphia; family Dasyuridae; genus Antechinus; species Antechinus flavipes. Next base: position 210,925,700 of record NC_067401.1, on the reverse strand, counting down.
AACATATTCTTAAGTTTAGACTATGAACAAAACAATACATAATATCCTGACTTAGAACATTTCCCCATTCTTGAGGTCCAAATGCTCCCAATGAAAAATTTAAGAATAAAGGGAAGCTACATTTAGGTTCCAGAGCAGACCTTTTAAAGATAACTTTTTTGCTGTTGAGTCACTTCAGTAATGTTCAACTCTTTGTCATTACATTTGGGATTTTCTTGACAAAAATACTAGAGTGGTTTGTCATTCCCTTCTCCAGATCATCTTACAATTAAGGACCTGAGGCAAACAGAATAAGTGACTTGCTCAGGATCATGTGGCTAATAAGTATCTGAGGCTGGCTTTGAACTCAGGAAAATGAATCTTTCTGATTTCAAATCCAGTGTTCTATTAATCACCTAGCTGGCTAACGGGGACCAAAAATATTTTTATTACTTAATCTACTTCCTTATATACATTCCAGAGAAGTAAACTGAGACACAGAGAAATAAAGATATTTAATTCATTTTAGTTTAGATTTCAGTTTTCTTATCTATCATATCAATCTAATATTTCTTATCTATCACTTATGCACTGTAAGTTGATAAAATCATTCTGGAAAGCAATTTGAAATTCTGACCAAAAGGTCACCAGCCTTTCATCCAAACATGCATTCCTGAGTATATACTTGAAAGAAATCGCACAGAGGGAAAAGAACCAAATATACAGATTTTTAACAGCACTTTTTGTTATAGAAATCAATTGGGAACACAAAAATAGATGCTGATCAGTAGGAGAATGAACAAATTATGTTATATGAAGTTAATAGTTATTATGGCTCTATAAGAAATGACAAAACAGAAAAATTAAGAAAATCTGTATAAACTGGTACACAGTTAAGTGAGCAGAATCAGGGGAACACAGTACAGTAATTACCATGTTATAAAGAAAAATCATGTTGAAACACAATTTTAATTAATGCAAAAGCTAATATAACTCCAGAAGATTGGTGCAGGAATATTCTTCCCACTTCTTATCAGAGAAGTGGTAGATTATGGGTATAGAATGAGTTATACATATTTAAAAATAACCAATAATATGATAATTTATTTTTCTATACTAAGTTTTACAAGGGTAATAAATTTATAGGAGGACATGTGGGAGGAAGCAATGATAATATAGAATAAGAAAAAAAGGAAAATGTTCAATGAAACAGTTTTCAAATTTACTGAAAAGATCAGAAGGAAGGTCAAAAGGAGACCGATAAGCAGGATGGTTGGGATAGTATGATGTTAAATGTAAACATAATATGAATTTTAATATATTATAGCAAATAATGTATATTGTACAGATTCATAATTTAATATATCTCTACTTTTCTGAGTGTAAGCCAATGTTCTTTTTTGCATTTGTGAAGCTCATAATAAGATACAGAGTATACATGTATGTGTATATGTAAAGGTGTGTTTTTCTGTATATATACATGTCTGAAACATACATTAAGTATTGCGTATAATATTTTTCTTGAGATGATCAAAATAAACCCAGTACATAATCTTAGTGTGCCTTGTTTATCTTCTTTCATTGACCTTAGCAGTGTCCAACCAGAATATAATCTCTCCTGAATCCAGTCAGCATCATCTCTGGTACTCTAGATCATGTCACAAATGTTTTGCTTCTAAAAAGCACATTGGTTCAGAAGGGTATGTGTTGCTGCTAGAAAGAATTTATGTCACATAGACTCATAGATCAAAAGATCAAAGTGTTCCATTCCTAGAGGCAGTTAACTTCTAGATAGCAAATAATGCCATTCACATTTATTTATCAGTGTTTTACAAAGCCTTAGCAATACTATAACATGGTTATACAAGGATTTATAAAATCCATTTTATAAATAAGGAAGTAAAGGCACTAGTTGAGGCTAGAATTCAAATTCAGGAATCTTGATTCCAAGTTCCTCAATCTCCTTACTTCATCCAAAACTAATGTTTTGTACCCTTTGTTTCATACTGAACTTCTATATTTACACTAAATTCTTGAGTTATTACTTAAATCCTAGTAGTCATCTAACTACATTTGTTAGATTGGAGGGCATAGTGAATGGATTTAGGCTTACTTTCCAAGAGCTGCATGTGGAATTTATAAAGTGCTACTGGCAAAGGTTTCATCTCAGACACACAGACTAGATCAATTCTAGTGTGTCTGGCCTCTTCCTTTGAAGTTCCCCTCAAAGTGAAGCAGAGGAGAACTGGGGGAATAGGATTCAGGAAGCTGAATCAAGTAGCTGCTGGAAATATAATTCACTGAGTAAAGGTGACATAGGGCAGCTAAGTGGAGCAATGGACAGAGTATAGGACATGAAGTTAGGAAGACTCATTTTCCATGAGTTCAGATGTCACCCCAGACACTTAAAAGCTATGTAACCTTGGCTAGGGCACTTAACTCTATTGGCTTCAGGTTTATTATATATAAAACGAGCTGGAGAAGGAAATGGCAACCCACTTCAGTATCTTTGCCAGGAAAGTCCAAATGGAATCATGAAGAGGCAGACATAATTGGAACTGTGAACAACATTTAAAAAAAAAACAGAATAAAATATATGTCCCAGCAGGAAAATCTCATCCTTCAGACCTAGTGTAACCCATTGCATTTGAATATGTGATTCTCTAAATCAAAGTTGTAAAAATCAAAGTATTGCCCAATGATGTCATCAAATGAAGTGATCTTGATTGTGGTAGTAGTGGATGTGCTTGCACCTTTTTTAAAGAAGAATGACCTATAATGAATAAGAGATAACTCCTTCAACAATGAAACTGTCATTATATGTATTAATATTGTGCTCATAATTTGTCAAGCAGAGTAGAATGGGAATTATTTGAAGAAAAGAGCTATTTTTAGTTTGGTCTTTTATCTTCAACCCCTACTATGGTACTTAATGATACTTGCAGAATTAAATTGAGAGAAGCAGCTAATTGTCAGTCTTGAAAAATACAAACAGCTTTATAACAATGAATTGTTTTAATAAGTCACAGGAAACTATAGTTGGAATATGTAAACTTAGCTTTTTAACAACTAATAGTCTTCTAATAACTCACAACTGCGTCTGCAGTTGTATCAGTTATTGAAAAGAAATAGAAATGAGGGAGGACAGAATAAAGGATTTAAACATGAAGTATGTAAATTCAAAATAATAACTAAATTCAGCTTGGAATTTAATTGAATTAAATACCAACAAAAACACCACTTTTCCAGAATTCCCCAGACTTCCAATCACTGTGACCTTGGCCCTGTTTCCTTACAAAGTCTTCTTTCAAGGGGCCTCCTACTAGTATAGTGGGAGTGACCTTTGGTTCAGGCCCCATCTCTTTTTATTACCCTTTAAGGAAAGAAGGAGCTTAGTGGCATTTTTCTTTGGCTTTGTAGTTTCATATAGCACTCTTCCTTATTGTTAATAATTCATAGGATCATAGATTTAGAACTAGATCATAGACTTTAGAAGTCATCAGCTTCACCTCCTATATTTTAAAGATGAGATAGAGACCAAATTTAAACCCAGTTCTTAATGACTTCTATATCCAGAATTCTATGACATAAGCATCTCAAAAGTGGGACTGCCACCCAAGTCCTGACTCCAGGGTCGTCAGTATTTATTCCACAGGACCATGCTGCCTAAAGGTCCATTCCAGATCTGAAAATCTTGTAATTTTGTGACTATTAGGGTTATTATGGAAATTAAACTTTAAGGTTCTAAAAGTATTTCCTGAAAAAAAAAGGTATTAGAAGTATACCTTAATATAGAACATTTTTATCTGAAAATTTAGATTTGTAAAACAATTAAATCAAGAATCATCTTTTATTAAGAGAATTAACCTAGAATTTCTATAAATATTGAAGTCATTTTAGTTAGATGACACAAAGAATATACTGTCAAATCACAAGATAAATTTTTTCCAATCCCTAATCTTATCCTATCAATGAATCACACTTCTTCAGAAACTCTTGTATCAGTTCTCAGAACACTAAAGTAGAAGTCATTTCTCGGGGGGAGGGGGGAGAGGGGTAGAATCCAAGTAATCAATAGCCATGTGGAAAAAATGCTCTAAATTATTAATAATTAGTGAAATACAAATTAAAATAATTCTGAGGTACCACCTCATACCTCTCAGATTGACTATACAAATAAAAAATTTAAATGACAAATACTGGAGGGACTATGGAAAGATAGTTATACTAATGCACTCTTGATGGAGCTGTTGAATTAGTGCAACTATTCTAGAGAATAATTTGGAACCATGCCCCCAAAGCTATTAAATATGCAGCAATATTGCTTTTAGATACATGCCCAAAGAAATAAAATATAGAGGGAAAGTTCCCATATGAATAAACATATTTATAGCAACTCTTTTTGTAACTGAGATATTGCCTATCAATTAGGAAACAGCTGAACAAGTTCTGGTATGTGAAGGTGATAGAATACTACTGTGCTATAAGAAATGAGAAAGGATCGATTCTGATGGCTGTGGCTCTCATCAACAATGAGATGATTCAGGCCAGTTCCAAAGGTATTGTGATAAAGAAAGTTATCTGCATCCAGAGAGAGAATAGTGAGAACTGAATTTGGACTACAACATAATGTAGAATTTTCTTCTACAACATATTGATTCATTCTTTTTATTATTGTTTGCTTGCATTTTGTTTTCTTTCTCATTTTTTTTTCCTTTTTGGTCTGATTTTTCTTGTGCAGCATTTGTATCAATGAAATATATATATATATGTATATATATAATATGTGTGTGTGCAATATATGTGTGTATATATATACACACATATATTGCACACACACATACACACACATATTGCCATCTAGGGGAGGGAGTGAGAGGAAGGAGGAAAAAAATTGGAACACAAAGTTTTATAAGGATGAATGTTGAAAATTATCCATGTATATATTTTGAAAATAAAAAAGTTTTAATTAAAAAAAAGATGAAGGAAATAGTTTTTAAAAAATATCTAGTAAGACATGAAAACATATAAAGAGAAGTAAAGATTACCAGAAGAACAAATTTATAGATTAATAACAATTTATGAAATTATCAATTTAGACTTAGCTATGTTGATCAACATAATGACCAACTGCCATTCCAAAGGACTTGAAAAAACATGCCACCTACCTCCAAAGACAAAGCTGATACAGTCAAAGTAGAGATTGAATCATGTTTTTTTCTTCTATTTTATTTCCTTTCTTTTTTTTTCTTTTCTTTCCCTTTTTATGGACTTTGTTAATATGGGAATATACTTTGCAAATTCATGTTTCTAATGGATTTTGTTTTTCTTATTGATTCATTAGGTAGTGGAGTAGGAGAGGGAAGTTACTGTAATTTATTTGAGTGGAAGGAGTGAAATAATCAGACCAGCACTTCAGGAAAATAATTTATATATTTGTATCCAGCACCTAGCTTAACTCAAAAGAACACTGGTTGGTTGGTTGGTTGATTGATTGATTGATTGATTCTCCCATATGTATTGCATCATGGTGGAGGTGAGGTCCTAGCAAAAATGAAAGGCTGATATAGAGAACTCAGTCCAAATGGCAATTGATCAGCAGAATATTAGCTTCTTGAGGGAAAAGAGTATTCCAATTTTGTCTCTTTAATATCCAGTTTCTAGTAATGTATCTGGTTTATCCTAGATAGTAAAATTCTCTATTGTTTTTGTTGTTATTTTTTAGTCATCTCCAACTTTTTCTGCCCCCTTTTTGTTGGGATTTTTAACAAAGATTCTGGAGTGGTTTGTCATTTTCTTCTCCAATTCATTTTACAGATGAGGAAACTAAGGCAACATTAAATTGTCCAGAGTAACACAGCTAGTATTAAATGTCTGAGGCCAGATTTAAAGTCAGGAAGATGAGTTTTCCTGATTTTGAGTCCTTTATTCTTATCACTGTGCTGTCTAAATGCCTCAATTTCTTTATCACAGTAATCATTTCTAAAAATTACTGTGACCATATTCACAGAGCTCCCATTTTCCCTATCCTATGAATGAGTGAACAACGTGCAAGCACTCATCATAAAATGTATCCAATGTATCCATCATTCCAATGTACCACTAAATATGTCAATAGATCTATGGTCTCATTCAGTGTGGGCCCTAGAGATAATAAATTCATTCAATTCAATAAGTATATACTATGTGTCAAGCCTTGTGTTACACACGGGGGAGATAAAATGGAAACAGACCTTGATAAAGGTTTTATATTTGTGGGGTGGGGGGCGGGAGACAGTATAGGAAACCTATCCTGTTTCACCTACTTGCTAGTGCTATTCTCTCATCCCCTCACCCCTGGAAATTGATTATATATATAATCTTCTCAATACTTATTGTATTCTTCTCTTCCTCTATCCTCTAGATATAAGTTCTTCGAAGGACGAGACTACTGTGATTTTTTTTGTCAGTTTCCCATCATCTAGTTCAGTGACAGCAACATTGTTTTAAGTTCTTCAGTGAATAATCATGTAAACTATTATAAAGACCCAACTTAACTATAAAGGACATATGAAGGAAGATGCTCATTGCATCCAGAGAAAGATTCAATAAATAGAAGTGTATATATAGAGAAAAAAAGAACTTTTCATGATTACTTTAATATATATTTTAAAGGAATAGTAAATTGTAAATAATTATAAATTCTAAATAATAGATTTACAGTTTCATGTGCAATCATTTTTTAAATTAGACTATGTTATAATGCTTGTTTTATTCCATAAATGGAAATTTATTTAATGAAGTGCAGTGTAATTTCATGGAAAGAAATACTAGACAGGGGGAGTCCAGGAAAATTTTGATTAGGAAATGGTACTTGGACCTAAGTTTTAAAGGGATGAGGGATTTTAAAAGGCAGAGATGAAGAAAGCGCATTCTAGGCATAGCAGGGACAGCCCATATAAAAAAGCATGAAGGTGGTAACTTGGAATATTATGTTTCAGTACCAGCAACCAGTTTGACTGGTACAAAGAAGAACTAAAGGGAGTAATCTGGGATAAGCCTAGACAAATAGACAGACTGCAAACAGACAATGAAGACAAATATTGATCAAAGATATTTATACCTTATCCAGGAAACATCAGGGTACCAGTGAAACTTCTTAAGTAAGAGAGTGGCAGGTCAGACCTGTGCTTTAAGTAATTATATTAAAGATTCATTGAAGAGGGGAGAGACTAATCCTAATCAGTCAGGAAAATTCATAAACTTTAAACATGAAAAAACATCAAAAAAAAAAAAAAAGACTGACTTGGATTGGCATACCATCTATGCAGAAGCTTTAAGACAGACTACCTAGGTTTGGAGAGAGCCTCTGTTCAAACCATAGGAACTTTCACTTCTTGGACAGCCTAGTGTCTGGTCTGAAGGAACCTCTCCTTCTAATAGTAGTAGGTCCAGCTGTGCTGCTGAGACACTGTCCTGGGTTGAAGGAAACGGGACACCTTGTGAATACAGAAGCAGTAGGGCAGGAACACTGCTAGCAGTGGGCATTTGCAGGAGAGTGGAGCTTTTAGTTTGAGATTCCAGGTAGGGGAGAACTGAAGTGAAGTTAGATCTCCCCTCTCCCCTCACACTCTATAACTAGAAGTGCTTACACTAATACTTCTCATTAAAAAAAAAAAAACAAGCAGGCAAAGGAGAAAGAACCCAAGCTTATTATAGGAGAAAGAACCCAACCATAGAAATTTATTATGGAATAGAGAAGACTGGGGCTTATCTTCAGAGAACAGTGAAATTAAAAAAAAAAACTCTCCTACCCCAAAGAGTAATATTAAATGGCTACCGGCCCAGAAAAAGAATTTATAGACAAATTAAAAAAGAAACTTTAAAAATCAAATGAGATAGATTGAAGAAAAACTAAAAAAGGAGAACCATCCAAGAAAAGCAAGATTATGAAAAAGCTAATTAACCAATTAGAAAGGGAGATCTAGAGGCTTAAAGAAGAAAATAATTCTTTGAAAATAAAAGACTGAGAAATAACAAAATAAAATGTAAAGAATGAAAAATAAAACAGATTATGAAACATATTATAAGAAAAACAATAGATCTGGAGAACAGAGCAAAAAGAGAAAACATAAGAATACTTGAACTACCTGAAATCTATGACCAAAAAAAAAAGAACCTTAATAAGAAGTAATGCAAGAAGTAATCAAAGAACATTGTCTTAAATTTTAGAGCAAGAGGGGAAAATAGAAATTGAAAAAGTATTCTCAAACACTACCTTAAAGAGATACTACAAAGAAAAAGCATAGGAACATAATTGCTAAATTTCAAAACTCCCAGATCAAAGAGAAAATATTAAAAAAAAACAAGCAAACAAAAAACTCCAAATATGCTGGAGCTATAATTAGAATTGTATAGGATTTATCAGCAACTTCAATAAAAGATTGCAGATTATGAGATAGTATATGTTATTAATAAAAAGAACTAAGCCTGCAACCAAAAATATCATACCCAGCAAAACTAATCATAATATTAAATGAAAAATGAATTTTCAATCAACTTGTAAATTTTTAGGATTTTGTCTTAACCAAACTGGAACTCAATAGAAAATTTACATATAGAACCAATATCAAAGATCAATTTCAAGGAACTTATCATGACACATTTTTTTTAATGATTTTTTAGATGGAAATGTATACCATATGTTTAAGATTGACATTAACAATTTGGTGGGTGCTCAAAAGAATGATTGGGGCAGAACTGAGTATGACCTGACCCTGAAAAGCAAAATTGTCTAGGAATATGTTGTAATGGGCCAGAACTCTGAAACAAGGATGGTTACAAGGTGTTAAGTCAGTATCAGAATTGATGAGACACTGGTTATCTAGTTTAGCATGGTGATTAATAGTTCTCTAAGTTCAGAATGATTGATTTAATCTTACAACAAATAATGGTTTCCTAGTGATATGATTGGTTTATATTCAGTATAGAGCATATAAGCTGAGAAAAACTCAGCCAAATGAGGCAGAGATAGATTCATTCCATGGTCCACCTTTGTGGTGGCTGGAGGCTGAAGCAAAAGCCCTCGGACTCAGATTCAGAGCAAGAGAAGACTAAGGACTGGAGGTGGGATTCAAGTTCTTGGAACCAAGGAGAGAGATTCATTCCATCTTCGGTCAGGTTCCTGATGGTTCTCCTGGGGGACTGAGAGACAGATTCACTCACTTCATCTCACACCACTGTGGCTAGCCTGTCCTTCTGCATTTTCTCCACTGAAACTAAGTCCCCTCTGAAGTCACCAGAATGCTAGCTGAGCACCAGGCAAAGGAGATAATAAAGGATTTGGACTATTCTTGTGGTGATTACTCTGCTGAAAGGAAGGCTGCCCAAAAGACCTCCAGAAAAACAAGGACATTACAATAGGTAAAATTGTAATTATGTTATATGAATGCAGTGTTGAGGAAGAAATAATGCAAAGGCATTAAATGGGGGAAAACCAACTCATATCGGGTATGGGGGTATGGTTATGGTTTGTATAGGGAACTATATATATGTATATATGTATACATACATTCACATATATACACACATACAGATAAAAGATTATATATATGTATGTATGAATAGATCTATATCTATCTATCCATACCATGAAAATGCTATAATATAGCACCATCCAAAATCTATAAAGAAGTACGGGGAAGGAAATAAGATTAGGTGGGATATAGAGAGGTGTGTAAATTAATGGGAAAAGGATGAGGTATATGGATTAATGGGAACAGGATAAAGAGAGAGGGAAATAGTGAGAGGAGAAGATGAGGGAGGGATCCATGTGTAGAGGGAGAGTAAGAAACAGCAAGGCAAGCCAAGGAATAGAACTAAAATAGAAGATTTAGGGATAGGAAATAAGAGATATACACAAAACCAATGCCAACAAGGAACAGAAGTAGAAAAAAATTAGGGCTAATAATCAGTGATCTCAAAGACAAACTTAAGGATTCAATCAAGAGAGAAATCTACATTATATCTCAGCCATATTAATATTTAGATGAATGTCTACTTATGTGTACATATATATGTAAATGTATGTATATTTAGATATGTACATATAGATATATGTATGTGTATGTAAATGTGTGCAGGTGTAAATATATATACATATATATAATGTGGGTATATATATATACATATATACATATATATAATGTGGGTATGGATGCATATATATATATATGTATATACGTGTGTGTGTGTGTAAATATATTGATGCTTGGCTGTGGATTGCTTGGGGGAAGTAGGGGGATTTAGTGGGAAGTGCACTAGCAGAGTACAAAGGAATAGCCTACAGGGAAACAAAGAAAAGATGAAGAGTCATGAATATAATATCTTCTATTCGTATATGTCCTTTCTTGAAATGGAAGTTTATTGTTGCATATTTTGAATCCTCCCTAATGTTCTATTGGACACATGACAATGTTTTGTTTTATTTTTTTTATTTTTCTATCTTTTTTTCTATTTTTCTATTTTGTATTTAGTTTTAAATAAACATTTTAAAAAGAAAAACAGTGAAATGAAAGAAAAATTAACTCTACTTCTCAAATGACTATGACATCTTAGTCATAAGTTAGGAACAAGTGGAAAATAATTGACAGGGTTAAAAACTACAAATAGTTATTGTTTTCATCATGCTGAATTAGGATTTTCAATAGATTGTAAATTGTTACCTCTCAATTTGAACTTTGGAGTCATTCCCATAGAAACACATCCATAGAACATTTTATTGTAGGTCAGAATCCAGTTACACTTAAGTATAACTACACCTAATGTACTGACTTGAAAGATAAAAGCAAAAAATTCCTAACTAAATAGAATATCAAGATTGCCATTAAGAGATAATAATAATAATGCCAACAAACACTAAGTCCCTATCATGAATCTTAGAATAAGAACTAATAATTTGGGTCTTATATATCATACAATACATATGTATCATCATCATCATCATCACTTATATCCTGCCTGACAGGCTACACTGACACAAAGTTAAGTGATGTGAAGCTATATGGGGCACTTAGTGTCATAGGAGCAATGATATAAATGTGGAATCAATTGAACATCACAATAGGATTTCAAGATTCTCTAGTGCTATTTGGTTATAAGATGTTATAATTATACCAACATTGGTTGGTATAATTTATGCTATAATATGAAATGTATGCCCCTAGATATAATGTTCCTTAAAGGCTATCTGAAGAATTTGATGGATCATTAAGTCTGAAGTCATTGTATATCAATCCTATGATTGATAGGAACAAAGTTAAAAAAACAACTAACACTACTCAGTTTGTCAACCAAAACATAAGAAATTGGGAATTTCTATGTTGTTGAAGCTGTCAGGTCATTTCTGGTTTTCAGAAAGAAGATAAATAATTCACTAAAGTCTTCTGACAAGAGGACAAGAGGCTCTAAGTAGCATTTCCTGAGTACTCCAGTCCTCATTAAACTCCCTTATCTCTAAATTTTTGCAATTCATACAATCTATGTTATTATTTTAATGCAAAAGGCTATATTGTGTTCATTTCTGTGTGCTACTTTTTAGAACATCGATAAGTTGAAGAGCATCCAGAAGAGGGAAACCAAAAGGATTGATTGAAATACAAATCAAGGCAGGTGCTCACATGGAGGTTGGAAGAAGCAATATAAGGACACTCTCAAGGTATCTCTGAAAAATTTTTGGATCAATGGTGAGACATGGGAGATACTGGCACAGGAAAACCCAACTTGACATGTATGCATGAAAGAAGATGCTGTGCTCTATGAGCAAAGCAGAAGTTCAGTAACTCAAAAGAAACATGAAATGCAGAATTTTAGAGAGGTTTCTATTCCAAATGTTCATGTGGACTATTTGTGCTTGACCTGTGGTAGAGCCTCCTAAGCCTGTATTGGTCTGATCAGCCATAGTTAGACACACTGTACATCGACTCCAACTTTGCAATGTCATTTTGATTCTCTGAGTACAGACAACAACCAAAACCCTATTGCCCAAGTCCAAGGCCTAAGACAATTAGTAGGGAGTATACTCACCCACTCTTATTTTCTCAACACCTCTTTCCCCCTCCTTCCTTCTGATTAGAAAGAATAAAAGGAGGACATTGAAGAGCTTTTTGTAGGGCAGCCATCTTACCATTTCCCACTCAGTTATATATTTCTGGACTTTATTTTGTCCTGCACCAAATATCATTCCTCCTTCCTCTCCTTCTTGCCCCCACTTTCAGATTTATATGTTTTCCCTCACTAGAGTATAAATTCCTTGAGACCAAGGATTATTTATTTTCTTTGTATCCCCTGTGCCTGGAATATTGGTTATTGTTGTCTGTTTTTAATTGTGGTGATAGTTATTCAGTCATTTCAATTATATTCAAATCTTCATGACGCCAATACTTTGTTATGTTGTCCTCCACTTCATTTTACAAATGAAGAACCAAGGCAAATAGAGTTGGGTGATTTCCCCAGAATCATATAGCTAGCAAGTGTCTGAGGCTAAATTTGAACTCGGGAATATAAGTTTTCTTGACTCCACTGTGTCACTTGGCTGTCTCAAGAGCATAGTAAATGCTTCTAATAAAAATAAATTGACTAATTGGACTACATTTAATTTCATAGTGTTTGCCAGCGACAGAAGCTCTTGAAAGACCATGTTGTTCAGCCTTACTAATAATTTTCTAAGACTATAAGGCTAAAAATATAAACTAATTAATCTAATAATTTGCTCTCAATCCTTTTCATATTTAATACTCTTCTCAGTCTTTTTTTCTCATTCTTCCAGTCATAGGCCACTCCATCCCAACCATCATAGAAAACATTCTTAGAATATTGTGAAATTCTTTGACCACTTTTAGATGTGAAAGAGGAAGTAGTAAATATGGTAGAGAAAGTAGGCATTGGAGGTGGAGCTGTAATGTATGCACAAAAAGATATTTGTATTAATACTGATCCTATAGAATAGGAAATTGGCATTGGAGTAAGGAAAACTGGGGGGTACAAAATCCACTGCTGACACACACAGGCTATGTGAGTGACCTTTGTTTTAATTTGCATTAATTCTCTTCATATTTATTATGCATATACATATATATGTATATATATGCATAAAAAACAGGTATATCTTTCCTGCTTTTCTGCAAACTCTTTGAGACTAGGGATTATTTCATTCCATATGATTAGCACATACCTGAATTGGCACATAGTAGGCACTTTATAAATAGTTAGTGTCTGATAACTGTGTGACCCCAATAAATTAATTACCTCTGTAAGTTGTAAAGGGCTGAAACTCTGAGCTGATGCATTGGGGTCAGATAACCGAGCACTTAAGGCTAATTACCAATTGGACAATACTCTATTAGCATATGCTTGGAAAATGGTCCTCCCCACTATTCTGTGCTGGCTGGATCTTTTTGTGTATACAGATAATTGTAGGAAGGATTAGGGGGTACAGTAAGACAAGCCAGGGTCATTTTGGTGGTAGACAAAGAGAAGGGAAGTCATGGAGAACTTGCATCCATCCCTTTCACTTCTACCTCTAAAGACCAAGAATAAAGACCAAGCACTTTTGCTTATCCTGACTCCGGCTGATTCTAAGGCATCCAGGGTGCTAACTCGGTCTTCACAGTAAGCCTCAGTTTTCTCATCCACAAAATGGAGACAGCCTACTTTACAAAGAAAAAATAAAGGCAACATAAAAATAAAAAAAAATCAATAACATTTTATTTTTTTAAATCACTCGGTACAAGGGCCCTTTAAGAAGGCCCTTTAAAGCCAACTAAGTGGTATAGTGGATACAGTGCTGAACCTGGAATTGGGAAAACCTAAATTCAAATTCAGTCTCAAACATTAGGTTTATAAATCTTTGTAAATCACTTAAGCTCTGTCTACCTTAGTTTCCTCATCTGTAAATATGGAATATAATAGTAACTACCCTGCAGAGTTGATGTGAAGATCAAATGGGATACCATATGTAAAAGTGTTTTGTAAATCTTAAAGCACTATATAATGTCAGTCACTATTATTATTATTAAAGACTTCAACTATTGCTGAGAAAGACACAGGAGATTTTAAAATTCATGGTTGAATTCACCTGATGGAACTTCCTTTTGTAACTTGTAATAAGAGCCAAATAATTTCTAAATCATTTAGTACTGTACTCAAATGAGGGAATTAAAAAGCAAGAAACATGGAGCATGTCAATTTAGGAGGAAGATCGTAATACGTCACTTAGTCTGTACTAAAAGAAGAAAAGGAAAAGTGGTTATAGGGTAAGTACTCCAGGGATCTCAATAGTCTGCTCACATTGATCTCCTTTGGGACATCATGGAGATGATGACAATACTCAACACAATAGTCCCAGCAACTCCTCCAATCATCATTCCCAAGATACTTCCATGAACCTGCATAGCCTGACATCGTTCTCCAGTGTAAAAGAAGGCATGTCCAGAGGCACACCTGGGGAAAAACAGAAATGGCCAAATATGAGAAACAGTCAAATGTTTATAGCTTCACAGAATTTTTGAATAGAGGATACCCTACCTGACTTTTTTTTTCCATTTAAAATCTGAGGTACAGAGGAAAAAATAATCTATCAAGGGCTACATAATATATCCATCACTAGAATAAACCCCAGACCTTCTGAATCCTAGATTAATGCTTTCTCCACTATACTATGTGCTGTTTTTCAATGGTCCTCATGAGAAATCAGAGAAACACAATTAAACAACTTTTCGGAGAATTAAGAAAGATACTTAGCACTTCTAAACTCAGGGATGTTCAGATAAGAGTTCAAGGTAGGAATTCAAGCAGTAGTGTGTGTGCTTGTGTATTTGTGTGTGTATGTATATACAGAATTACATGACTTGGTCATTTGTTTAACACTTTGTTGGGCATTGACTTTATGCCCATATGATCCAAGGAGCTTCTGATTAAACTCTAAGATCCTAAAGGCTCCATAGTTTTCACACTAAGATTAGTCCTTTTAGGGTACATTCAGTAGTAGGTATGTGAGGAGCTATATTTTGGAAATCAGCAAACACTACAAATCAGGGATTGGTTTATTATTTTGTCAATTTCTAGACTTAGAAAAGTGATCGTAAAATATTAATAATACATATTAAACTTACAAATGTGTTGAGAGAAAAGATGTACACACTGATATGCATATATATGTCTATATGTCTACTTATAAATCTAGAGCTAGAGCTATCTACATCTATCTTTATTTATATGTTTATAGATCTAGTACATTTATTCATTATGAGTCGACTCCTACTCAAGAAAGTACATCTGCTTATTCCCAAAGAATTTCCATAGATCTTTTTAACCTGTTTATCATGTGCTCTATTATTCCTACAGCTACTATTACTACAACAACTACCAATTACTACTACAACTACTACTGCTGCTGTTGTTTTACTATAGGATTGTCACACAGACTCCCAAGCTTTCTAAGTTATTATTCTCTTAGTTCTAGATGTGATATTTTACCCAGACTCTGAGGAAAGATAACAGCCAAGAGTCCTCCAACTTGGAAAAAATAATCGGAACTATAAGAAGTTCTGGAATTATATTTTTTTTTAATCAATCCTAATAGCTATTAGTTACAAACTTCCAAATCTTCACTGATCTACCATCACCACCACCACCACTACACTAAGTACACTTATCCAAGGATCCTAGTAAAAGTTGTCCTGGGGACACGCTGAAATTTGAAATTACCCTGGATATCATTTTAGTGTTAGTTTCCACATTAATAAAGTGAGAGAGTTAGCAGGGAAGGCAAAATGTGGCCCTTGAGAAAGGCTTGAGTTTGAATCCCAACTATCACTCTATGTATGACTCTGGGAAACTCAATTTCCTTATCTATAAAATGTTGCACTATTTGATCTCTTGGGTCAAATATAGCTCCAGATTCTTATTTCTTTGGAAACCATTCCAATATTAAATGACATGAGTTCTTCACTTCATGTGGTAAGAGTTCCATGACAGAGGAATCTTATTTCCCTTTCTTAGTATAATTTTGAATCATTTATTCTGAAAATATTTTAGTGTTGTAGGAAGAGTATATAAGATGGTAGTAAAACACAGACTTTGCTTCTAGTCCAGATGAAAGAAACCAAACTGAAATACTGATTGTAATATAAATGTTATTAATAATGTATTATTATTATTAGCTACGATTAGATATTTTCAATAGACATTTAAAGCAGTTTATTTTTGCTATCTCATTTAATACTCATAAGAGACCTAGAGGTTTCACAGCTAATTTGAAAGATTTTGAAAAGAATTCTTTTTTTGGGGGGGAGTCAAAGCAATAAAGATTTAGTGACTTGCCCAGGATCACACAGTTAGTCAGTGTTAAGTGTTTGAAGCTAGATTTGAACTCCTGACTTCAAGACTAGTGCTCTACTCAGTGCACTATCTTGCTGGCCCAGTTTTGAAAAGAGTTACTTTGGAGAGAAAAATAAAGGAAACCTGGTCCAAATTAAAAAGCCACTCTATGGGTGCTAGGAATTATCCCCCCTAGATGATTACTATTCCCTATTAATCAAGTAGGGCACTGAAATAGGAAAAGGGAAATTTCATTCACATTATGGTTCTGTTGAGAGTCAGCTGTAGGACCCTCCCCTCCACCATTGGCTCAGCTTCCTCATCTATAAAATGAAGATCATCCCTATGACCTCAAAATCTGACAAAATATGATTTTGTAAAATTGTCTAATTGCTCTGAAAATATAAATCATGGGAAGGGCTAGGACATCTTTTTAAAGGTAAAAAGATTTGGGGGCTTTTTTTAAGCCTACAAAATTTGTCTGTAATGCTACAGGCAGTAGGTGGAAGGGTGATCCCAATTCGTTCCAGGGTTGCAGAGCCCCCCAGCACCTACCTGCAGCTTGCCATTCCTTTCACGTTCACACAGATGCCTTCATTCTGACAAGGGTTTGGTTCACACGGGTCTCTGAAGTACTGCGGCCAGTTGTGATCCTCCAACGGGCCCGTGTTCTCTACAGACCGTGTTTGCCTCTGTAGGTTGCTAGGCTGGCCTTCTAATGTCGCTGTGTGGGAATCTTCTTGGGATGTTTGAAGCCCTTGGCTTTGGAGAATCAGACCTGAGGAGCTCTTTCTCGTGCTGGTGACAGGAACTTCAGTCTGATTAAGGTGGGTGATATCTTCAGGAAAACAAAAGAAGGAATCATGGAAGTGATTCATAGCAAAAATGGCAAACAATCCGTTTTCATTTCCAAAGATGCCAGATAAACCTAAGATTTCAGTGGCAGATACATCATCCCTTCATGGACAGAACTTTCAGAGACCTGACCCAACAGTCATCAATGCCTACGATTAGATAGTCTATAGATGAACTTCTTGTTTTCATCCAAACTCAGTTCAATCTGGGGATATCTGGGGAAGACTCAGATGCTGCTTCCCTAGCCTCTCTTAAATCTAGTGCCAACCCCCCCCATTTTCAATTTTTTTTCATTGTGTGTGTACACACACACATATATGTATATGTGTATATCTTGCTTTGCACATATTTATTTGCACATAGTCTCCTCCATTCTATCAAGCTCCTTGAGGACACAAATTCCCTCTCTCCTCACTCCCCCCCTTCCCTTTCCTCCCTCTCTCCTTCCCTTTCTTTTTCTCTTCCTCCTTCCTTCTCTTTCTCTCTCTCCTCTCTTTCCCTCCCTCCCTTTTTCTCTCCCTTTCTCCCTCCCTCCCTCTCTGTTTTCCTCCTTCCCTCTCTCCTCCCTTCTTTCTTCTCTCTCTTTTTCTCTCTTTCTCTCTCTCCCTTCCTCCCTTCCTCCCTTTTTCTCCCTCTCCCTCCCTCTTTTCCTCCTTCCTTTCCTCTTTTCCTCTCTCTCTCCCTCCCTCCCTCCCCCCTCTCTCTCCGCATTTCTTTTTGTCAACCTTTCTCTTTACCTCCCTCCTCTTTCTCCCTCTCTACTTCCCTACCTCCCTTTCTTCCTCCCTTCCTCCTTTTCTCCCTCCCTCTCTTTCTCCCTCTTCCTTCCCTCAAGTACTTAGCACAGAACCCAGAATGTTTTTGTTGTTCAGTCATTTCAGTTACGTCCAACTCTTCATGAGCCCATTTGGGACTTTCTGTGCAAAGATACTGGAGTGCTTTGCCATTTCCTCTTCCAGCTCATTTTACTGATAAGGAACTGAAACAAACAGGGCTCTGTGACTTGCCCAGGGTCACACAGTTAGTCATTGTCTTAGGTTGGATTTTAACTCGGGAAGATGAATCTTCCTGACTTTAGATCCAGAACTTTATCCACTCTACCAACTCACTATGCTGTCTGGCACATAATAGATGCACTTAATAAATATTTATTAATTGCTTTATTGCTTCCTTCAATATTGGAAGGCTTGTTGGATCATCAGATTTGTTTCACATTAGATCTTTTCTCAGGATAGAAGCCTAGCAGAGGGCAAGCCCAATAAAAATAGTATGATAACAGCACTAGATGACATTGACAAGTCTGAAATAATGGAGTCACTATTTGCCTCATTCAGTGTATTCTGGACATACATCTCTACAAATGTTCTCCTCCATATGTGTACCCTGGCTACATATATTTCCCATAATTGTGCCACTGAAAATGTGTGCCCTGCCCATATATATTCCTGGGAGTTGTTCCTGTCTATTTCACTTTTCCTACTGAAGTATATATACCATTGTGGGACAATATATTCCAGATTTTTGGTGAAGAGGAATGTTCTATTGATATTTTTCTAAGATAGTTCACTAAATGCTTTAACAAGGAGTTAGATATGTCCTCTGACTGACTGGTAAGAGTCAATCCAGCCATCACGGTAGTGCTTACTTATAATCTCAGCTGCCTGGGATGCTGAGGTTGATAAATCACTTCAGCTCATTAGTTATTATGAGATATGGTAATTGGGTATTTGTGTTAACCTTGCCATTAATACATAATAAAGCCTTTGGAAATGGAAGGACCACATGGTTGCCTGGGAGAGAGGATTAGGCTCAAACTGGAAAGTGAGCAAATCCTAGTTCCCATACTGAACAATAGTGAGTGAATCAGGCTTGTGAATAACCTTTGCACTTCCTACCTGAGGGAAGTGGAAAAGACATAGTCTTTATTTGTATTTTTCTTTTTAAAAAGATGGAAGGAAGAAAAAAGAAAATCTGGAAGAAAGGAAAGATGGAAGAAAGAAAGGAAGGAAAGAGGAAATGAAAGATGGAAGGAAGGAGAGATGGAAAGAATGAATAAAAGAAGGAAAGGGAGAAGAAAGAAAGGAAAAAAATAGAAGGAAGGAAGGAAGGAAGAAAGGAAGGAAGGAAAGATAGACAAAAGGAAGAAAATATAATGGTCAAATAACATTCATTCAAAGTCATTCTTCAAACAATATTGCTGTTACTGTATATAATGTTCTTTTGGTTCTTCTCATTTCATTATTCATCACTCCATGCAATGATTCCTCTTCTATTACTTTTTTAAAGTGTGATTTTCATTTTTTTAAAAATACTAAATCTCTACATCTCACTTGAATCTCCCAAGGGAATCGCTTCACTGCTAATCCAGACAGAAATTTTGATGTATTCCATTCTTAATTAGGCTGGTTTGTCCAATGATAGGCAGGTTTGTTCCCCCTCTCACCTCTAGGGGACTCCCATACTAAGAGTTAAGTAGATCTACAGTGGACATACAAATGTCCTTAGTTCTGGCTTTAGCTCAGAACTCCTAAATTCAATGATCACTCCACTAGCCTCAGTGTCCCCAGTAACAGAAGCTACAAACTTGTGCCACTGCTCTGGCTTACCTACCTTCTTAATAAATCCCCAAATAAGAATTATTGAAAACAATTTCTTCCTCCTTAATCTCTCAAAAACAACTCAGTAATTCAATGTGGGAAAGAGCTACATGGCTTTTTGCCAAACAAAGACAAAATGGTTCACAGAATTTATGATTTCTTTGAGGCAATCAAATAAGACACATACCTTCAAAATCCACAAAAATAACAAGTGTGTCATCTTTAATGAAATTCCGCTTTTGTAGCTGCACATGAGAAATGATGGCGCTCCAGCCCCAAGAGATGCCTCTGAAGCAGTTACAACTCTGCTCATATTTCCCCACAATGGACGGTCTGTCCCAAATGTTAGAATAATTTATGTCTACAAAAGCAAAAGTTTAAAAAACAGAAGCTGTTTTTAAGTAGAATACGTTTTCCTCACAGGAATAAAGCCAAGGAGAAATCTGAAAAGACTTTTTGGAGTGGCCAAACATTTATCCCTAGTTATCTTCCCCCCAATAAAAGGAAAGAGAGCTACATAAACTTCCTTCTTGAAGTTGACAGTCCAATTCAAGGACTCAGTACCAGGTTTCTCCAACTATATCTGATCCTTAATAATAACCTTTTTTTTTTTTTTTTTTTTTAGTGGTTCATTTCTTGGGAATTCTGTTGTTCTTAAGGTTCTTTCAGGATTTGCTATGGATTTTTGTTTGTTTTCCTAGATAGTCAGACTTTTAAAATGACAGGGCATTTGAATTTTAACATGTTCTTTGCAGCACCATGCTGGGAATTTTTATTAAGTTAAAAGCAATAAGGAAAATGCAATTAGTTCTTCATTAAACAAAATTAATGAAAGCATTGGTTTAGATAATCTCGATGAACAGATGACTGGTGAACTTTTTATTTTTAGCTTTGGAATATATTATATGGTATCTTGAAGATTGGAGTGATTTGGTGTTTTTATTTTTTGCTTTGTTTTTGATATTTCTGGTTTTGTCTTGGATTTGATATACCTAATTATGTATTTGTTTTGTTGTTGTTGTTGTTTGTTTACCCTTATATTATAATTACATTGCACTCACTGAATGCTTAGGCACTGAATGGAGAATGTACTATCTTGCTCTGCATTCAAAATGCAACTAGAAACTGAAACTGTGTGGCAAAGAAAGGGAAAAAAATAAGGAATCATCCATTAGAGAACAGCTTGACTCACTATGGTATTCATGAATTCAGTGGAATTTTATTGTGCCCCTTTGATATTCTATTGTTAGTCATTTTTCAGTCATGCCCAATTCTTCTTGACTTCCTTTGTTTAGGCATTTTTTGGGGGGTGGGGAGATGAGCAGCAATACAAGAAAAGTCTGCAAGTTCCTTCTCTAGCTCATTTTACAGATGATGAAATAGAGACAAAGTGAAGTGACCTCCTCAGGGTCGCACAAACTAGCATGTGTATACAGCTAGATTTGAACCCAGGAAAGTGAGTCTTCTTGACTTCAGGCCTGAATTACTGTGCCTCGTTGCTCTGCCCCACATTCTTAAATGATTACTCATTTATTATTTTTGCCTATATTCTTTGTTAAAAAAGAGGAGGTTGAAGGTTTGTCTCAGGAATGACCATGATGTTAAAAATAGATCAATTTTTAAAAAATAACATAGGAATAATTCAGAGAAACATGGACAGTATATTTATGAACTGATGCATAACAAAGAAAGTAAAAACAAACCATACCCACCATAACCACATTAATAATACGAAAAAGAAATCATTAAATGATAGCCAAATTCAGCTGAAATTCAATGTTCAATCAGTGTCTATTCTCTGATTCTTAGCAAAAAAGGTGATGGGTTATATGTGTAAAAGTAGCATCCAATGTCAGATGAATTACTATGATGGTTAGTTTACGTAATTTTTTTTATTAAAAGAGAATTCTGGAGTTGGGGAAATTGATGGAAATAAAATGGTATGTTTTTTTTTTTTAAGCTTAAATAAAACTAATCTGCTGAAAAGAATCACAAATAGAACAGATCACTATTAAGTCTGCTAAAGAATATAGTGTTGTTATATTGTTTTTGTTGTTTTTTCTTAGAGAAAATCATCTCTCTATCATTCCTTTCAAAAGTTTTCAGATTTCATGTATACAAAAGCCATTTACGTACCTGGAGATATATGATCCTTAGAGGTGGTGAACACCATGCTGGATGACATTCTCTTCTTAGCATCGGGATCATTATCAACAATTGTCATGATGGCCTGCCTATTTTCCACTGGCCATTCCAAGATAGCATCATTCTCCCCACTGTAGAGTTGAAAAGCAAGTCCAACATAGCCAGAGCGGCTGGTACCATTTCTGCCATGGGGGTATAAGGTCACCCCATAACCATATCCCTCTGAGCTGTAGAATCGAGGGCTAAAGACCATATCTCCTTTCACTGTGGTCTGAAGGAGATGAGAAAAGTTCCGAACCATCCAGACACCTCTAGGGCATGGTGTTTCAGTCAGAGTGATGTCATCCAGGAAAATACCCCCAGCAGAGTTCTGGGGATCTCCCTTTGTGCCTTGGAAGAGATAGCGGAACTTAACTTCCTCTCTGAGGGTCACATGACCAATTTTCCAGCCATA
The DNA here is from genome assembly GCF_016432865.1 of Antechinus flavipes. Lineage (NCBI taxonomy): Eukaryota > Metazoa > Chordata > Mammalia > Dasyuromorphia > Dasyuridae > Antechinus > Antechinus flavipes. Next base: position 210,903,314 of record NC_067401.1, on the reverse strand, counting down.
TTCATTATCACCTGGGACAGAAACAAAGCTCTATTAAATGCCACCCAACTATGTGTTTTCATTCAAATCAGTCTTGATTTGACTTACAGACTTACAGAAGTCTTAAGGCTTACAGAAATGGGAACACATACCCCAGTAGATAATCCTCATCTCCTTTCTACAAAAATATTTTTGCTGCTTGAGATTCCCCTGTTATACTTTCTCACATTGTCAAAAGTTTAAGAAATATGCTTAAATTAACAAAAATTTTCTTTAAAAATCCAGATAGTGAAGGTAAGGTTAAGTCTAATGAGCTTTTCTGCCTTAGTGTAAATTAGTTATAGAAGCTTATCTTTAACTCCGCTTAGGAAAATTAGTCTTTTGCTGAGAGGAGGAAAGAAAGAAAGACAGTAAGTATTTAATGACTTGTTCGAGATTACACAACTAATAAGGTGAGGCAAGAGTTATGACTTATATTTTTCTTATTCCAAATCTTTTTGATGTACCATGGAGAATAATCCTGAGCTGAGCATTTTAGTGTGAAGTTTTCCATTGGTAAGGACCTATAAAAGGGACTAGCAGGAGAGAGAACACAAAAAGTGAGATGACAGGGCACCAAAGATTAGTTTTCCTACTTTGAATCATTTGTTGTCTAGGACTGGCTCTAAATTTTGACCTGTAAAGAAAGAGAAATCTCATAGAACACACATGAAGATAAATAAACATAAATATGTTAAAGTGAAAATGTTCAATTTAATTTTAAATTGAAGTCACTTATAAGTAGAATTATTAAAAATTATTTCATTCAAGCTTAAATATACCATATTTAACTAGAATGACAACTTTTCATTATCATAAAGGACACATATATTTACCTAACTTTAAAAACAAATTCATCAAAGGTCTCAATAGTTACAGTGATTAAAATATGGAACTCTTTTGAAGCAGTCTTAGGGACAAGTTGGTACACAAGTGCTAAATAAATGATGATTAAATCCTATCTGCGGATAAAGAGATTCTTTCTTTATAGGAAAAATCCCTCCACTAATGCAAAAGGCAGCTATAAGTCTATACAAAGTGATTTATCCATAATGTATAGTTAGTAAGGGTAAGAGGGGATTTGGCTTTCTATAATATTATAATTTTTCTGTATTATAAAAAATTAGAAAGCATTTGATCCGACAGAAGTCAGTGCTCAATCTGAAAAGATCAATAACTTCCAGACTTTTTTGAGCTCATGTTCCATTATTTTAGGCAGCTAGGTGGCATAGTGGTAATTAGGAAGAACTGACCTCAAACATTTACTAGACATGACCCTGGGCAAGTCACCTAACTCTGTTTGCCTCAGTTTCCTCAAGTGTAAAAATAAGCTAGAGAAGGAAGTGGCAAATCACTCCAATATCTTTGCCAAGAAATCCCAAGTAAGATCACAAAGAATCAAAAGGGACTGAATGAAAACAACAATACACAGCTGCTGCTGAGGGTGCCTCAGTCAAAATTAGATTATAACTGCCCTAAAATGCCTATTTTAAAGCTGAAAAATGTAAAGTTTTTAGGGTAGAAAGAACTGGTGGGGAATTGTTGGACTGTCCCATCATTACGGATGAAGGGCATATGTGGTTATGTTGGAGAGAAAATCAGATGATTGGTTATAATGAGGAGAATGTAATGTGAACTACTTTTCCACCTTCTATTTAGTTATACATGAATACCCTTATATTCATGAAAAGGCCTCCCGGTAGGCCCCAATCCCTACTTTGCTGTTAAAGTTTATTTTTTAAGTTCCTGATAATATTTGCAATAAAAAATATCCCTCTTACAGTCATGATTAAACAAGTTGTACTGGTAATGGTTTTTCTTTTAATGACTCTAGAAATATTTTTACATTAACTTGTACAAATACAATTAAATTTGAAAAATATTTTGGAGTGCCTACCATGTGCCAAGCATCGTGCTAGACTCTATTAGCACAAAGAAACAGTCTCTGCTCTCAAGGAGCTTACATTGCAAAATAAATAAAAAATAAAAGATGTGTATTATATCATTCCCATAATACTGTCTATATTCAACTTCATATTATAGAATATGTATCCTAGCTACTCTACAAGAATATAAACTCCTTGAGAACAAAGGGTATGTCATGATCTCCTTGTGAAAGCAACTTGACTCAGTTGAAAAAAGTTCTGCATTTGCAGTCCCTGTATTTAAGCTCCAATCCCAACTCTAACTTATTATATGCCTAACAGGTAAGTCACTTAACCTCCATAGACCTCAACTCCCTTTCTGTGTTATACCTACAATTTTCCTGAACCAAGTAACTCTCAACTCTCAGACACTTACTTAACATTCCACAAAATTGGTTCATTTAAATCATTCAGTTATCCAATACAGACAGGGATGAAATGGAATCAATAATTAAATTTTCATAAGGAAATTTTCAAATCTCAAAGATTGACAATGGCTACAAATCAGGGCTTAATTTGTGGTTTTGTTGATTGTTTAGACTAAAAGTGACAGAGAAAATGTTAATAATTCAGATTAAACATAAAAATCTACACTGGGCATTTTCCCTCATAGAGCTGTTAAATATTTACCAATACTATGAACCTATCTCAAAAAAACATCAAAACCAGTCATTTTGATTGATCAAATCAATCACAAATATCTGATTTAAAAGTTATGCTGCATACTTTCATTTTTAAAAAGTTATCACATTTCTTGAATTAAGAACAGAATACATTAAGATTATCAATGAGCGAGTACTCTCTTTTTTAAAATGTTCTTCTTTAGAGTTTCCAAAAGCTATGATTGCAATGGATTTGTTCATATTTTTTAAAGTACCTTGGAATGTTTGTATCTTGACCAACTTGCGGACATTGCCAGTGCTGTCATCCCTCTTGACCCAGACAACGAGTCTGTCTAAGGGGCTTCCTGTCATCTTGTAGTAAAACTGGAGGCACTGCTGCTTCCTCTTGGGATAAAGAATCCTTGACTCCAGAAGAGCAGCTTCTTCTGTCTGCCCATAACTGGTGTTGAAGTACATGAAGTAACCTGCCTCTAAAAAATAAACAGAACCAGACTTTATCCCCAATTGTCTAAAAACTAGCCAATATCTCATAACAAACATCAGATTTTTACTTTATAAACTATTCCTTCCTAAGAAGAATAAAAGTTGTAGGTCAGGACAGTTATTTACCTCAGTGGATAGAGTACTGGTTCTGAGATCAAGAGGATCCCGAGTTCAAATGTGACCTCATATCTTAACATTTACTAGCTATGTGTTCCTGGGTGAGTCATTTAACCTCAATTGCTGCTCTGCTTCCCCCCAAAAAAAGAGGCAGGGAAAGTCATAGATCTGAATCTGATAAAGCAACTTCAGATACTTATTTTAGGCTGGGAGTGTCTTTTCCTTTTCTCAGTAACATACTCCTACATTCTGAGCATTTCAAAGTATGCACCAAAAAAAAAAAAAAATTCCTTCCATTTAGTGATCACTTTTGCTGCTTGCATGAAAATCAAATATTAATCTATAAATAATCATGATTCGACCTTAGATTTATTATTATAATTGGGCTTTGGAGATATCTTTAGCATCCCTAAGAGAGATAATACAATGTTGACTTAATAATCTTAAAGATAACAAAGAGCTTTTAACTCTTTTCTGGAGCAACTAGGTGTTTGTCCAATCTGCTTTCAGGAGAAAGTCTAACCCTAGATTTATCTCTACCTGTTGACTCTCAAGAAGACATCGAGCAAAGTAATTAAAAGACTATATTTTAAATACCTTAATTATTCATATGAGATGATCTGGTATGGTAAATGGAAAGCAGGACTCAGAGATTGAGAGAGAAGACAAGATAAGAGAAAGGGAGGGAGGGAGGAATAAAGAAAGGAAAAAAAGAAAAAAGGACAGATGAAACAAAGAGAAAGAAAAAAAGAGAAGCATGGAAGGAGGAAGGAAGAGAGGAAGGAGGGAAGGAGGGTGGGAGGAGGAGGGGAGGGAGGAAGGAAGAAAGCAGGGAGGGAGGGAGGGGAGGAAGAGGAAGAAAGAGAAAAAGAGAGAAAGAAAGAAAAAAGAAAGGAAGAGAGAAAGAAGAAAGGTGAGAAGGAAGGTAGGAAAGAAGAGAAAGAAAAAAGAAAGGCAGGCAGGAAAGAGAAACAAAGAAAATAAAGGAATGAAAAAAGAAAGATATCAAGCCACCTTTTGCCTTTAGGACTTCCATATGTCAACCCTTCAAATACTTGAAAACAATTACAAAAGTCTTCACGCTAACTTCTCAAATTCCTTTACCAAGCATAGCAGGCCATAAGTCCTCTACCTTCCTCTTTGCCCCTCTTTGGGTGCTGCTCATTTTATTAATGTCCATCCTAAATCCATTGCCCAAAACTAAACAAAATACTATTTATGGTCTGAACAGGAAACAACAGCAACAACAACAATAACCACAACATACAAGGAAAACCTTCTCCCTTTTCCTGGACACTATTCCTTTCTTAAGGAAGAGTGAGATTGTATCATCTCACTGCTATGTCTTATTGTTTTATGTTGAACAATTGGTTCCCTAAAATCTGAAAACATTTTTCACTTATCTAGTATTTCTCCCATTTTGAACTTGTTAAACTTATTTTTGAGCCTATGAATAATCTTTTCCTTCTTTTGCTGGTCAGCACTTATGCTTTCTTTTCCTGTCACTTTCCTATCACTCCTATCACTCAGTTTACTTTTCCTTTGCACACAGTGTCCTTGAGTATGTTTTATCCATTTAATGCCTGAGAAATGTATAAATGCCCTTTGTCCTCTTTCAGATACCTACTCATAAAAGTATCTAGATGCCAAAAAAAAAAAAAAGATGCTGACTTGATGTAGTCAAAATCAACCTAGTAAACAACTTGACTGCCCTTTTAATTTCTCTTATTTATCTTATTCCACTGACCTTTGCATCGTCCAACCAGAGTATGATCTTCTTTTCCAGGACCATCCCCTCTCTCATGAATCCAATCAGCATCATCTCTAGTTCCCTGGATCATGCCACAGATGTTTTGTTTCTCAAAAGTGCACTGGTCCAAAAGGGTATGAGTTGCAGCTGAAAAGAATATGCCATATAAATTCATGGTTCAAAAGATCAAGGTTACTTCTGTCTAGGAGCAGTTGCTTTCTAAACAGAATGTTTAAAAATTGTAGTTTATTTATACTTTACTTTGAGTGTTATAAATCTCTTTACAACAAATTTGGGAGGTGAATAATGCAAAATTTGTAGGCCTATTTTACAGATGAGGAAGCTGAGGTTCATTGTGTAGAACAACAGTCGAGGACAGGATTTAAACCCAAATTTCTTGACTCCAAGTATAAAAATTCACTCTTACCATTTCACCAAAGTTATTGAAAGTTATCTAGGTATGTAACCTTTGATTTCTTAATCTGAGTTCCTCTATTAATGCAAATCCCTAGTGTTCTCAATTAAGTCTCAGCTAGCCCTCCAATTCCATTTGTTAGACCCCTTAATGTAGATGAGTTCTTGTTTTTGTTTGACGAATGAAATGATAGATTTGTAAAAGATGCCAAAGGGAGCTTACAGAAAGCTCCCTTCTTAAACACAACAAGATCCCTTTTCGTGTGTCTGGATCTCTGTCTTTCAAAGAAAAGTAGAAAGAAATGAACACCGCAAAAACAGGATGCACAAGCTGAGCAGAGAAGTGACAGTGTCAAAATCCCATTATTCAAACCCATCCAAACTCACTGCAATTGTACATGCGATTAAGCCTCTCTAAATCAATGGTGCTGAAATCAAGTCGCTGCCCGATGATGTCGTCAAATGCAGGGATCTTGGCCGTGACGGTGGGCACGCTTTCATTTTTATTAAAAGAGAATGGAGCATAATGCATCAGAGATTCATAGTCATAGGGAGTATTGAGGTCAGTTATGTAGCTGTCGTTGTAGGTAACAAAGTTGTGCTCATAACCTGTCAGGGAGAGAAACAATAGGTCGTCAGCCTTGAAAAGGCTGCAACAAAGTTTCATCTAGTGCATACCAGGGAGGAGGCTCTTCTCACTTGAGTCTTTAACAGGAATTAGACACCGGAGACAAGTTGAAAGTTGGAGGGGGATGAAAGTAGATTTAAAATATGTAGATTCTTGACCATGTTTAACATATATTAGATTACTTGCTGATTAGGGGAACACAAGGTTTTGTAAAGATGAATGTTGAAAATTATCTATGCATTTGTTTTGAAAATAAAAAATAAATAAAGATAAAATAAAATATGTAGATTCTGACATTCAAATTTTAAATTAAATTAGTTTGGGCATTTACAAAAACATGGCATATCTTCAGGATTTCTGTAATAATTGCTTTAGAAATTAAACTATTGATGGTTCCCCTTTCTCCTATAGGATGAAGTTCAAACTCCTTAGCCTGAAAATCTGGCTGCTCTTGTTTCTCCACCTTTATCATCTCCTAAATTCATATCATCTCTGATATGAACTCTATTCTTATTGATTTAGTCACAATCTTGATTCCTGTACTTGGCTACCGTTTTACTTTTGCTCATGCTTTCTCTCACCTAGAATACCCCCATTCTTCTTCTTTATCTACATAAAACTTATCCATCCAGCTAAAATCCTTCCTCGTCTAAGAAGTTTTCTCTGACTACCTCAGCCTAAGACTATTTCTTCATTTGAACTTCTATAAGCACTTGGTTTGTGGACACACATAGCATTTATTCTACACCTTATAATATAACATCGTGCACAATTAGTGATCTATTTAAATGTTTAAGCCTTCTTTTGCCAAGCCTATAAATTAAATGCTATGACATTTTTCTTAACATTGTCAGAAGAAGCTTTTATTCAAATCCTGTTTCCACTAATAACTAGTTATGTGACTATAGACAAGAGATTTTGAGACTTTTTCTGAGACAGTTTCCTTACCTGTGAAATAAGTTAATAATATCATGCCAGAGGGTTGCTATGAGGATAAAATGAGATCATATATATAAAATGTTCTGTAAATCTTAAATCATGATCTAGATGTCATATAATTACAAATGTCATATAATCATGTAATTATTTTCTTTGAATGAATGAAAAAGCATTTTATGAAATACTTATCTGTCAAGATCATATATATAATGCTCTATAAATCTTAAATCATAATCTAGATGTCATATAATTATAAATGTCATATAATCATGTAATTATTTTCTTTGAATGAATGAAAAAGCATTTTATGAAATACATATGTGTCAAGCATTTGTATCCTTTATAGTACTGAATACATCAACTTGTATATAGTAAGTAGTTAATAGATGTGTGTGCATACATACATACATACATACATATATGTATATACTAGAAACTAATCAACAAAAAACATGTAATTTTAAGTCATTTTAAATGAGTGTTTTTAATTTCCTGTAATTGAAACTAACAATTTTTATTTCTTTGTCCTGACCCTATGTTATCTGGTTAAGTTAGCGTATTTGGCAAAATGTGTAATGCATATTAGTAATGTACATATACACAGATACATGCATGTACATGTAAAGAAACAGATAAATAAATACCAAAGTTTTCAGTTTGTTGGAACTTTGTTTACTCAATCAACTATATATATATATATAAATGTATGCATACATGTATATATATATATACACATATATGTTACTATCAAGAACAAATTTTATCATGTATACTGACTCAATCAGACATAAGTCCAGTGGGAAAATTAAGTTCTTTTAATTTCATTTATAGAAAGTTATATGTACCCAACTTGTTATATGTACCCAAAATGACAGAAAATTAGGAAATGTTTATTGATTAGTGAATATTTCATTAATTATTTATTATGTTATTATATAGTATTAGGTCCCTTTAAGACAGTAGAGGTCATAGAGTCAAACCCCTTCATTTTTCTCACATGTGAGAACAACTGCACAGAGCATTTGGTGACTTGCTCAATGTCAGGGAATAACTAAGTATCTGAGACAGGATTTGAATTCAGGTCTTGCTGACTTCAAGTCCATTATTCTATTTACTGAACCAATTACCCCAAATTTTTACATATTTGAAGAAATATTTCTCCAACCTTGAACCTTCCTTTGGATCTTGCGGGGAATCCAGTTCTCCACATTTTACCTATGAATAATTCAGGTGCCTCTCTGCAACAGTCCTGACATTTGCAGACTTCTTTTCCCATAAAAATTATTCTACATCACTCAGGGTCCTGGCAGATGAATAATTAGCAATTCTATATACTTATTCTTTGTTGGTGAGTTTAGAAATTATAATGAGACAGAATTGGAGAAATGGGTAGGGGAGGTATGAGCAGAGTTGGACATCTGATTTTGGGGTCAAGATTTGTCTTGACTTCACCTTTTTTGTTAGGTGAAACAGTATTATAGGAAAGTCAAGTAGATTTCTATTGGGGGGATGGGAATATTACAGTAGGATTTCACAACATTATGTTATTAATATATTAAAATATATTAAGCACTTAATATTGTGAAATGATACGGATTACAACAATATTATGTGAGATAAACCTGTTTTTGTACTTCTGAAATTCCTCACATTTAAGACATTATAGGGGGCTTACCAAGAAAATTGGTCTCAAAGACAGGAAGAAATTGACAACTTTCTTTTTTTATTTTATCTATTTAATGTTTTCCCCAGTTACAGTCAAAACAACAAAAAAATTACATTTGTTTTTTTTTTTAATTTTTGAGTTCTAGATTCTCTCCCTTATTCTCATCCACAATTAAGAAATCACCTGTGAAGTTATGCAAAACATTTCCATGAAAATCAAATTGTGAAAAAAATAGAACCTCAAGAAAAATTAAGTTTAAAAAAAGATAGAAAGAAATAGTGAATTCTTCAATCTGCATTCTGACACAATCAGTTCCTTCTGTGGGTATGGTTAAAATTTTTCATCATAAATCCTTCAGAGTAGTTGTGTATGATTGCACTACTAAGAATAGCAAAGTCATTTACAGCTATTCATCCCAGAACATTGTTATTACTTTGTCTATAGTACATTTCATTTTAGTTGATTTCATGGAGGACTTTACAAGTTTTTTTGTTTTGTTTTGTTTTGTTGTTTTTGCCTTAGAGTATCCTGCTTAACATTTCCCATACAACTATAATCCATTTTTTAACAACTTTCTAAGACTGTGAAATAAATTTCAGTTATTTTTTTTTAGTTCTGTGTGTTTATTTGTTACTTTATTTGGGGGGGTTTGGCAAAGATATTAAGGTGACTTGCTATTTCCTTAACCAGCTCATTTTACAGATTAGAAAACTGAAGCAAACAGGGTTAGTGATTTGACCAGGATGATACAATCCTGAAGTCTCTGAGACTAAATTTGAAAATAGGTCTTTTTGACTCCAGAACTGGTGCTCTATCCATTAAATCATATAGTTGTCTTAATTAAATCATAGCTCTAGTCAGTATCCCAGATTTGTTACATGGTTTAAAGCACTTTGCTTGTTTGTTTTTTAAATAAAGAAGTTATTATGAAAATTTAAATTATCTTTTTTGTAACTCAGGCTTCCAAATCTGAATATATAGAAACATACTTAATTGAAAAACTGACAGTGGTGCTGCCTACCTGCCAAAGAAATAGAACTGGTGGGAGAGATGTTGGGAAGGAGCTACAGACATATGGTTCTTTGAAATAGAAACATATGATTCCGGACTTCGTTCAGGACCGACTCCAGGGAAAAGAGAGAGGAAAAACTATAAAAATTGTAGACGTATTGAATAAACCAACTCTTTCATGTATCTTCAATTTTTGGTTAGTTTGCCTGTCTGTGAAATAACTGCAGAAGAAAATGGTCATAATGAACTTCCATACTCAATAAGTTCCAGAAGCTCCCCCATTACTTCTAGAATCAAATATCTTTAAAATCTTTGTTGGATTTTTAAAGACTTTTACAAACTAATTCCTTTCTACCTTTTCTATCTTCTTACTCTTTATTCTCTCCTATAGTGACAGTGGCCTCTTTCCACCCTATCTCCCAACTCTCTGCCTTTTCATTGGCTGTCCTCGTTGCCTGAACTACTCTCCCTTCTTCCAGTCCTGGTTTCTCTGGCTTCCTTCAAGGCTCTAATACTCTTATTTCTGCACGAAGTCTTCCCTAGCCATTCCTCCTTTTTCCCTTCCTCACCCACACAATACTATTATCTTCCCTTTGAGATGGTCTGCTGTTATTTTGATGTTGTTGGTGTTTAGTAATTCATTTGTGTCTTATTCTTTGTGACCCTGTTTGGGATTTTCTTGGCAAAGATATTGAAGTGGTTTGTCATTTCCTTCTCTAGATCATTTTACAGATAAAGAAACTGAGGCAAACAGGGTTAAGTAACTTGCCCAGGATCACACAGTTAGTAAATCTGAGACCAGATTTGAAAATCTCATGAAGATGAGCCTTCCTGACTCCAGGCCTTTGACTCTAACCAGTACACCACCTAGTTTCCTCAGCCTACCATTGACTCTATATATTTTGTATATATTTGGTTTTTGCATGTTGTCTCTATCCTCAGATACCATTACCTATGATTGCAATTCAAGATTTTTACCATAATCTAGCTATGTTTTCTTGTAGCTATTGTTTAACATCATTAGCCAATAAGCAGTCAGGAAATAAACAATTATTAGGTATTTTTAAAAATCTATTTTTCTAGACAGCAATCATCAATTAGGAACAGGTGAAAAAAGCTTGCTCATTTAACTCTACCTTCTCTGTACAGTGTTGCTGCAGGAATTCTGAGGTCCACATCCCTCATTAATTTGATTACACACAATTTGTTAGGGAAAGGAAGATGGAGTATGACAAATTTTACTAACCAATGATTGGATTAACTCTTACCTGGAATAACTTCATCCCACCAAATGTTCACATAATCATCCCGGTCCGACCTTGACTGCTCATGATAAAATCCCAATGCATGCAGTAGTTCATGCTCAACAATAGCCTTGTAGTCACAGCCTGAACCAATGGAAAGATTCTGCCCTGTGTGTTGATCTCCAACCATAGACCAGCACCTTTAAAAACAGAAAAGAAACTTTTCTGAGAAATCTCAAGTCCCAATATCAATTACAAAGTCATGGGGTGGCTTTTTCATATTTGTTTGATATTGACACTAAGCCAGAACAGGAATCATACAAATATTGACAGTTTTAACAAAGATTATCAGAATCACCTCTGACAACTGTCAGTTGTATTTCTCCTCCAGAACAATAAAAAAAGCATCTGCCATGTCTCAAAACTTCGCAAAAGGGGATTCTATAACCTCCTTCCAAAAAAAAAAATCCTTCTATTCAAGATTTCTTTAGGGGGTTAAGCTTAGGTCTCCTAGGTGTAACATCTTTTACTTTCTTTCTTTTGGTTATTTTGATCTTTCCTCATATATCCATTTAATATGATGAAAGACAATATAGCTTAGTGGAAATAGGATTAGATTTTGGATGAGAGATTTCCTGTGGTAGAGGAAATAAATAGCTGTTCTATACCTGATATCCATATTGTACACTGAGATCCTATTACATACATTTTGTGGAAACCTTATTTATGAGCCATACTTAAATTTTGCTTTAGAAATTTCTTGTAATTTTACTCTAAGGTGGGGGCAGAACCAGAGAAAGAAATCTAACAATCACTTTGTACTCTGTAACACCCTACTAGGAAGAATAAGTATATATGGGATTCTAGAGCTTTTTTTTTTTTTTTTAGGGGGGGGGGGCTTTTGGGTTATTCGTATATTCATCAAAGGCAGGATTTCCAAAGTTTCTATAACACAAACCCATCAAATTCCTGAAATATGATGTAAGTGTCTTCTCCTTCATAGGGCTTGAAATCCACACAGGACTTGAGACGGAACATTTCAAAGGCATAAAGAATGACTCCTTTAGCATTCAGTCCTAGAAAACACATTGTACTCATTTTAAACACCCACTTGAAGAAATGTTTCCTGTTAAGAGGTGAAGCAAATCTGCTTCCTCTTTTCTTCCTTTCTTCATCATTAAAGACCTTCCCCCCTCATAACTAATATAGCATTCTCTGCATTAAGCCTTCTGAATGTATTATATTTAACTATATAATAGAATTTAGAACTATAAAGAGCAGATATTTATCATTTAGCCTAACCCTTTATATTATTGCTGTGGTCCAGGAAGGAGAAAATTACTTGCCCATAGTGGGATTTAGATTGAGGTCTTCCAAACTCCAAAAGCAATGCTCTTTAAGCTACATTTTGTTTCCTTCCCTAATACATTAAGGACTTTTCAAACTTTCTGTCTTCTTTAGTGCTTACCAGAATACTCTGCATGTAGCAGCGATTAAATGGGTACTTAACTTAAATCTTCACTGAAAAACCTTACTTAAATATTATTTTAGACAATACTTCAGGGAAAAATATTGGTGCTTTTAGGGTCTCTTAATAGGGAGTAGGGCAAAAACTGGTGTGCTTAAGTCTTTCTGGGAATAACCTCAGTAATTGGAGAGAGGTGTGACATTACAAAAAAAGACAAGTTAAATAACTAATAAGGGAAAGAATGGTGACTCTCAAAACTAAGTATGAAATCTGTGACAGGAGAAACAGTAGATGTATTGGTTATTTTGAGTTATTTATTTTCTTCTTTGAAAATAATCTTTGTTACAGGGGATTAGGTAATAAGGGAGACATTCAAAAAACAGAAATGAAATAAAAAATAAAGGTTTCCATATAATTAAAATTAAAAGATAAAATAATCTAAGTAATTTAAAAGCTTTTTAATGCCAGGCTTACGTAGAACTTTACCCTTGGTTTTGTTCCAAGATAAGACTAAAAGTTCATTAGACTTTCAATCTTATCTTGATAGTACACTAGTAGCTAAATAGGGTGGCACTGTGGAACATCGTACTTGGAATAAAGAAGAACAGAGTTAAAATCTGGCCTCAAAGATTTACTAGCTGAGTGACCTATTCAAGTCCCTTAATCCAGTTTGCTTCAATTTCCTTATTTGTGAAATGAGTGGGAAAAGAAAATGACAGGTCACTTCAGTATCTTTGCCAAGAAAACCCCAGATAGGGTTATAACTGAAATGATTGAACAACAACAAATATTAGAAAAAGCTTTCTACTCCATATCACAGGATGAGGTGAGGATTTGATAACACATATAATACCACTTCTCATTCTCAATAAACATTTGTCTATTAACTAGCTAAATGAAGCTGTGATAAAAGAAAAGGTTAAAAAGAAGGGTCCTGAATCATTTTTGAGATGGTTCAAATAATTTTGTTTATTTTTGGAAATTTACTTTATGAGATTATTTACTTTATTTTTTAAGGCTTGCTCTACTTAGCCATTTTATTTAGTAGATTATATTTATGTAAATTAGCCACATCCAAAATACATAGTTATGATCTCTGGGAAACTGTGAACATTCACATCAAATGATTATAGTGAAGAGGGGACCCCAAAACTGAAAATCCTTAAAGAAGAAAATCTCCTTCAACTCTGCCTCAGTGAGGGATCCCGCCCCAAGGACAAACAGTTTCATCTTTATTATCTGGGTGGGGTGGGGCAAAGATGAAACTCTATAGGCAGAGTTGAAGATTTTTTTCTTTAAGGATTTTCAGTTTCGGAATTCCCTCTTCATTAGTGAACAGACAAAATGAAAAATCACTTTAAAAACAAAAACAACTAATTGGGAATCAGAAGATCTGAGTTCCAGTTCTGACTAGCTGGGTGGCTTTTTGCAAGTCAAATCAAGTCAGTAAGCATTTGATAATGCCTGTGATATACCCCCATAATACTCAGTCCTAGAGAGAGAGACCAAAAAAAGAAAAGGTCTGCTACCTTTATGAGTCTGCATTCTCTTGGCAATGAATTTAGAAGGAAACAATATATTTATACATAAATAAATACAAAGGGAAGAGAATAAACCATTATATGATGCTCACTATATGCCACTCACTATACTAAACACTTATTTAAATTTTTTTTTTTTTTACAAATATCTAATTTGACCCTCAAGAAGACCTGAGTTAAAATTCAGTACTAGACACTTACTACCTGATATGACCTAAAGTTACTTAATTTCTGTCTATTTTAGTTTCCTTATCTGTAAAAAAGGGAGATAATAGAAAGACCTATCTTATAAGATAAGGATCAAATGAGATAATAAAACATAAAGTCCTATTGAATGCTAGTTATTATTAGTATATGATATGCAGTATTTTTAATAGACATATAGTACCTAACATGGATTCTACATAAATGCAATATTAGCTGAAACAGCATTACAGGAGGCAATTCATTCCCTAGGAGCAGCAGACATTTTAGTAATGTTATTGAAAAATAATATTGGTTGATGCAACATAATATGTAGGGTATGCCTTTAAAAGCAACATGGCTTAAAGGAAGTTCTTTCAAGAATATTAGGAATGCTCATGTCTGACACAATTGTATATAACAGGAGAAAATGAATGAAGCTAAAACATGAGTGTTACACTTATAATTACGAATGTTACCCAGATTATCAGCCAGAATGTAAGGAATGGGGAATTTCCATCTTGTTGTTGGATCTCTCAGTCCATTTCGGTTTTCCTAGAAAGAGAGAAGAAAAATAATTCACTAAGGTTGCCTAGCAGGGAGGAGTAATCTTCTAAGAAGCCTTCCCTTACTTCTCTCTCTCTTTTTTTAATATATGAATCTCTTTCCTTTTATTTTTTTTTTAAATAAAACTTTCCCCCATATCTCCTTTTTTTTTTTAATAGCTTTTTATTTACAGTTTATATGTATGGGTAATTTTACAGCATTGACAATTGCCAAACCTTTTGTTCCAATTTTTCCCCTTCTTCCCCCCACCCCCTCCCCTAGATGGCAGGATGACCAATAGATGTTAAATATATTAAAGTATAAATTAGATACACAAAAAGTACACTTAACCAAACTGTTATTTTGCCGTACAAAAAGAATCGGACTCTGAAATATTGTACAATTAGCATGTGAAGGAAATCCAAAATGTAAGTAGGCGAAAATACAGGGATTCTTCCCTTACTTCTTTAATCCTCAGGAATATTGCTTCCCATAACTGAATTCCTTAAGAATTTATTATTTGTATTGTGACACTAAATAGTCTGTAATGTTGTCATTAGTTTTGGTAACCAGTTTTTTTTTTTTTTTTTAGAATACTAACACTTTGCAGACCATTCAAAGGAAGTATCCAGTATGGTGAGAGGACTAGAGACTATACTACAAGATGTATGGTTGAAGAAAGTAGAAATGTTTAGCCTGGAGGAAAGAAGGCTTAGGGAGAACATAATAATTCCTTCGAGTATTTGAAAAGATATGACATTAGATTTATCCTGCTTAGTCACAGAGTCCAGAACTATGAACAATACATAGAGAAAGCTGCTACAATATTCAATGAACTTCTTAGAAGGTAATTGATGGCTTATCAATGAAGACCTTCAAATACTTAGGTGTCTAAATGCCAAAGGATTGTTTGGACAATATTCCCACTAAGGCATAGGTTAGGCTAGCTAACTCTATAGTCTCTTCCAACTCTCATATTTTATGACTGCATATTTTATGATTGCAACAATGACTAATTGTTTCATAATCTTATCATCAACTCTGATAATCTCCTTAAGATCAAGAACAGGACTTTTATACTTGATAAAGGCACAAGAAATACTTGTTTGAGCAAATCAGAAGTGTTAAAGCTAATGATATTTCTTGACTTTATTGACAAAAATACCCACTGGTAATAAGATGTCTCCTTCAAAGAGATCCAGACCAGCAGCTGGAAATGGATTAAAGAAAGAATATTTAAATGAACAGAATTTAACAAACCTCAAAGCTATACAAAAGTATGAATTACTGTCATATAAACAGGCTATGCCAAGAATTTTTATACAATTTTAAGCTATTTTAGCTTAAAGTCTTAGCGAATTTTTAAATTATTAATGTTTAAATTTGCACTAAAATTTTTAGGATAATCTATATTAAGATATATAAAAATGTCACTTTATATTATGTATTATGTTAAATCTGACATAATAAAATAAAAACAATTGAAATGTATATTTAAAGCTATATGTAGCAGTCAATGATATTGTTATTATATGTCATACTACAGAGAAGAGAAAAGAAAAAAGGAGAGGTGACGAGAGAAGAGAAGGGAAAGGAAGAGAAAGAAAGGGAAGGGAAGTGGAAGATAAGGGAAGAGAAAGGGGAAGAGAAAAGAGAAGGGGAAGGGGAAGGAAGGACAGAGAGAGAAGAAAAAGGAGAAGAAAGTAGAAGAGAGGAGGGAGGAAGAGACAGAGACAGAAAGAGATAGGAAGACAAAGAGGGAGGGAGACAGAGACAGCGATAGAAGGGAAAGGAAGGGAAGGAGTAAATAATAATATCTGACATTTCTATGTAACTTTAAGGTTTATAACTGTATTGTTTTCTTGTGTTTTTGATGGAGTTCAGAAAGAAATAATCTTGAGACAAATTACCATCCTGCTATTATTACTTTCTAATCAGTGTTCTACTGTCTATTGCATAAGTGGATAAAATAACTGCTTTTGTAGTTGAATGAAAGATTTAAAATGTAAGTTCATCTTCTATAGGCTCACTGAAAATATTTTCACTATAAACATAGTAGCAGATAGAGTGACAGTGATGACGTATACTTTGTCTTTTTCCCAAATGGTTTAAGTTTCTTCTGCTAATTCTTTCTACATTTTGAAAGATTTTCATTCCATGTACATTGGAGATTATAAGTACTCGGCATGTTGATCTACTAAAATATTTCTTAAATTTTTGTATTACTGTTTGTGACCATGCTGTCAATTATGATGCTCTAGGTAATTTTCATTTTATTTTTTAGCAAATTCATCATTGGTTTAATTTTCAATAATTTCTAGTTTTTAGCATGAGGATTAGTTGTCTGTGGATTTATAAAAGATAATGAGCTTCTATTGTACAATTCTACTGACCTAATAGTGCCTTTCTAGGTATCTATTCAATGTTAAATTTTTGCAGCCTTTAGTGATTTAATGCAGTTTCCACCACTTTTATTGAATAATTTACATCAACTAGTGTGTTTCAACTTCTTGAGGAAAATATTTCTATTATCTTTTAATATCAATAACCCAATCCTGAATCACTTTAATAAATCCTTTGAATTTTTATAAACAATTCTATATAACTCTGCTAATTGTTCAACATAATATCAGATCTTTGAATTAGGTAGATGATTATAGAAATAGTTTGAAAATTAGATTATAGAAGGAAAATGCTAGTATTTTTTCTTTAAGACTCCAATTTATCTTGTAACTAAATTAAATGAATTAAAGGCAAGGCATACTCAGAGAAGGCTTAAAGGGTCCCTCTGAAAAATGTTATTTTGTGGTGGTGGTGATGGTTGTTCAATTGTTTTTCAGTCATGCCCAACTTTTTGTGACCCCATTTGGAGTTTTCTTGGCAAAAATCCTAGAGTGGTTTGCATCTACTTCTCTAGCTCATTTTACAAATGAGGAAACTGAGGCATACAGGCTTCAATAACTTGACTTGTTATATAGGTAGTGTACAAGACTATATTTGAATTCAAGAAGATGAGCTTTCTTGACTCCAGGCCGCAGTTGTCTATCTTTAATATAACCTAACTACTATGCTTTACTTCAATTATTCTTAATATTACTATGATAGTGACATATTTTAAATAGAAAAGTTTTCTACATGAATATATAGTACCATAATGGTTAATATTATTACTACTACTCCAAAGGAGATATTTTTATAAATGAAATTCCTATAGAAAATTTTTTCTAAAATGAAAATGTGACATTTATCTTTAGAGGACTTTCACTATGGAACTAAAAATGTTTTGTAGAAGTTCTTCTGATGTTTTATAACACACTACTATAAAGTCAGAAGCCTACTCAGAAATAGCTTCCTAGAAAAGGTGAATACTCAGCTAGATTTGAATCTTCCTTCCAGAAAAAATTTAAAATCAGTGATATACATTTATCACTTTAATTCAATTAGGTTTGTTTGTCTTCTTTGCCACATATCATTCATTTATTAAATGCTATTCTGTAATATGTTTATATATGTATCATATTTTCCTACCATTAGAATGTGGACCCATGGTTTAATTATCATCAACATAACCCTGACTATTGTAGAAGAAGCTCATCTTTTTATTATCAAGCACAAATCTGTGAAATAGTATTATTGGCCCTATTTTATAGATGAGGAATCAGTGCAAAGTAATTTAAACAGAAGGTATATGATTTGTAGACATTGAAAGAATAGAGAAGACAGGATAATAATATGGTGCCATGAGTACTGCCTTTGGATTCTGATGATCTAGATCCAAAACCGATCTTTAATACTCCTTGGCAGATCTCAGTGTCTCAGTTTCCTCATCTGCAAAATTAACTAGCTTGTCTTTTAAGTTTTTTTCCCAGCTTTAAATCTATGACCCTATGAAAATGTGGTTTCTCAAAATCACTCATTCTGTCTATTCTGGCTACACTGGCCAAATGCTGTAGAAAGATACATAATTATCTAGTAAATACAGAGCATGAAATAACAGCCAGTGTCTTGTGACAACTTCTGTCATATGGTCTATGTATAAAAGTCTTTATAGAATAATGGCATCTGCTGGTATTCAAAGAGAGCTTGGATTTTATTATAGTGGTGATGATGTCATTTCATTCATGTCCAACTCTTTGTGACCTCATTCAGGTATTTTTGGCAGAGATACTGTAGTGGCTTTCCATTTCTTTCTGTAGCTCATTTTACAGATGAGAAAACTGAGGCAAACAGGGTTAAGTAACTTGCTCAGAATCACATAGCTAGTAAGTGCTTAAAGGAGGATTTGAATTCACATCTTCCTGACTACAGACCCAGTGCACTATCCACTATACCATCTATCTGCTCTTGAATTGTTCTACTTGATGTCAAAAAACACATAGAAATAGATAGAAAGGCAGAATTTTCTTGTTAAGATAATACACTGAATTTCAAAAGAGAAATATAAAAGAGAAAAAGAGAAAAAGAAAAAAAAAAGAGAAATTAAAAACTGAGTTATTTTAAGGTCACTTGTATCCAGTCATTCTTTTTACACTAACAAAGTGAAATAAAAAATTGCATAATTATCTGGGTCAGTGACCTAAGGTACACAGACTGATTACTACCAGTAAACCATAGTCTCTTCTTGCTTCTCAAGTCACTCATGTTATATGTTCAATTTACTTCTTCACTTTTATAACCTGCTTTATGTGAGGCAGAAAATTCACATAATGCAAAGAATGAAAGAATGGCACTTAGTGCCAAAGTTTTTTTTTAAAATAAAAGAAGTCATTCTAAAGGGTTTCATAGCACCAAGGCAAAATGTGAATGCTAAGATATGGAATTTTTATCACTTTAAGTTAAATTAGAAAAAGCAAGAAATATCTGTCCCCAAAAATCTCAATGGTTAGAAGTAGAGACTATAAGATCGTAGAAAAAGTATGGCACAGTAGATTTTCAAAGGAAATAAAGGAGTCTAAGGGGAAACATGTGTACAATAGCACACGTCATTTAATCCTCATGTTCCCTTTTAATAAAATGGACAGGTTGGATGAATCAGTACCATGATTCCTTCCAGCTCATGCATTCTATGGTCTTGGATTCTATTTGGCTTGTTAGTCTAGCAGTTGGAAAAGGCAATTGAATACAAGACTGAGAATATATTATTATCTCTTCTTAGTCTAAGTTGGGCAAAGCTTCCTATAAAGAGTGAATATTCAGCTGGAGTTGAAGCTAATTCTTTCTTTCAAGACTAATCTAAAAAGAGCAATAGCAAAGTATGATTCCAACTCAGAGAACTTTACCATAGGTAATTCATTCATTAAATGTTATTCTGTTCTATACATTGTTATGGGCCATATTTTCCTATTTCATTTCTTAATTAATACTGAGGCAATACTGCTTATATTTGGAAGAATCTCATCTTTTATGACTCTTGTTGCCCAATTTACTTCTCTACACATAGAAAATATTCGATAAATATCTGTTGTATAAATGAACAAAGTCCTAACTTCTGTAGTCATTTCTTCCATCTTTAGTCAATGGAGCATAGCAGAAAGAGTTCTGGACTTGAATTCAAGGGATCTTGTTTTAATCATGGGATCTTAAAATAAAAAATTAAGAGCTTAGAAAAAAACATCAAAATAATCCATTTATTTTATGGAGAAGAAAACTGGGGACCAGGGAAGATTATTAATTATTATTACTACAACTAATTATTATTATAATTATATATATAATACATAATAAATATAATTATAATTAATTATTATTGAGTATCTTATTTAAAGTTATTCAAGTTATAAGTGGCATAGTTGGGATTTGAACCTAAGCTCTAGCATGTGACTCCATGTCACATCATACTCTATGGTAAATCATATTGCCCTAACATATGATCTTTTACATTAATCTGTTGTATAACTTTGAGCCAATCATTTAACCTTCCTGAGCTTTAGTTTCTTCATCAGTAAAATGGGGATTAGAATCCACAGTTTAGACTCCAGGGTTATAAGACTTAAATGAAACATACAGAAAGTACTTCACCAACTATAAAGCATGGTACAAATTTATTTTGTCCATGAGAGAGAGAGAATCAACATTTAGCTAACACTAAAGTAAATGTGGGTACATTTGGGTAAACTTACCCTTTCAGTTGACCATTGGAGTATTTGAGGGAGCCTACCCATTATGCTAACCTGACAGATTGTAAAGATATCTCTGAATTATGAGAGATTTTACAAAAAAAAATTAATGTACTTGGAAAACAAAGATTTAGAATTTTATTCCTATTGATTATATTTTTACCATAATAGATTCCATCTCCCTCCCCACTGGGAGACAATAGATAACCAGAGATGTGTAATCACTGGTTGATACCAATTTCAATACCAATTCCATGTTTAAAATCTCAGTTCAGTTATGAATTTCACTGTACCTCAGAAAATAGCATGAGAAGAGGAAAAAATAAAGTCTTGAGCTACACTAGAAACATACTGAATTACGTTTATGAGTTCATGTGACTCTATCGTAGATATATGTTATAATGCTGAAAACTCATACTGCAAAATCTTTCTTTTTTCCCCCACTAGAAGACTATAATTTTGTCCTCATCATCCAAGGGCAGATGGTTCTTAATCCTCTGGAATTCATATCTTCTTTCTCAATCTTTTAGCTACCATCTTCATGAAAACTTCTCAGCTCTTCTTAAACCTTAATAAAATAGTTAATATATCTTGTATTTTCCTGGATCTCTTAGAGACAGAGACAAAAAAAAGTAGGAGGGTACAATTTTTATTCTTCCTCTTAATAATAGGTTAAAATTGGTGATTTTTCCCAGTTAATTGGATTATAAAATCTCCAGATTAAAATTTCTTTTCACAATTTGTTATGTTCATGTATACACAAGGTTTGTCTTGTGACAAATGTTATCTGTCCTGGAAAAAAAAAAACTGGTAGTAGCATGTACCTGAAGACACTCAATACAAAACCAAAAAAAAAACTAAAACTAAAACTAAAAAAAAGTTAAAGAAAACACTAAACCAAGATTTGTATGGAATTACTTTTCTGTAGTCCATATTTTAATCCATAACCTCATAAATGGAACCTTTTATCAAATAAATAATGATTAAATTTTCTAAGTTCTGGACTTTGGATATATTCTAGATCACACAAAAATTTTCCATCTTCCTAAAATAGTCTTTCAATCTTAACTCTACAAAATGGAAATGACATTTCTCTGTTCAGGAAAATTGTAGAGCTTAACGAAGCTTTGACAAAGTTCTTCCAATAAAAGATAAATCATGACTGAAAAATTACCATAAGCATTTTTTTCATTTGTGTGAATAGTTTATACTCCCACCTCAAATCTAATCATAAATGGATACCTAATGATTAGAAAGTGACTTAAAAACCCTTCAAATATATAAATAGAACATTACAGTAGGCATGCTATCATATAATACTGTATGTTATATGATAATATAATACAATATTATAATTATATAGTACAGGAATTGTATTATATACCTTTTATAATAAAACATTTAACAAACTAATTGAATAAAAAGTGACTTGTTCAAACAACTTATTTATACAACTGTTTTTTTCATATGAAAAATTCAGAGAAGTATGGAAAGATTCGTATGTACTCAATCAGAATGAACAATCAGACCTACCAAATAATGTATATATTCTAGTATGATTGAAAAATTACAATATGATTGAAAAGATCATTAAAATGATTCAAGTTTAAGATATTGGAGGGGAAACTAATAATGATCCCAGGAAATGGGCAATGACATCTCTTTGACTTCTTTAGCCTGAAAGTTGGGACATTAGAGGGTGAGAATACTCATGCATTGTCAGAGAGTCCCAATATTGATTTTCTTCATTATAAGGAATGAGCAAATTGAGGAAGAAGAATATATACACAAAGTAATAAAGTATGGATAGTGTAGTGTCACAGTGGATAGAATATAGGACCTGGAGCTCAGTAGACCTAAGTTCCAACTGCCTTTAAATACTCATTAGCTGTGTGACCCTAAGCAAATCACTTAATCTCTGTATTCCTCAGTTTCTCCATCTGTAAAATTAGTATAACAATAGCATCTATTGCTGTGATGATCAAGTGACACAATATTTTTAAAACACTTTGCACAATGACTGACACATAGTGGGTACTATATACATATAAGTTATCATTATTGTTGTTTTTAGAATAAAGCTTTTTTTTTAAGAAAAGCAAAGGAGAGGGAAAAATATAACTTACCTAAATTGATTTCTAAAATATCTTTCCCTTGGTTGCTGGCATCTAAATCTAAGGGTAAAAGAGATATTATTATTAGTGTGACTGAAAAGAGACAGTAAGGAAACATATTCTGAATATTATGAGAAATCCTTACCACTTTCTTTGGAGAAGGGTTTGATCTGCACAGAAATACAAAGATATTGGAAAATATGCATGTAGGAATAAATTGTTCCCAATAGTAGAAAAAAATGGAAAAACACTTACCGATATAGAAGCAGCAAAGACAAACAACAAGATGAAGGATAGGCTCCAGGTGGCCCTGGCACAAAACATTGTGGCAATTGAAACAATCTTCCTTGAGGTGCCTTGTAATAAATGTCTCCTGACCTTTGCCCTTGTTATCTGTTTTTGAACCAAAGTTCAAACCCTCCTCTTACTGTATT
The DNA here is from genome assembly GCF_016432865.1 of Antechinus flavipes. NCBI lineage: Eukaryota > Metazoa > Chordata > Mammalia > Dasyuromorphia > Dasyuridae > Antechinus > Antechinus flavipes. The sequence continues at coordinate 210,880,094 of NC_067401.1, read as the reverse complement.
TAAAAAAAAAATATATGTTAGACCAACCAGATTAGTTCATGACTAAGTCTACTTTGAAGAGCTTTGTTCATGGGAAACCTGGGATGGAATTCACTCATGAAGAAAATTAAAGAGTGAGAAATTTAATAGCTCAAAAGTCACTCAGCTTTCTACAAAAAACAAGAACTAGAATTTACAGCAGACTTTTTCCTCAAAAGAGACATGATTTAAGCATACAAAGTCAGGTGATATGGAAAAGGGAAATGATTGCTATTATTGGATACTTTTTATCCTTAGATCAGGTGCTCTTTACCTGGAGTTCATTAACTTGTTTTTAATATTTTGATAACTATATGTTAACACGATTATTTTCTTTTTAGATAATATATTTTTCAGTTGTCACATTAAAAAATGTTCTTTTTTTTTTTTTTTTTTGAGGCAATTGGGGTTAAGTGACTTGCCCAGAGTCACACGGCTAGGAAGTGTTAAGTGTTTGAGGTTGGATTTGAACTCCTCACTGCAGAGCTGCTCTATCTACTGCACTATCTAACTGCCCCCTTTTAAGAAAACATTTTCTGAGAAATGATGCATGTACTTCACTTTTTGTCAAGGAGGTCCCATGACACAAACAAGGTTAAGAACCTTTGCCTTATTTTGCCATTTTTTTTGAAGACTTATTTAACATATCTGTTATGTATATAATTCCCAGTGAAATTCTCTTTCTTCCTCTCCTTTACTGACTTTCAACATCAGGGACAGCTGGAACAAATGATACAAATAAACTTCAGTTTTATAGCCTTTCTTTTTTAAATGATCAACAAGATATTGGCTCCATGGCAATTGCAAAGAAGCATCTGGTGCTAGGAGCTAAAGATCTCATTCAGAGAAGCTTCCTGAGAATCAATCTACCTTGTCACTGAGCTCTCTTCTCCACCTAGGGCATACAGAAATAGGCATTTAGTAATCAAGTCTGTTACCCAGAATGTTCTTTCATGGCACTCATGGTCCTTTAAGTCATAAGCTAAAAAAGTCACTTGCTAAGAGACCCTGAAGAATTTCATTAAATATGATGATTCTCTGAGAAGCGGTTTTATGCCTTTTTTAAAATAACATTCTTTTTAAATAAAGAAGCTGTATTCACCAAAAAATGTGTCCAAAATAACTTTTCTGTTGCCTAATTATAAAGGAACTCAGAAAATACCCAATCTAATCTGATTTTATAGACAAGGCCCATAGAAATTAAGTGATTTGTCCAAAGTAAGCTAAGAAATAAACAGCAAAACCAAATTGAAACCTGGGTTGTCTCATAAAAAAGGGGAAATATCAGACATGTACATAAATATTTGTAGCAGCTCTTTTTGTGGTGGCAAAAAATTGGAAATTGAGGGGAAGACCATCAATTAGGAATGGATGAACGAGTTGTGGCATATGAATATAACAAAATATTATTGTTATAAAAATGAACAAGCAGATTTCAGAAAAATCTAGAAAGACTTACATGAACTGATGCTGAGTGAAGGGAGCAGAATCACGAGAATATTGTGCACAGGAACAGCAACATTGAACGATGATCCACATTAATAGATTTTGCTCTTCTCAACAATGTAAGAAGGCAAGACAATTCCCATAGACTTGTGATGGAAAAAGACATCCACATTCAGAAAAAAGTATTATGGAGGCTGAATTGGAGACTGAGTCATTCCATTTCTACTTTTTTATTCTTTTTTTTCCTTTCTCATTTTTTCCATTTTGTTCTGATTTTTCTTTCACAAAAAATATGCAAATATTTTTAATATGCAATATGTTTAACATGAATATACATTTATAGCCTGTATCAGATTGCTTACTGTTTTGAGGAGGAGAAAGGGAAGAGAGAGGGAGAGAAAAGTTTAGAATTCAAAATCTTACAAAAATGAGTGCTGAAAATTATCTTTACATGTAATTGGAAAAAAAATACTATTAAGTAGAAAAATAAAATAACTACAATGTTTAAAAAGTGTCTTCTGACCTCAGATCCAGCGTCCTTTCCAATAAACTTTGATACTTCATATTATCTTCTTTTCCTAACTTCCCTATTTTAAATTAAAGTACTAGAATTCTTTCAATATCCCAGGCTTACAACATCAGAGACATCATCTATTCCTATGTTTCTTTCAAGTCCATATTTAATCAATCACCAAATCTAGTCTTTTCTAATACTATACCATCTCATGTCCATCTTTTTCCTCTACTCACATAGCTACCAACCTTCTGGCTTTCATTATCTTGCTTTTGAATTATTGAAATATATTGTTAATTATTATTCCAACTTCAGATTTCTCCTATATTCAATCTACCTTCTATCTCTAACAAACTGGTATTAATAAAGCATAGATCTTATTATGTCACTCCCCTGCATGGGAAACTTCAATAGCTGCCTTTCATTTCTAATGTAGAATATAAACTCCTTTGTGTCTCAGAATCTCAGCCCAACCTACATGTCTATCTATCTATCTATAGTATGTATATTCTATGTGTATAGATATGTACATATATGTATATACATGTGCTGTGTATTATATATGTACATGTGTGTATTTATGCTGTGTGTACATGTTGCATATGTATATGTATATTATGCTTATGTATCTTGTGTACTTGTTTGTGCATATGTGAATGTTTCTATGTGTATACATGCATGCATGTATTATATAGAGCAAAGCTTCTAAAACTGTGACTCACAACCTCATATGAGTTCATGTAAATGAATGTGGAGATTGCAAAAAATTTGGCAACAGTAAAAGATTTTTGAATGTGAGGACTAAAAATGCACTTAAAATTAAATGTATCATGAATCCAAGGTGTTTCTGGCAGAGCTTGCCCATATTGCATCACATGATTTCATTGCAGCCTTGGTTCTGAACTCACACTTCTCTCTGTCTCTCTCTGTCTCTCTTTCTCTATCTCTGTTTCTGTCCTCTCTCTGTTTCTCTGTGTATCTCTGCCTCTTTCTCCGTCTCTGTCCCTCTCGATCTCTGTTTCTCTGTTTCTGCCTCTGTTCTCTCTCTCTGTCTCTCTGTGTGTCTCTGCCTCTTTCTCTGTGTCTCTGTCTCTGTCTTTGTCTCTGTCCTCTCTGTGTCTCTCTGTGTGTCTCTGTTTCTGTCTTTGTCTCTCTCTTTCTCTCTGTCTTTTTCTCTGTCTCTCTCTTTCTCTATCTATTTTTCTCTTTCTGTCCCTCCTTCAGCAGCTCTATGCTAAACTGCTCTGCTCACTATTACTCTTTCATGCTGCTTTCCTGATGGACTTCACTGATAAGACTCAATTGCCAATATCCATGACTTTTCATTGACTAGAATGCCTAGAATGCAGTCCCTCCCCTATAACCTCAACCTCTTGAATCCCTTTGCATCAAGACTGAGCTCCATTTACATGCCACCATTTACATCAAACAGTTAATAAACATTTATTAAGTATCTACTTTGAAAATTATATTATAAAGCAGCAGTTACCAAAACCATTTGGTATAGGCTAAGAAATAGATTAGTTGATCAATGGAATAGGTTAGGTTCAAAGGACAAAACAGCCAATAACTTTAACAATTTAGTGTTTAACAAACCCAAAGACCCCAGCTTTTGGGATAAGAACTCACTGTTTGACAAAAATTGCTGGGAAATTGGAAATTAGTATGGCAGAAACTAGGCATTGACCCACACTTAACACCATACACCAAGGTAAGGTCAAAATGGGTTCATGACCTACCTAGGCATAAAAAATGAGATTATAAATAAATTGGAAGAGCATAGGATAGTTTACCTCTCGGACCTGCAGAAGAAGAAGGAATTTATGACCAAAGAACTAGAGATCATTATTGATCACAAAATAGAAAAATTTGATTATATCAAATTGAAAAGTTTTTGTGCAAACAAAACTAATGCAGACAAGATTAGAAGGGAAACAATAAACTGGGAAAACATTTTTACAGTCAAAGGTTCTGATAAAGGTCTCATTTCCAAAATATATAGAGAATTGACTCTAATTTGTAAGAAACCAAGCCATTCTCCAATTAATAAATTGTCAAAGGATATGAACAGACAATTCTCAGATGAAGAAATTGAAACTATTTCTAGCCATATGAAAAGATGCTCCAAGTCATTATTAATCAGAGAAATGCAAATTAAGACAACACAGAGATCCCACTACACACCCATCAGACTGGCTAGAATGACAGGGAAAGATAATGCAGAATGTGGGAAAACTGAGACACTGATGCATTGTTGGTGGAATTGTGAATACATCTACCCATTCTGGAGAGCAATTTGGAACTATGCTCAAAAAGTTATCAAACTGTGTATGCCCTTTGATCCAGCAGTATTACTACTGGGCTTATACCCCAAAGAGAAACTAAAGAAGGGAAAGGGACCTGTATGTGCCAAAATGTTTATGGCAGCCTCATTTGTAGTTGCCAGAAACTGGAAACTGAGTGGATGCCCATCAATTGGAGAATGGCTGAATAAATTGTGATATATGAATATTATGGAATATTATTGTTCGGTAAGAAATGACCAGCAGGATGATTTCAGAAAGGCCTGGAGAGACTTACATGAATTGATGCTGAGTGAAATGAGCAGGATGAGGAGATCATTATATACTTCAACAACAATACTATATGATGATCATTTCTGATGGACTTGGCCCTCTTCAACAATGAGATGAACCAAATAAGTTTCCAATAGAGCAGTAATGAACTCAACCAGCTACACCCAGGGAAAGAACTCTGGGAGATGACTATGAACCACTATATAGAATTCCCAATCCCTCTATTTTTGTCCACCTGCATTTTTTATTTCTTTCATAGGTTAAGTATACACTATTTCAAAGTCTGATTCTTTTTGTACAGCAAAGTAACTGTTTGGACATGTATACATATATTGTGTTTAACTTATACTTCAACATATTTAACATGTATTGGTCAACCTGCCATCTGGGGGAAGGAGTGGAGGGAAGGAGGGGAAAAGTTGGAACAAAAGGTTTTGCAATTGTCAATGCTGAAAAATTGCCCATGCATATATCTTGTAAATAAAAAGCTACAAAATAAATAAATAAATAAATAAACTAAATAAACTTTGCTTCAGGAACTTTCCCATTAAGACTTTCCTCATCCCCACAATATCTAATGCCTACTACTCCCCTCTCTCTTTTTTGCAATATGTTGTTTTCTAACAATCAAATGTAAGTTTCTTAAGGGAAAAAACCTGTTTTGGGTTGGGTTTGGGGGTTACTTCATTATGCTTATGCCAATTATAGTGTTTTACACACTAGAGTGTGGTTACTAAATACTAGGTGAATGAATAAATGAATAATTGCTTCCCCGTGAAAGATCCCTTATTGCTTCCCCCCCCTTTCTCTCTCTCTTTTTGCTACATATCCCCAGATTTTTGCCCAATCCTCAAGTACTTTGACCATTTTAATGATTGTTAATTATTAATAATGTTTGGAAATAAAACATTTTAAGAGTTCTGAGTACTCTGTGGCTAATATAAAGAAGGTCAAGGAATGTAAGATAGCCATCTTATTCACTCTTTCAGATAAATATATCTCTGCTGAAGGGGTGGAGAATATATATCATAAGTGACAGATGATACATAGAGAAAGGGGAGTGAATATAGGTCTTCTGTAGGATCCCAGTTGTAAACTTAACTCTTTTTGTCTTTGTTTTATGACTTTGATTACAACTGTTAGTTAGCTAATATTTGCATTTTTAACCAATTAGATCTCAAAGGTTCCTGTGTGAAGAGGAAGGGACTAGAAACTTTGACTCTTGCTTACTGTGAAGATTTTGTGATTTAGAGGAGATAAAATCTTAATGACTTTCTATTTAAATATCACTTTCATTGGCTCATCTGATTGTTTTTTAAATAACTTTTTGCATATGTATTTTGGTTTTCTATTTCACCATGATCTCTCCCAGTATCTCTCTTCCTCATCTTTCTAGTCACCTCATAAAACAAATTGTATTTTAAAACAAAAAAATGAGCAAAAATCAGCAAAACTGATTGTATGTTGAAAACACTAAAAATATGTGAAATGTAAAGTATCTTGGGGACATCTTACCTTTCTGAAATGAGCTAAAAAAGTAAATGGCAAATCACTCCAGTATCGTTGCCATGAAAACTCCAAATGAAGTCTTGAAGAGTCACAACTGAAATGACTGAATGGTGGCAGATATCTTTGCAAAAGAGTGGGATTTCTTATTTTTAACAATGCTTCTTTTTTTATTTTGCAATTCTGATTTTTTTGCTTTTCTATATGTAGTTGTAATTTCCATTTATATTGTTATAGTCAATGTGTTTATTATTTTCTTCCCTCTGTTTTCTTCATTGTGTATCAATTCATGAAGATCTATGATTCTCTGTATTCATTGTATACATCACAAGAATATTATATTACATTCACACACCATTTGTTAAGTCATTTACCACACTAATGGACATTTACTTTGTTTCCAATTCTCAACTCCTATAAAAACTACTGCTATAAATATTTTGGAGCATATAAGACTTTTTTTTTTTATTGGTGCCTTCCTTGAGGTAATGGAATCTCTGATTCAAAGGATATGAACACCTAGGAGGTATGGTGGATAGAATGCTAAACTTGGAGTCCTGCAGATGTGACTGTGAATCTTACTTCAATCATCTACTAACCTTATGGCCTTTAGAAAGTTACTTGATTTTCCTTTTTTCCTCAGTTTCCTTTTATAATAATAAGGGAATTGAACAATGAAGATCCATTCCAGCTCTAAATTTATGGCTCTATGGTATTACTATTCTGCTATCAATCTTTTATATTTAATGTTTTATAGATAATAGTGCATGTATATAAACTTATTAAGATATAATTTTATCTTGTGTAAGTTTGCTGAAAGTATCTCTGGTATAACTCCAAGTAACAGACAGGACTACAGAGATAAAGTAAAGTTCTACCTTTTCCCATATGATTTTGATTTTTTGGAGAGCTTGTCACATCATTTAGAGCTTGATAATTTAGTATAGCAACACCTGTTCATGACATTGTTCCTAAAATTTTTGTAGCTTAACATTATGTTCAAGTGTTCATAAGGGTGATTTTAGTCTCCAATTCATCAGTAAACTTACATTAGACAACCACATGTTAAAGTCTAGCTTACAAGGAAATATTTAGGGGAATTTGTTCAGAGAAGGAAAGTAGCTTTCCCTAATGAAAAGGAATACTGTGCTACTATCACCATTTACATTTGCCTACTGAGGACCAAGCCTTAAGAAAATAAGTTGAGGTACCTCCTCACCCCTCCCGTTTTTGTTCTCTTTATACTTCCAGATGTCCCTTCTTCTGTACTCCCTAAAAGTCACTTATAATGTCATCTGCCTATTCATGTAGAACTTTGCACTCAGATTGATATGAACCTCGCTAAAGTCTTAGTTAATAAAAATCAGACTTGGCTTTTCTTTCAGGCCATTACGTGCTTTAAAGGGTGAAAAGAGAGTGGAAGAGATAGGGAAAGAGAAGTTCTTACAAGGTGATGAGTTTTTTTAATCGCTGAGCTCAAGCTAAAAACCTTTAGATTTGAAGAAAAATTTGCTCCATGGAATAAATATTGTCAGAGCCACATCCTCAGTCATGAAAGAAGTTGCTTAAACATTCTTCCTAAGAGAACCTCTTCCAGAGAAATCAAAGAGGTAAATAGCAAGATGTTCCCATTCAAGGTCAGGATCAAATTCCAGTTGGAATAAAACCTGAACCAAAACAGAATTAGGCATTGGGATATGGAACCAAACTGACCGTTTGTGGCCCTTTCTGCTTCCCTATCAAGTTCATACTGACTATTCCAAAGATATTAAGATCAGAGACAGTCTGAACTGAAAGAAATCCAAAAGTCCAAGCCAATGTAAAATCAAATGCATACCTCAGTAGCCACCAAATTATTTAGCAAAGCTTCCTTAACTATGACAGTTTTGAAGTCTCCAAAGCTGATGTGATTTTTTTTTCATGCTCTTAATGGTGCTAGGTATCTCAGCAGGACTTGAAGGAATCATCACAATCTCAGAATATTGCTAAAAGGTGATCAATCAAGATTTAGAATAATTTGCAGCAGCGTTGAGGAGGACCAGAGCCTTCTGGGTGGCATTGCAGATCAGCTGGACCATGACAGAGATAAGTGGTGGAGCACACCGCTGGTCAAAACCATCCATCACTCCTTTTTTAAAAAAAAATATTTATTTTAATACATATTGCTATACGAATCATGTTGGGAGAGAAAAATCAGACCAAAGGGGAGAAACTATGAGAGAGGGGAAGAAAACAGAAAAAGAGAAGTGAACATAGCATATGTTGATTTATATTTAATCTCCATAGTTCTTTTTCTGGATGCAGATGATATTTCATTCCAAGTCTTTCTAGTTGATTACAACACATTCTTACTGTTATTGTAATGCATTGTATACATTCATTCCTGATTCTCAGTATCAATTCACGTAAATCTTTCCAAACCTTTCTAAAATCAGTTTGTTCATCATTTTTTATAGAACAATAATTTTTTATTACTTTCAGATACCACAGCTTACTCAGCTATTTACCTAATTGATGGGTATTTATTCATTTTCCAATTCTTTGTTACCACAAAAAGAGCAGCTACAAACATTTTTGCACATGTGGGTCCTTTCCCCTCCTTTATAATTTCCTTGGGATACAGACCCAATAATAGTACTGCAAAGGGCATACACAGTTTAAATGCCCTTTGGGCATAGTTCTAGATTGCTCTCCAGAATGATTGGATAATTTCACAACTCCACCAACAATGTCTTGGTGTCCCAGTTTTCCTACATCCCCTTCAACATTTATCATTATCTTTTCCTGTCATCTTAGCCAATATGAGATCTATGAGGTGATACCTCAGGGTTGTTTTAATTTGCATTTCTCTAATCAATAGTGATTTAGAGTATTTTTCATATGATTATAGATCATTTTAATTTTGTCATCTGAACATTGTTCACATTCTTTGACCATTTATCAATTAGAGAATGGCTTGTATTCTTATAAATGTGTCAGTTCTTTATATACTTTAGAAAAGAGATTTTTATCAGAAATACTGACTGTAAAGATTTTTTCCCCAGCTTTGTACTTCCCTTTTAATCTTGTTTCTATTGGTTTTGTTTGTGCAAAACCTTTTTAATTTAATTTAATCAAAGTTGTCCATTTTGCCTTTCATAATGTTTTCTGGTTCTTCTTTGGTCATAAATTCCTCCCTTCTCCAAAGACCTGATAGGTAAATTATCCCTTGTTCTCCTAATTTGTTTATGGTATCATTCTTTATAACCAAACCACATATCTGTTTAGACTTTATTTTATTACAGAATGTGAAAAATAGGTCTATACTGAGTTTCTGACATAATATATTCCATTTTTCCCATGTACTTTTATCAAATAGTGAGTTCTTATTCCCAGAAGATGGAGTTTGGGGTTTATCAAATACTAGATTACTATAGTCCTTGATTATTGTGTCATATGTATCTAATCTATTTCACTGACACACTATTCTATTTCTTAGCCAGTACCAAATGGTTTTGATGACTGCTGCTTTATAATATAGTTTCAGATTTGGTACTGCTAAGCCACCATTCTTTGTATTTTTTTCATTAATTTTTTGATATTCTTGAACTTTTGTTCTTCCAGATGAATTTTGTTATTATTTTTTCTAGTTCTATAAAATAATTTTTGGCAATTTGCTAGGTATGGCACTGAACAAGTAGACCAATTTAGGAAGACTTGTCATTTTTATATTAGCTCAGCCTAGCTATGAACAATTGATATTTTTCCATTTGTTTAGATCTGATTTTATTTGTGTGAGAAGTGTTTTGTAATTGTATTCATATAGTTCTTAGGTTTGTCTTCACAGGTAGACATCTTGATATTTTATTTTATCTAGAGTTATTTTAAATGGAATTTCTCTATTGCTTGCTGATTGGGCTCTGTCAGTGATATTTAGAAATGCTGATGATTTGTTTTATATCCTGCAGTTTTGCTAAAGCTATTGCTTCCAGTAGGTTTTTGGATGATTTTCTAGGAATCTCTAAGTATATCATCTACAAAGAATGATAGTTTATTTCCTAATTGCCTATTTTAATTTACTTTTCTTTTCTTACTGCTAAGGCAAATATTTCTAATCCCCTGCTGAATAATAGTGGTGATAATGGACATCCTTGTTTCACCACTGATCTTATTGGGAATGCATCCAGCTTCTCTCCATTACAAATAATCTTTGCTTTTAGATAAATACTACTTATATTAAAGAAAGCTCCCTTTATTCCTACACTTGCTAGTGCTGTATTTTGTCAAAAACTTTTTCTGCGTCTATTGAGATTATCATATGATTTCTGTTGGTTTTGTTATTAATATAGTTGACTATGGTAACGTTTTTCTTATATTGAACCAGCTCTGCATTCTTGGTATGAATCCCACTAAAATATAGTATATTATCCTGCTGATGAATTGTTGTAATCTCTTTACTAATATTTTATTTAAATTTTTTACATCAAAATTCATTAGGGAGATTGGTCTATAATTTTCTTTGGCTGTTTTGGCTCTTAAAATGGTTTAGATATCAGTACTGTATTTGTGTCATAGAAGGAATTTAGCAGAACTCCTTCTTTATTTATTTTTCTAATAATTTACATAGTATTGGAATTAATTGTTCTTTAAATGTTTGGTAGAATTCACTTGTGAATCCATCTAGCCCTAGAGATTTTTTTTCTTAATGAGCTCATTAATGGCTTGTTCAATTTCTTTTTTCTAAAATTCTCTTTAAGTCATTTATTTCCTCTTCTGTTAATCTGGACAGTTTGTATTTCTGTAAATATTCATACATTTCAGTTAGATTGTCAAATATGTTGTCATACAGTTGGGCAAAGTAGCTCCTAATTATTGTTTTAATTTCTTTTTCATTGGTGGTAAGTTCACTTTCTTCATTTTTGATGCTGGTGATTTGGTTTTTTCTTTTCCTTTTCTAATCACAAAGGTTTATGGGTTTTGTTAGATTTTTTCATAAAACCAATTCTTAGTTTTATTAATTAGTTCAATAGATTTTTAGTTTCAATTTTATTAATCTCTCCTTTGAGTTTCAGAATTTCTAATTTGGTATTTAATTGGGGATTTTAACTTGTTCTTTTTCTAGTTTTTTTTTTTAGTTGCATGCCCCCAATTCATTGATCTCTTTCTTTATTTTATTCATGTAGCTATTCAGAGATAAAAAATTTCCCCTACGAACTGCTTTGGCTGCATCTCATAGGTTTTGGTATGTTGTCTCATTATTGTCATTCTCTTGGATAAAATTATGAGTTGTTTCTGTGATTTGTTATTTTATTCACTCATTATTTAAAATTAGATTATTTAATTTCCTATCAGTTTTTAGTCTATTTTCCTCTGGCCTTTTATTGAATATCATTTTTATTGCATTGTGGTCTGAAAGGGAAGCATTTACTATTTTTGCCTTACTGCATTTGATTATCAGGTTTTTATGCCCTAAAACCTGGTCAGTTTTTGTGTGGGTGCCATGTACTGCCATGAAAAAGATATATTCTTTTCCGTCTATCATATCTAGGTTTTTTAAGATTCTAGTAACCTCCCTAGTTTCTTTCTTCTTTATTTTGTGTTTAGGTTTGTCTGATTCTGAGAGAAGGTTGAGGTTCCCTACTAATATAATTTTGTTATCTATTTCTTTCTGTAACTGACTTCATATATTCTCTAGTAATTTGTATGCTTTATTACTTGGATATACATTTAATATCATTACTACTTCATTGTTTATGGTATCCTTTATCAAGATGTACTTTCCTTCCTTATCTCTTTTAATGATATATATATATTTTACTTTTGCTTTATCTGAGATCTGAATTACTACCCCTGCTTTCTATACTTCAGCTGAAGCATAATAAATACTGTTCCAGTCTTTTACCTTTACTCTGTATGGCTCTGTGTCAATTGTATTTCTTGTAAACACCATATTGTAAGATTCTATTTTAATCCACTTTGCTATTCATTTCCATTTTATGAGAGAGTTCATCCCATTCACATACACAGTTATGATTACTGGCTCTGTATTTCCATCCATCCTATTTTCTCCCCTGAATATATATTTTTGTTCTCTCTTTCTGCCCTGTCCTTAGTAGTGTTTTTTGACCCACCCCACCCACTACTTTATCTTCTATCACCCTTCCCCCTTTTCTTACCTATTTTCCTAGTGTTTCTGCCCTTCCTTCTATCTTTTCTCTTTTCTTTCTTCTTTCTCCTTCTACTTCTTCATAGGGTTAGATAAATTTCTATACCCAACTGAATGATGAAGTCATTTCCTCTTAGAGCCAAAATTGATGAGATAAAGCTTTAGGCAGTGCTCATCTCCTTCCTTTCTTTCCCTCATTGGCAATAATTTTTTGGTGCCTCTTCATGTGATCTAATTTGCCCCATTATACCTTCTTCTTTCCTCTTCTTCTAGTACAGACTTTTATCTAACCTTTAATGTCTTTTTTCTTTGAAATCATCACATCAGCGTCCACTTACAACCATACTCTCAATCTATATGACGTGCCCCAGACATAGTGGCCTCTTGTGTTTGCAGGGGGTAGCTTTGTTTGCTCTTTTCATGAAAGTCTGCCTTCCAAACTGGGACCAAAGGCTGTCTTATCAATATGCTCCTTTACTGAGCCAGAATCAAGGGTCTCAGTTGATGATTGATGTGATTTATGACTTCCTCACTGACTTAAGAATTACAGATGGGAACAGTTTAACCTTTAAATTATATATACACACATATTTTTTCTCCCCTATTTATATTTCTATACTTCTCTTCAGTCTGTTTGTAGATTAAATTTTCTGTTTACTTCAGTTTTGTTTTTTTAATAAAAGTGATGGAAAGTTTCTTACCTCATTGAGGCTTCATCACCTCCCTTGAAAGATGTTGCTCAGTTTATGTGGGTAGTTAATTCTTGGCTGTAACCCCAGGTTTTTTGCCTTCCAGAGTATGATATTATAGGCCTTCAATTCTTTTTGTAAAAGCTGCCAGATCCTGGTTAATCCTGACTGTTGCACCTTCATATTTGAATTGTTTTTGTCTAGAAGTTTATGGTACTTTTTCCTTGAGATAGTAGTTTTGGAATTTTGCAACACTGTTTCTTGGAGTTTTCCTTGTGGAATCTCTTTCTGAAGATGATGGAAAGATTTTTTCAATGAGTAATCCCCCCTCTGTTTCTAGAATATCAGGGAAGTTTTCCTTGATGATTTCTTGAAGAATGCTATCCAGGTTCTTTCTTTTTTTTGGTCATGGTGTTCAGGTAGACCAATAATTATAAATTGTCTCTTTTGGATCTATTTTCTAAATTGGCTGTTTTTCTAATGAGGTCTTTCACATCTTCTTCCATTTTTCATTCTTTTTAGTTTGACTGATTCTTCATGTCTCATAATCATTAGTTTCCATTTGCTCTGTCCTAGTTTTTAATGTGTGATTTTCTTCAGTTAGCTTTTGTATCTCTTTTTCCAATGGTTAATTCAACTTTTGAAGGTGTTGTTTTCTTCATTGAATTTTTTTAAAATTTGTCCAATTGTAATTTTTCAATACAATGTATTTTGTATGAAATTGCCTTCTTTTTCCAAACCGTTGGCTCTCTTTTGCATTCCTCTCATTTCTTTTCTCATTTTTTTTTCTTTTACCTCTCTTATTTGCCTTTTAAAGTCTTTAATGAGTACTTCCAGGAAGCCTCTTTGGGCTTGAGACCAATTCATATCTCTCTTTGAGATTTCCTCCATGGACATTTTGTCCTCATCTGAGTAGATGTTTTGGTTTTCCCTGAAACCATAGTAGCTTTCTATGCTCAAGGTTTTCTGCTCCTTGTTCATTTTCTTTCCTTTTCTTTTGATATTTCCTCTTTTTTATTTTTGTAGTTGAACTCTCTTCCTTGGGTGAAGAGGGTCCAAAACTTCCTGTGCAGCTAGGAGCCTTGGTTTTGAGCACAGGGATCCCTTGTGTTTGGAGGAAGTAGCTTTGTCTGCTCTTTTCATGAAACAGTCTGGTTTCCCAGAGTTTACCTTCTGAATTGGGACTATAGGCTGTCCCACTGATCTGCTTATTTACTTATTTGAGACATCAATTGCTGACTGCTGTGATATGACATTTTCACTGGCTTTCCCAGAGTTTGTCTGAGCTGAGCACCCTTTTCACCCTATAGGACTGACCTTTCTTGAAGTTTTTCCAATCTATCTTGAACTGGAAAGTAGTTTCATTCCTTCAGATTCTGTTCACAGTCTTAGTTCCATGTGTTTTTTGAGAGAAGCTGAAAGAGCTTGAGCAGCTTTCTGTCTTCACTCTGCCATCTTAGCTCCACCCTATAACAGACCATTACTCCTAAAGTTGAAAGTTTAAAAGAAAAAAAAAGACAGACTTTAATTTGGGAGCTCTGGGTCTGAACTCTAGTTCTGTCAGTTACTTCCAATGTGACCCAGAAAACTCAATTTTCCTGAGTTTTATTTTATTCCTGTGTAAAAGGAGATTAGGTTGTTTGACTTCTGAGGTTCTTTCCAGTTCTTCATCTAAGGTGTATAATGCATCACAAAACAAGTATTGCTTAGAGCCATGGAGCTGCAAATACTTCTTGATCCATCAATCAATAAGCATTTCGTAAATACCTACTATGTGCCAAGCACTGCACTGAGTGATGTGAATACAAAATCAAAAATTGTGTGACCTTAATTCTCGAGGTGTTGTACCACAGTTCCCTTTTATTGTCTCGCCTCAGTTTCCCTAAATTGTTTTCCTCAGTTCCTTTTGTTGTTCTGCTTCAATCCCCCTAGTTGCAACACTCCTTCCTGACATTAGGACTGAGATAATTAGGGCTGTAGCTGGCCACTCTGACATTTCAAAAAACAAAATACCAGATTCCTATTTCAGATACCTAATTGGCATCCTCTGTCTCTAAGTTCAGAATTCTTGTCTCCTAACTCCTCCTAAGAATTTATGATCCTAGTTACAAGTTTTTTTGACAAAGATCTCATTCCCAAGATTTATAAGGAATTGATTCAACTAGGAGGCAAAGGGGTAAAGTGACAGGTGTGGAGCCAGGAAAACTCATCTTCCTGAGTTCAAAATGGGGCTTTAGACATTCATTAGATGAGTGGCTCTGGGCAAGTCACTTAACCCTATAGGCCTCAGTTTCTTCATCTGTAAAAAGAATTGTAAAAGGAAATGGCCAACCACTCCAGTATCTTTACCAAGAAAACTCCAAATGGAATCACGAAGAGTCCACAAATGAAGTAACTAAAACAATAACATAAAGATAAGAGTCATTCTGCAGGTGACAAAATGCTTACTAATAATTAGAAAAATGCAAATTAAAACAACTCCAAGGTAATGCTGATAATGAAAGTCTCTTACATAATTGGAATTGTCTAGACCAAAAACAGAAATAAAAAAGCAAAAACAAATTTTTATAAACATTTTTTAATGGCCAGAATTAGTCTAGGAGAGGCAAATGGGATTTCTGAATTGTCTGGAAAAAATCAGGGTGGGGTTCTAATTGTGGGCAGGCTTTTAGCATAGGGAACCATTTTGGTTTAATCTTTTAATTAAGTAAAGCTGATGCAAAGTTAGAGGTTTACTTGATCCTAAGAGCAAAAAATGCCAAGGGACTTAGTGGGAAAATAATTTTGGCAACTGCATTTCCTTCTGAAAACCCTTAATTCGTGTTTAGCAATTTCTGATTTTTCTGGCAAGTGGCAAAAGATTTTTTTTTTTCATGCTTGCTATGAGGCAGGGTGACCTAATGGGAAGATCACTGGATCTGAAGGCAAAGGACCTAGGTTCATGATCCCAGCTCTGATCTTACTTTGTAGACTTTGGATGAGCTATTTAACCTTCCTCAGTTTGACATTTAAAGTCCTCCATAATTTGGATTTCTAGCTTTATATCATATTCCTTCTCTAAACATTATATTCCATTCAAATCTAGGTTGACAACTTTGAAGCAATCTTCCACTCTTCATTTTCCCCACACTCTCACTCCTTAACTATCAATTGGAAAGTCTTAACTACTCTTCCTTAAAACGCTTACCTGTTCCCCTTTTTCAAAAATCACCATCCTTAGTTCTTCATCTCTTACCTGGATTATTATTATGATAGCCTTGGAATAAAATCCAATCTCTCATCTCTCTCATAGCTTCTCCACAGAGATACTGAATAGATATTGATAAAGCATAGGTCTAACTATATTGCTCCACTTCAGTAGATCCTGATTGCCTCTGGGATAAAAGAGAAACTCCATTAGTTGGCATTTAAAGTCCTTTACAATCTAACTTCAACCAACCTTTCCATATTGATTATATCATTGACCCCAAACTCATAGATTTACAGCTAAACTGACTTACCTGCTATGGAAATAGAAAAGAACATTTCTACTTCCCATATCTAACATTTTTATATTTAGAATATTCTTTATCCTTATCTTTGTCCCTTGGAATCTCAAAATCTTTCAAAACTAAACTTAAATGTGATCTCCTACATCAAGATGTTCTGTTAGTGAAATCCTTCTACCCCAAATTACTTTGACTATATTTTATATTTTCCTATCACTATCCATGTTGTTTTCCCTTAATAATAGAAGAAGTATTCCAATTACCACTAGATGCAAATTAGGTTAGTTTTCCTTAAAAGGTACTGAATACCATTCTTGAGATTTATTTGATTCATACTGTTAATATCTCTTCTAAATGCAAAGAAGCCACAAGGAACTTCCATGGTTGCCATGTTTAAAATGATGGACAACTCAGGCAAAGAATCATTCTTCAGCTGAATCAGCTCAAGGAATCCTCAATGCCTATTCTTATTGAACATTCTTCCCTTGTTATGCTTGAATGAATCTTTTAATAACTGTGAATCAATATAGTGTTTCATTTTATTTCAATATCAAGCATAAATTTTTGTGATTTAGCCTGAATCAGGTCAAAGCCAGAAAACCCCAGTAGAATTTCAACATCTTTGCTAGCAGGAACTTTTTCATTTTTATCTTCATAGCATCAGCTTAATGCCTACTATATAGAAAATATTTAAATAATTGTTCTTTAAATTTAAATTTGAATTTCATTGAAATGGGCTATTTACTAACTTTTATACATGATCCATGCTTTCCGAGCTCTATGCCTGTAAGTTCTAATATTGCCTAAACTTTTAATGTGCTCTGCCAAAGCTCAGCTCAAATGTCACTTCCTCTATGAAGTCTTCTTGAATATCCTCACTAAATATTTCCCCCTCTATTAATATCACGTAAAATTGTCCTTTATGTATTGATGATCTATCATTTTATATGACAATAATGATGTCATATCCCTTTACTAGACTATAAGGTCCCTGAGACCAAGACCTATGTCTTGTAGAAATATCCAGATGCTCCAGAACCAAACAACACATAGTATGAAATTAATACATATTTGTTGATTTGAATTCTCATTTTTCCTCTATTTCTACTTTTTCCTTTCTGTTCCCTTTTTTTACTGTTCTCCTCTTCCTTTTTTCCAATGACTGAGGCTTCACCAGGACAACCAAGGTATTACTTATCCCAATACTATCCCTTTTGAATAAAGACTACTGATTGCAATTTACACATTTAAAGATTGCAAAAGAGCAAAGTCAATCTTGAACTGATTTTGGATATACTGTTTGGGGGATATAGTTAATTCCTATTATAACTATATCATTGCACTTCTTAAATGTCACAGTATTTCTTTTTTTAATTAAATTAAATTATATCCCTATTAACCCTGATTTAATTCAGCTCCATAACTTGCCTTTTATTTTATTCCTTTTGTTTCCCTTTCATCTCTCTCCCACCCAAGCAGGCTATGGTTAAAAATGATATCAGTAAAGAATGAAAAAAAAATAGAACACAATGTGAAACATCTTATAAGAAAAATGACAGTTATGGAGAAAAGATCAAGAAATAAAAATATAACAATAATTGGACTGCCTGAAAGCTCTGACCAACAAAAGAACTTTACACAATAATACAAGAAATAATCCAAGAAAATTGTCTTGGGGCGATAGAACATAAAGGGAAAGTAGAAATAGAAAATAGAAAAATAGATCTCACCTGAATGACATCCTTTGTGGAAAACACAGAGTGAAATTATTGGCAAATTTTGAAGCCCCCAGATCAAAGAGAAAATTTTGAAAAAAAACATGGAAAAAAAATTCAAATATGCTGGAGCTACAATTAGAATTGTACAGGACTTAGTAGCCACAGTAAAAAACCACAGGTACTGGAATCCTATCAATTAATTCTTTAGAATCCCTTTCGTTGTTTCTTGGTCTCTCATAGCTTCACTGGCTTCCCCTTGCTCAATTCTAATTTTCAAAAAGTTATTTTCATCTTTGAGACTCTGTATCTCCTTTTCTTGTTGGTTAACTTTTTTTTGTAACCTTGTTTTTCTTGGATGGTTTTTATTTATTTACTTATTTTTTAGTTTTTCCTCAATGTCTTTCATTTGATTTTTAAATTCTTTTTTGAATTCTATAAATTCTCTCTGGGCAGGGAGTCATTTCATATTACACTTTGGAGTAGAATATTTTGTACCTTCTTTTACTACTTCTGAAGATGAACCCCAGTCTTCCCTAGTCCCATAGTATTATGGTGGGGTTCTTTTGTCTTTGTTGGTTCATTTTGTTTTTAATAAGAGATATTAGTGCAAGCACCTCTAATTGTGGGGTGGTGGATGATGCCTCTAGCTTTCCTTAAGCTTTCCCCTCTGACTTGGAACCTCAAAACAAGAGTTCCACCCTCCAGGAAGTGCCTGCAGCCCACAGTGTCCCTACTCCTCCTGCCTCTGCTCTCATGGGTGGGTTGGTTCCTTCTGACCCAGGGTAGTGTCTGTGCAGCACAGCTGGACCTGGCACTCTCAATCAGCCCAGTTTCCCTCAGTCTTCAGTGACTCAGACCCTGACTCCACCCAATCCAGGAGGTGAAAGTTTCTGTGGCTCCTGAAATTTCACAAACCTGAAAAAACTCACAATAGAAAAGAAATAATGATGTGATAGAAAACACATTGAATTTGGATTTCCAAAAACTGGGTTCAAATCCTGGATCTATTTATTTATTCACAGTATCAATTACACTTAGTAACTGTGTGACTTTAAGCAAATTACATGCTTCTTTATTTGTAAAATTGGTATCATCACAATAAACTCCTTGATAAACAAGGTTATCATGTAGGTATGTGAATGAATGGTAAAGCACATTGTCATTATTATTGTGGCAGTTAGTTGATAGAATAGGTGAAGTTCTGGACTTGGAATCAGAAAGACCTGAGTTCAAATGCTGCCTCAGACATTTAGTTTCAAAGCCAATTCCTCCAACAGAATCTGTAGAACAAAGAACACAAATAAATGTATGTAGTACAAATATAAGGTTAATGTGCATTCCCTTCAATCCATCAGTGTCACTATTGAGTCTGTATCCCAAAGAGATCATAATAAAGGGAAAAGGACCCAAAATGTGCAAAATGTTTGTAGCAGCTCTTTTTTGTAGTGGCAAGGAACTGAAAATTGAGTGGATGCCCATAAATTGGAGAATGGCTGAATAAGTTATGGTCTATGAATGTTATGGAATATTATTGTTCTATAAGAAATGATAAGCAGACTGATTTCAGAAAAGCCTAAAAAGACTTTCATTAAATGATGCTGAGTAAAGTGAGCAAAACCAAGAGAACATTGTTGGACACAAGCAGTGGTTCTCTTGTACACTTAATAAAATATTGTCAGAGATCAGATTTTCAAAATATATATGGCTTTGGACGTAATATTTTTCTTTTTCTGGGCCTCAGTTTTCTTATCTATAAAATTAGAGAAAGCAAGACTATCCAACTCTAAAGTTCTGTGAATTTATTATTACATTTACTCAACACTTTTAGATTTTTTTTTTTTTAAATCACCTATGCATTTGCTGTTTGGCAATATCATTTGCAAGTATTTTGTCCACTAGAGGGCATTATCAGAACAATTTTTTAGGTACTCCAAGTTCTTAGTAGCATTTTTTCCTTCCATCCATACATTTTCATTCATTTTTTCCTTAGGATATACTATGTTTCTTTTGATTAAGCTTTTTTTTTTCACTTTTCATTATTTCAGAAAAGCCTTTTCTGAATTTCTTTTTAATTCTCAGGCTTATTCATAATTTCATTATTTCATAACATTAATGTACCATAATTTATTTCATAATTCCAATGATAGGGCAAAGGATAAAGTGCTGAATTCAGCAATACAGAACATTTGAGTTTGAATATTGCCTCAATTATATCTCAACCAATGTGACTCCAACTAAGTTACCTAATCTTTATGAGCCTCAATTGTTCCATCTATAAAATGGGAATGATCATAGTACATACAATCAGGATTGTTGTGAGATTCAAAAAAGATTATGTAAAGTACTTTATTGGTTTCAGAAAAAAATCTGTCAAGATTTATATGAATTCATTTAAATTTAAGTGAACAGGACCAGGAGAATATTGTACATGGTAACAGCAATATTGTAAATGATCGACTGTGAAAAACTTAGCTACTTATATCAAATCAATGATCCAAGACAATTCCAAAAGATTCATGATAAAAATTACTATCTACATCCATACAGAAAACTGATGAATTCTAAATGTATATTGAAGCATACTTTTTAACTTCATTTTTATTGTTTTATTTTATTTGAGTTTTCTTTTGCAACAGAGCTAATAGAATTTGTTTTACATGACTTCACATGTATAATTGATATCAAATTATAGCCTTCTTAAAGAGGGAAGAAAAGTAGGAGGGAGGAAGAAAATTTGGAACTCAAATTTTTTTTTAATTGTTAAAAACTTTCTGACATGCAATAAAGAAATAGTTAACAAAATAGAAATCATTTGTATTTAAAGTGATAAGTACTTTGCAAACTTTAAAGCAGTGTGAACTTGAGAGAGGAGTTTCTCAAGATAAAATACCACCAGTCCTATCAATATTAATGGGAAGGATAGCCTCCTAAATTCTATAGAATCCAACAGGCTGCCGCAGGCAGTTGAGGGTCAAACTATGACTTTGAACTCATTATTGGAGTTCCTCACTTCCACTGATACTTTGCCTGGGCACATTTCCTAAGATTAACACACTCCCTCCTCTTTTATCCTCTCCATCTCAATAATGCTAGATACTAAGTTGCTGACAACCAAATCATTAGTATTAATCTTTAATTTAAATCTTCTTTAATCATTAGTATTCACTTTCTTATTCCCATCCACCTCAATCCCATCTTCCCAATATATTACTTCAGATCTGCCAGTCTTGTCCACTACTTTCTAGCACTGTTTCTCATGATCTTTTCACCTATTGATACTTACTGATACTTAACTCACCACTTATGACTATCATGTTAATATTCTGTATCTCTCTTCCCCTTCTTAACAAACCTTCTGGAAAAAGTTGTCTTCACTCAGTCCTACACTTCCTCTTCTCTTATTCTCTTTTCTACCATCTGCAGTCTAGCTTCTTCCCTCATTATTCAGCTGAAACTGCTCTTTCCCAAATTACCAAAAATGTACTTATTGGCTACATATAATATACCCTCTATTTTTACTGTATATGTATATCTTCCATGAACATTTTTTGCATGTTGTCACCCCAATTTGAAAATCTGAAACCTTTAAAGCCAAAGATTAAAATTTTGCCTCTGTATGTCAAGAACTCAGTAAAGTAAGCACTTAATAAATTTTTGTTGATTGACTGGACTTTTATTTTTTCAAATAATGGATTTTTATTTTCAAAATATATACAGATAGTTTTCAACATTCACCCCTGCAAAACCTTTTGTTCCAAATTTTTTATCCCCCTCTCCCTCCACCTCTTCTAGATAGTAAGTAATCCAATATATGTTAAACATGTGCAATTCTTCTATATGTATTTCTGCAATTATCATGCTACCCAAGAAAAATCAGATCAAAAAGGGGGAAAAAATGAGAAAGAAAAGAAAAGGCAAGCAAACAACAACAAAAAAGGTGAAAATATTATGTTGTGATTCACTCTCAGTCTTCTATCTGGAATCAGATGGCTCTCTCCATCACAAATCTATTGGAATTAGCCTGATTTGTTGAACTGAATTCATTATTGAAAAGAGCCAGCCACATCCATCAAAATTGATGGTTGCATAACTTTGTTATTGCTGTGTACAATGTTCTCTTAGTGCTACCACATTACACAGAATCAATTCATGTAAATCTCACCAGGCCTTTCTGAAATCATCTTGCTGATCATTTCTTATAGAACAATAATATTCCATAACATTCATATACCATAACTTATTTAGCCATTCTCCAACTGATGGCCATCCACTCACTTTCCAGTTCCTTGCTATTACAAACAGGTCTGCTACAAATATTTTCGGACATGTAGGTCCCTTTCTCTTTTTTATGATTTGTATGGGATACAGACCCAGTAGAGACAGTGTTGGATCAATGGATATGCACAATTTGATAGCTTTTTGGACATAGTTCCAAGTTGTTCTCCAGAATGTTTGGATCAGTTCACAACCCCACTAACAATGTATTAGTGTCCCAGTTTTCCCACATTTTCTCTAACATTTAATATTATCTTTCCTGTTATCTTAGCCAATTTGAGAAGTGTCTAGGGGTGTGTCTTAATTTTCATTTCTCTTATCAATAATGACTTAAGGCATTTTTTCATATGACTAGAAATGGTTTTGATTCATTCATCTGAAAATTGTCTGTTCATATTATTTGACCATTTATCAATTGGATAATGGCTTGTAGTCTTATAAATTTGAACAAATTATGTATATATTTTAAAAATTGGACCTTTAGCAGAACCCTTGAATATAAATATTTTCTCAGTTTTCTGCTTCCCTTCTAATCACTTTTCCATTGGCTTTCTTTGTAAAAAAAAAATCTTTTTAACGTAACATAATCAAAATTATCCATTTTACATTTTGTAATGTACTCTAGTTCTTCTTTGGCCACAAATTCCTTCCTTCTCCACAGATCTGAGAGGTAGACTACTATCCTTTGTTCTTTTAATTTGCATCTTGTGAATTTAATGAATTCCACTGATCAACTACTCTTTTGTAGCCAGTATCAAATGGTTTTGATGATTGCAACTTTATAGTATAGTTTTAGGTCTGGAATAGCTAAGCCACCTTCATTGGCATTTTTTCATTAATTCTCTTGAAATTCTTGACCTTTTATTCTTCCAAATGAAATTGTTATTTTTTTCTAGCTATATAGAGTTATTTCTTGGCAGTTTGATTGGTAAGGCACTAAATAAGTAGATTAATTTAAATAGAATTGTCATTTTTATTTTATTAGCTTGGCCTACAAAGCTATTCTTCCAGTTGATTAGATCTGACTTTATCTGTGTGGAAAATGTTTTGTAATTGTGTTCATATAGTTCCTGGCTTTATCTTGGCAAGCAGACTCCCAAATATTTTATATTATTTACAGTAATTTTAAATGGAATTTCTCTTTGTATCTTTTGCTGCTAGACTTTGTTAGTAACATAGAAATGCTGATGATTTGTGTGGATTTATTTTGTATCCTGCAACTTTGCTAAAGTTATGAATTGTTTCTGGTAGTATTTTTTTAATTGATTCTTTAGGATTTTCTAAGCATACCATCATATCATCTGCAAAGAATGATAATTTGATTTCCTCATTACCTACTCTAATTCCTTTGATTTCTTTTTCATTTCTTAATATAATATTGGATAGTAATGGTGATAATGGGCAACCTTGTTTCACCTCTGATTTTATTGAGAATGTTTGTAGTTTATCCCTATTACTTATGATGCTTGCTAAGGGTTTTAAATAGATGCTATTGATCATTTTAAGGAAAATGATTTTTTAATCTATTGAATTAATTAACAAAAGTTAATTTTTAAGTTAAAAATTTTAAGGAAAAGTCCATTTCTATGTTCTCAAGTGTTTTTAATAGGAGAAGAGTGTTGGATTTTGTCAAATGCTATTTCTGTGCTTATTGAGATAATCGTATGATTGCTGTTAATTTGATTGTTGATATGGTCAGTTATGCTAATAGTTTTCCTAATATTGAATCAGTCCTACATTCCCGGCATAAGTCCTACTTGGAAATGGTGTATTATCCTGGTGATAACTTGCTAATATTTTATTTAAGATTTTTGCATCAATATTCATTAGGGAAATTGATCTATAATTTTCTTCCTCTGTTTTGACCCTAACTGGTTTACGTATTAGCACCAAATCAGTGTCATAAAAGGAATTTGGTAGGACTTCTTCTTTTCCTAATTTTTCAAATAGTTTTCATAGTATTGAAATTAATTGTTCTTTAAATGTTTAGTAACATTTACTTGTAAATCCATTTGGCCCTGGAGATTTTTTCCTTAGGAAATTGATTAATAGATTGTTCGATTTCCCGTTCTGGAAATGGGACTATTTAAGTAATATATTTCCTTCTCTTTTGATCTGGGCAATATATATTTTTGTAAGTATCAATTTCACTTAGATTATCAGATTTATTGGCAGACAATTGGGCAAAATAGCTCATAATTATTATTCTAATTTCTTCTTCCTTGGTAGAAAATTCACCTTTTTCATTTTCATATTAGAAATTTGATTTTCTTCTTTCTTTTTTCTAATCAAATTAACTAAAGTTTTATCTATTTTGTTGGGTTTTTTTTCATAAAACCAACTCTAACTTTTGTTAATTAATTCAATAGTTTTCTTACTTTCAATTTTGTTAATCTCTCCTTTTATTTTCAGAATTTAAAATTTGGTATTTTATTAGAAGTTTTTTAAATTTTTTTTCCCTAGCTTTTTTAGTTGCATGCCAAATTCATTGATCTTCTTTCTCTTCCTCTATTTTGTTCAAGTAAGTATCTGGAGATATAAAATTTCCCCTAAGAGCTGCATTCCATAAATTTTACTATACTGTCTCATTATTGTCATTCTCTTGGATGAAATTATCTATTGCTTCTATGATTTGCTGTTTTACTCACTTATTCTTTAGGATTAGATTATTTAGTTTCCAATTAATTTTTGGTCTATTTTTCCCTGGACCCATTTGTTACATGTAATTTGTATTGCACCATGATCTGAAAAAAAATGCATTTACTATTTCTGCTTTTCTGCTTTTGATTTTGAGGGTTTTATACCCTAATAAATGGTCAGGGTTTTTTTGTACCACCAAGAAAAAATTATATTTCTTTCTGTCCCCATTCAATTTTCTCCAAAAATCTATCATAATTTTTCTAAAATTCTATTTACCTCCTTAAGTTTTTTTCCTTATTTATTTTGTGGTTCAATTTATCTATTTCTGATAGAGCAAGGTTGAAATCCCCCACTAGCATAGTTTTCTTTCTATTTCTTCTTGCAGCTTTCTTAACTTTTCCTTTAGGAATTTGTATATTTATAGCACTTGGTGCATATATGTATAGCAACATATATTTTCATAGTAATTCATTATATATGGTACCTTTTAGCAAAATGTAGTTTCTTTTCTTATCTCTTTTTATTAAGTTTATTTTTACTTTTGCTTGATCTGAGATCAGGATCTCTATCCCTGCTTATTTTATCATCATGATCTGAAAAAATGCATTTACTATTTCTGCCTTTCTGCTTTTGGTTTTGGGATTTTTATGTCCTAATAAATGGTCAATCAAATATCCTATTCCACACCTTTGATCCTTTGATCCTAGAAGCTACTGTGTCCTGGGTAGTCCTGATTGTGGCTTCTCAATATTTGAATTGTCATTCTGGCTGCTTGCAGTATTTTTGCCTTGATCTGCTAATTCTGAAATTTATCTATGATATTCCTTAGAGTTTTAATTTTTGTGTCTCATTCAGAAGGCAAATTGATGATTTTTTCTTTTTTAATTTTTAAGTTTTTAAACCTTTTTATTTTCAAAACATATTCATAGACAGCTTTCAATAGTCACCCTTGTAAAATTTGTGTTCTAAATGTTTTTTTCTCTCTCTCTTCCTCCCACCCTTTATGGGTGGGAGAGTGATGGCAAGCAATTCAATATATGTGAAACATGTGCAATTTTCCCACACATACCTCTACAATTATGCTGCACAAGAAAAATCAGATTAAAAAAGGAAAGAAATAAGAAAGAAAACAAAATGCAAGAAAATAACAAAAAAGTGAAAATACTATATAGTGATCCATGCTTGATCCCCATAGTACTCTCTCTGGGTGAAGATGGCTTTCTCCTTCACAAGAGCATTGAAGCAGGCCTGAATCACCTCGCTGTCAAAAAGAGCCACATCCATTAGAACTGATCATCATATAATCTTGTTGCTGTGTACAATCTTCTATTGGTTCTACTCACTTTACCTGAATCAGTTCATGTAAGTCTCTCCAGGCCTTTCTGAAATTATCCTGCTGATTATTTCTTATAGGGCAATAATATTACATAACATTCATATACCATAACTTATTCAGCCATTTTCCAACTGATGGGCATCCACTCAGTTTCCAATTCCTTGCCACTACAAAAAAGGCTGCTACAAACATTTTTATACATGTGAGTTATTTTCTCTTTTTATGATCTCTTTGGGATATAAGACTAATGGAGATACTGCTGGATCAATGAGTATGCACAGTTTGATAGCTCTTTGGGCAAAGTTCCAGATTGCTCTCCAGAATGGTTCGGTCAATATGGAGCTGGTGGATTCTTTCATTGGCTATTTTACCTTCTGGTTCTAGGACACTGGGCCAGTTTGCATTCATGATTTCTTGGAAGATTTTGTCTGGGCTCTTTTTTTTAATTCTGTTTTTCAGATAATCCAATAATTCTTAGAATGTCTCTCTTGGATTTATTTTCTAGGTCAATTTTTTTTTGATGAGGTATTTTACATTTTCTTCTATATTTTTCATATTTTTGGTTTTCTTTGACTGATTTTTAATGTCTCATTGAGTCAGTCATTTCCATTTGTTCAATTCTTATTTTTATGGAATTATTTTCTTCAGTTAGCCTTTTTACTTCCTTTTGCATTTGGCCAATTGAACTTTTAAATAAACTATTTTGTTCATTGGATTTTTTCCATTTCACCAATTCTGTTTTTTAAGTTGTTTTCTTTTTCCATTTTGCCAAATCTATTTTTAAGGAATGATTTTCTTCAATCAATTTCTTTTTACATTTCCAAAGCTCTCATTTTTCTTTCTCCATTTTTCTTCTCTCTCTTAAGATCCTTTTTGAATTCTTCCAAGAGAGCCTTTTGACTTGGAAAGCAAGTCATATCATATCACCCTTTGAGGCTTCATCGAAGTTGGAGATGTTTTGAGATTTGTTCTCCCCTGACTCCATAAAAGCTATCTATGGTCAAAGCTTTTCTTTAATTTTCTTTTATTTTTATTTGTTTGCTTTTTTGCTCATTTTTAAAGGTTGAAATCTGCTCTTAGGGCAAAGGGGATATTGTCCCAAGCTTCCTCTACAGGTGACATATGACATCATCAATCTCCTGGGGCTGGTGCTGCCAGCTTTCTTCCCATACTGGGTAGGTGTGGCCAAGTTATGCTAAGGGTCAGGGGCTCACTATTTGCCTATTTTCTGTGTTGG
Source organism: Antechinus flavipes (assembly GCF_016432865.1). NCBI lineage: Eukaryota > Metazoa > Chordata > Mammalia > Dasyuromorphia > Dasyuridae > Antechinus > Antechinus flavipes. The sequence continues at coordinate 210,852,506 of NC_067401.1, read as the reverse complement.
GGGTCTCACAGATAGTCTGCTGAGCCACTGGCTTCTGAACCAGGACAGAGTAGCAACCACTGCTATATTTTGTCTAAGAGCCTCCCAGTAAATTCCCCCAGCTTGGAGACCTCTCCACTTTGGATCTCCCTATACTGCATCTGTGTTGGGTCATCTTTCCCCCTATCCAATTGAGACAGACCTTTTCTGAAGGTTTTCCAGAATATCTTCTGCTGAAAATGAAAAACTCTCCAAATATTTGTGAGTTCTGTCACTCTAAAACCTTTACCAAGATTTGATCTGGTATGGATTCTGAGGGTAGCCAGGAAGAACACAAATAAAGATCTATCTATTCTCTGCCATCTTGGCTCCATTGACTGACTTTTCTTAATTCTCATTCTTTCTCATCTTTCTGCAGAATTTGACATTATTAGCCACATTCTCTTGGATGTTATCTATTTTCTGGGGTTTTATGTTACTATAAACTGAGTCTTTGCTGATTATATATGGATACCCACTATCTATGGGTATAACCAAAGGTTCAGTTCTAAACTATCTTTTTTCTCTTCATTTTTTTTACTTAGAGACTTTTAAAGTCCCCTTGGCTTCAAATATCAACTCTCTGCAAAATGATTCCCACAACTACATATGCAGCTATAGTTTTCCTCTTAAGCCTTATTCCCATATCACAAACTATCTATTGAAAATTTCAAATTGGATATCCCATAGGCATCTCAAATTTAACATGTGCAAAATAGAATTCATCTTCCCTAGTTCCCTTCTCCCAAAAACCAAACCAAACCAAAACAACAAACAAACAAACAAACTCCATTGTATTTTTGTAGCCATTATTGGTAGATGGAATTTCTTCATCTGAGAGTTCACTACACCAAGGAAAATGTCACAAATTCAATCCCTATGTATTTTGCTTATTCAACACATGTAGTTTTGTAAGCACCTTTTGAAAGTGTGCATTAGTATTGCAACTACAATATAGTAGATGTTACTGACACTCATGTGGAAAGAGAGCCAGAGTTAGAATGAGAAGACTTAGGTTTAATCTGCTGCTCACTACCTAATTAGCTTTGAACAAGTCAGATATTTCTCTGAGTCTTATTTGTAAAACAAGCGAGCGTGACTTCTGAAGTTCTTCCTTAAATCTAAGACTTTACCTTATTTTATTACACTTGCCCTATGACTTAGTAGCCTGGTTGGTATATAATAGGTACTTAACCAATGTTAATTGATTGATTGATAATTGGACCTTTCACATGTCCAAAGCACTATCGTTTCTATACTATGTAACACTGAGATTTTCAGTTAAGGAAAGGTTTATTATAAGAACCCACTACAATAATTCTCAGATCTTTTTGTTTGTATCACAGTATTTTTCACCAGGAGAATGGTAGCATATTATACATTTAAGTAAATAGCTTTTCAGAAGAGTTAGGAAAACAAGTACCTTTTCTTTCTAATAAGCATAGACCATTTTTGTTCAATTCTTTGGGAGCTCAGGCATTTTTTGAAGTTTGTCTAGGTATTTTATATATACATATATGTGTGTGTGTGTGTGTGTGTACATATATATAGATATAGATATATTATACTTACAATACTATATATGTGGTGAGTAAGCAAAATTCATAAGGATTGGATTTGTGGTATTCCCTTGGTATAGAGAACTCCCACACAAGGAAATTTCATCTATGATCATGTCATCTTACCCAAAAGTTCAATAGTATTTTTCACCCTTCAATTTGTTTCATATTTAAACAGCTTTCCCCAAGATCAGAAATGGCCTCTTGTTAGTAAATCTTTTATCCTCTTCATCCTCCTTAAGTGCATTCTTGTTTTTAATAATGTTGATCCCTACAGTCTTAAATTCCCTCTTCTCCCTAGATTCAGGGATTTGCATAGTAAACAGTGTTAAACTTGAAGTCAAAAAAACTTGGATAAAACCAAGGAAGGACTTGTACTTACTTGTACACTTGTACTTGTACACAGTGTACAGTGTATAGTGTACAGTGTATAGTACACTGAAAAGAGTTCTGGTTTTGGAAACAAAGGATTTGTATTCTGTTAACCAAAGGCCTCCAAGCCTATAAAGGGACTTGAAATGAAACAGTCTGATACATCAATTAAAAACACTTATTGGCTGAGAAAAGGCTTGTGGGGGAGAGATCCTACAAGGGAACAGAGAAGAAGAAAGTTCTCAGAAAAGGGTGAGATAATGTGTCCTAGAAGCATTTGAGTGGGGGCAATGGAGAAAAATAAGGGAGAAAACATTTGTAGATATGATAAGCCAGGAAGTAAGATATTTCAAAAGTTCTGAGTCTATAGCTATTGCTCAAGGCTGCCCTTGAGCTGCTCAAGACTGGTACTGTCTCTGCAGGCATCTCCAAGTTTATCTAGAGTTCACTTCACAAATGATCACTAATGTATCAAGCAGCTCTGAGTCCCCCAAATTCTTCTAATTAGTTGCTTTGTTGTGTTACTCCATTGTCCTGCTCTCCTGTAACGAGGGGAGCTCCAAAATCTCTAACAACTTATTAAACTCATTATAGTATAATACATATGTATATTATACTCATCATGTCTACAATTCAGATTCCAGCTTTATTAATTACTGTATGAGATTATTTTCTGGACAAGCCACTTAGCCCCTCTGGGTCTCAGTTTCCTCCTTTATAAAATGAGAGAGCTGCACTAAATGAATCTCTAAGATTCCTCCCAGCTCTAACTCTATGATCTTGTGAATTACTAGATCTACATCTATTATCAAGTCAATTAATTCTCTGAACTTCAATATATTAATATGTAAGGTGAGATCATCATCATTTAGAGAGTTATTTGGCCCAAATTAGAAAAAGTATGCAAAAGTACTTGACAAATGTATTCCATAATTTGTAGTCTCATGGTTCTCCTACAATGTAGTTATTTTTTCCAACTTCTCATTCTTTATCCATTTTTTAAACACAGATGTTCCTCAGAGCTATATCATGGGCCCGCTTCTTTTCTCTATATGTAATAATCACTTGATGAACTCATCCAAGCCCATGGCTTTATTGATTCTTTATGCAGATAACTCTCAAATCTTTATCTTTATGCCAGCTTTTTCCTATAGTGTTCCAGTCTAGCACAAAATAGCTAAATGCCCAATTAACCCCTCAAACCTAACATGTCCAAAAATTTAACTCATCTTCCCCAATAACCTATTCTTCTTAACTTCTTTATTTTTACATGATTCCAGCATTCTTCTCAGGCTTGTAAATTTGTTCTCTTCTTTCTCTTCCCTCTCTCCCATACACCCAATAGTTTTGCAAGTTTTTTTCATGTCTGTTTCTGCCATCAATATCTTCCTTATTTCTCTCCTCTTCTCCATTCCCATTTTAAACACAGGCCATATCAGACTGACATCATTTCCTTTTTTGATATGTTTATTAAATTGGGTAGATCTGGGAAACACAACTGTTATCATTCATGTTGGTTTGACCATCACAAGCATTTTTTAAATAACTTTTTATTGATAGAACACATGCCAGGGTAATTTTTTACAGCATTATCCCTTGCATTCACTTCTGTTCCGATTTTTCCCCTCCTTCCCTCCACCTCCTCCCCCAGATGGCAAGCAATCCTTTACATGTTGAATAGGTTACAGAATATCCTAGATACAATATATGTGTGCAGAACCGAACAGTTTTCTTGTTGCATTCAAGAATTGAATTCAGAAGGTATAAATAACCTGGGAAGAAAAACAAAAACACAAGCAGTTTATATTCATTTCCCAGTGTTCTTTCTTTGGGTGTAGCTGGTTCTGTCCATCTTTGATCAGTTGAAACTGAATTAGCTCTCTTTATCAAAGAGATCCACTTCCATCAGAATACATCCTCAAACAGTATCATTGTTGAGGTATATAATGATCTCCTGGTTCTGCTCATTTCACTTAGCATCAGTTCATGTAAGTCTCACCAGTCCTCTCTGTATTCATCCCGCTGGTCATTCCTTACAGAGCAATAATATTCCATAATGTTCATATACCACAATTTACTCAACCATTCTCCAATTGATGGGCATCCATTCATTTTCCAGCTTCTAGCCACTACAAACAGGGCTGCCACAAACATTTTGGCACATACAGGTCCTTTCTCTTCTTTAGTATCTCTTTGGGGTATAAGCCCAGTAGAAACACTGCTGGATCAAAGGGTATGCACAGTTTGATAACTTTTTGAGCACAGTTCCAAATTGCTCTCCAGAATGGCTGGATGTGTTCACAATTCCACCAACAATGTATCAGTGTCCCTGTTTTCCCACATCCCTCTCCAACATTCCACATTATCTTTCCCTGTCACTCTAGCCAATCTGACAGGTGCATCACAAGCATTTGACATTCTTATACTATTCTTGGAAAAAAGAGTGGTCTAGATAATAGACTAGTTAGCTGAATTTAGAACTGATTTTAAAAATAGTTGAAAGGCTGGACCCAAAGAGTCCATGAATGATTTAATGTCAACTTGAAAGAGGTCTTTAGTAAAGAACTATAAAGATTTGTGCTTCATCTATGCTACTGAGCATTTTTTATGAATGACTTGACTACCAACATAAAGGGCATGTCTATCAGATTTTCAGAAAATACAAAGCTAGGAGGGATAACTAATATATTATTAATAGTAATGACAAGACGTTTATATAGCATCTTTAGTTTTGCAAAACACATCAAAATCAAACTATCAGAGTCTAAGGTCATTGTGTATGAGGATGGACTGAAAGAACCTGTAGGAAAGAAGACTTAGGGATAAACATGATAACTTTTTTCAAGGTTTTGAAGGATTACCATAGAGAGAGAAGACTGATTCTTTGCTTTCATCCAGAGAGCAAAAACAATAGTCATATGTAGAAGTTGCAGAAAAGCAGACATAAGCTTGATATGAGTTTTTTATCCAAAAGTGAAATGTGAGCTGCTTCTAAAGAAAGTTCAAGCACATTCAAGATGACCACTTGTTGTACATGTTGTGAGATTTTTATTCAGCATGAATAAAACTAGATGACTCCTGAGGTTTCTTCTAGTTCTAAGATTCCTGTGATTCTCTGAGTCTGGGACATTGCAAAATAGATGGAGGAAGAGACACAAGACATTCGGGAATACAGATTGATGCTGATATGAGGTTTTGACTCATCTATGAACTTTGTATACAATTCTTGCTAAGATAGAAACCAGTCCTAAAATGTGGCTGTTTATAAGTGACAGTGAATGAACCAGGCTGGAATGAAGAAAGTCCATAATCTCTGTGAGTTAATGAGAATACCTCTAAATAAACAAAAGGAAAATAGTCCATATCAAAATGTCGTATGAGGCTGACCCTCTCTAGAAGAGTTTACACCAAAGTCCCTCAATGCAGCCAACCTCAGTCATTCATGTAGAAAATTCTAGTTAACAGGGAGGCCCCTCACCAATATTGTCTGTGAGGGCTGAATCATGATTAAACATAACTGAGGTGCTTTAAAAAGAGATGATGGAGCAAAATTAGGCTTCCCTGAAAGTAGGATGGCTGTCTCTACCCTACAACCCATCCTATACTACATAGAATATATGTGTATATCAAGCCAAGTACTATAAATTAGTATAAGCAGAAGGAAAAAAGAAAGACAGATAGAAAGACAGACAGAAAGACAGACAGAAAGAGAAAGAAAAAGAAAGAAACAAAGAAAGAAAATAAAGAAAAAAAGAAAGAAAAGAAAAGAAAGAATGGAAAAAGAGAGGGAGGGGGAAGGAGAAAGGAAAAGAGGGAGGAAGGGGGAGGGGAAAGAGGGAAAAAGAAGAGAGTGATGAGGGCAAGGCAAGACAAGAAGGAAGAAGGGTCAGAGGAAGGAAGAAGGGAAAGAGGAAGGCAGGAAGGTAGGAAGGCAGAAAGGCAGGAAGGCAGGAAGGCAGGAAGGAAGGAAGGAATGAAGGAAGGAAGGAAGGAAGGAAGGAAGGAAGGAAGGAAGGAAGGAAGGAAGGAAGGAAGGAAGGAAGAAATCCAGTTACCATAGCTAAATCTTTTGTAATATAGAAGCATGTGCACAGAATTTTTTAAGCTTCCATTAAGATATACAATGCAATGTACTAATAGTTAGAAATAAGCTTTTGCCCCTCTCCTATGAACTCAAGTGTCCATTCAATCAGAATATAGGACATAGAACTAACATTCAGCAGCTTTGCCAGTGACTAATTGTCTGGAACATATGCTGTTCCCAACAGTGAAACATTCAAGTTTTGAAAATTCATTTGAAACATTAAGACACAATTGAATTCAAGCTGAAAATCTTCACCTATCTGACATCAACATAATCTACATATTTCCTCCTGGACTGGAATATAATATCCTACTGTATTAAAGTGTATTAAAATTTCAGGAAAAAGGCAATGTGACAGAACAGAGAAAGTACGCACTTTGGAGTCAGGAAGAAAAGGGATCAAAAACTACCTTTAACACAAATTAGGTAGAGAGAATGTCATAGTTCTGTAGAAAGGTTTGAATTCAGAGGAACTAAGTACAAATCCCAATTTGATTATTCACTATTATTTGTGTGATCTTAGCAAATCACTTGTCTCTCTGGGGCTCAGCTCTTTCATCTATAAAATGAGATAATTGGGCAAGATGGTCTCTGGTGTCCTTTCTTATCCTTAATCAATAATCTATGTGTATGATCCTGGCCAAGCTATCTAATTTAAACATAGTGTCCCAGGAGACTATCTGTTATAGAATTACTGATCTATATTGGTGGGGAGGTACTTTAAAGTTCTCTATACATTGACAAAATCCCCAATCCGGCTTATGCCAAAAATAATAATTCTAAAACATTTTGTTATATAGTGACTAGAGTAATAACTTCAGAATCAGGGATATCTGGGTTTAGATCCCAACCTCATACCATGTGACTTTAAACAAGTAACTGAAGAAATAATGTGTAATAAATTTAAGGATGAACTAAAATAGGTGGTCCCATCAAATTGTAAAAACTATTTATTGTCACCTGCAACTTTGTCTAAATGATTACTTCAACCTTGCTATCTTAAATTAAATGGACTTAAATGATTATGACAATATTGATAAAATAAAATGAATAATTATAAAAATGTTTAGTTTTTTTTCTTGCAAATAAAAAAATCTTATTCCAGTAATAAATCCTTCCAATTGCATCACATTTGTTCTTTCTCAAAACTAACACTTTTTCTCTGGCTGAGCACCATTCTCCCCCTTTCCCTACCCTTCCATTTCCAGTGAAAGATGTTACTTAGGTTGCCAAAGAATGCTGCTATATACTGTAAATGGAACTGGAGAATTATGAAAAACAAATCTGTATCCTACAAAGCTGACACTGTCAGAAATCAGCTTTCTTAGCATACTAATATATATTTTCTTTTTAGTTTGGCTATTCAAGGTATTTTAACTCTCCTGTCAGAAGATCCAGCTGGTAGGTAAGATTTTTCTCAGGACTCTACAGGAACCTAGGTTGAAAACTTTCCTGATAATTTTTTTTTAATTTTAAAAAGAGAAAAATTTCCTAATCTCTCTTAACATCACAAGGTCCACTTTTCTTTCTTTCTTTCTTTCTTTCTTTCTTTCTTTCTTTCTTTCTTTCTTTCTTTCTTTCTTTCTTTCTTTCTTTCTTTCTTTCTTTCTTTTTTTTTTTTTTTGCTGAGTCAAATAGAGTCAAATGACTTGCCTAGGGTCACACAGCTAGTAAGTGTTAAGTGTCTGAGTCAAGATTTGAAATCAGGTCCTCCTGACTTCAGGGCTGATGCTCTATCCATTGTGCCACCTAATTGCCCAGGTCCATTCTTTAAGACAAGTTGTGTACTAGTTTTGAGTTTTTGGAAAAGAGGAACTTTCTCAATTGAAGTTTCTTATATCAATTAAATCATTAGATATGTTTAGAAACACAGTTTAGTCTTAAAATGAGAACAGTATTCCTAGTCCATGAAGACAAAATAAAGCCAGTAAACTATTCTCTTAGGGAGGATTTCCCAAAGACACAGGCAGCTTCTCTCAGTGTGAGATTGTATGAAAATTGTCAATTATTTCAGTTATGTCTGACTCTTTGCCAACCCATTTGGGGTTTTCTTGGTAGAGCGTTTGCTAATTTCTTCTCCAGCTCATTTTACAGATGAGAAAATGGAGGCAAAAAGGGCTAGACTTGATCAGGATAGCATAGTTAGTAAGCACTTGAGCTCAAATTTGAACTCAGGAAGATGAGTTTTCTTGACTGTGGGTCTGGAGGTCAGTGTACTGTACCACCTAATTGCACTTAAAAATATGAAGACCCACATTTAAGTCTTAGCCCTGCTATATAAAGTGTGTGACCCTAATCCTGAACTAATTATTGAACCTCTTAGTGCTTATAGTATTTCGAAAAGGATTGGTTTTTCCTAAAAAGAAGCAAAGCTGTCTCTGATCAATTACCCAGCTTTCAGTCTTCTGGTCATTTCTATAAAATGCAATCAGAGTCTCTCCTATTTGATGAAGTTCTGAAGATTGTGGAAGTCATCATATTCCTCACCATATCCTGTCCTCAAGATTCATTTTCTCATAGAAACAGGATGGGGATAATGTTCAGAAAAACAAAATGCTATGATATATTGCTGCATAGCTTTACCATATTAGGACAAAGTAAACTTTCTTTTGTTGATTGTTAATGACTTGGGAATGTCTCATTTCATCTCAATATTAAAATTGAACTAAGTGAATGCTGGTATTAGACTGCTTCTAACACCTTCCCAGTGGGCTATTTCTTCAACATAATCCCTTATTGTTCTCTCATCTCATATCTCCCTTATCCATCCAACCCCAAATAATAATATCTCTTACTCCCCTGCTAACTTAGAAAATCTTGAAAAACAGGGACTATTTTAATGTTTTTGTCCTTTTTTATATCCCGGCTTTTCACAATACCTGACATGTAGAAAATACTTAATCAATGGCAATTGATTTATTAATTGATAGATGCCAAGATCAAAGGACATCACATCTAAGGCTTATCTGAAGACAGCTTTAAAGGAGTAGCTTAAATTTTCAGTGTGAGCTTTTGGGCTTGATTGCTTTATTGATTATATAGACTTAAGAAGTTGATAGAAAAATATCAATAATTCAGATTAAACTTAAAAGGGCATCAGGTGTACCATTCCCCCACCCCAGATCCACCAGAGAACTAGTTGTTAGGCACAGCTCTGGATACTTCACAAAGTGTTCAGCCAAAAAATAAGATCAGAGATGCTTGAAACACCCATCTTCAATGTCTAATGTCTAATATTGAAGTATGGATGTCCTCCCTTTAACTGATGAGGATTAAGTATAAATATTTCTGGGAAGGGTGAAGCCCAGTTCCCAATAAGGCTTGAGCAAGCCAACTTACTTAGAAGATTCCCAAAGTTGCAAAACCGGGATGTACTAATTCAGTTTAGCTTAAATCCCTCCTGCAAGAGTCCTTTCCCAGTCTCCCTGGCTATTAGTGTCTTCTCTTTAAGGTTATCTTTTGCCTAACTGTGAGAATATCATCTATGTGCTTCATTATTTACATGTCATTTCTATGATTAGAATAAAGGTTAAGGTCTGGATTTTTCTTTCTTTCTTTGCCTCCCCAGCACTGAGCACAGCACAGAAGACTTAATATTTATCAAATGAATTCAAAGAAATTCATTTTAAAGAAGCTGCTGCTGAGATTAAACACCATTACATTGCAAATTATTGCAGATCTTCAACTGACTGTATCTTTGGTATTCTCTATCTAGTTTTGCTGTTCTTGGCACTCATTCCAGATGAGTCCCTTAGTTTGGTGTTCTTGACACCTGATCTGGAGTGCTCAAGGAAGACTAGCACCCATGGTGTGAGGGCTTGGCAGATTCTTTTCAGGGATGCTTATGCACCTTTAGTGTCTAACTGACAGGCAGCTCTCACCTGTGACCCCAAGAAGTTATAGCATGTCAGCAGCCACATCCTTTCTTCTTTCTTTTTTCCTTTCTTTTCTTTCTTCCTTTCTTCTCTTTTCTTTCTTCCTCTTTCTTTCTTCTCTTTCTTTTTTTCTCTTTGTTCTCTCCCTCCTTCATTCCTCCCTCCCTTCTTTCCTCTTTCTTTCTTTCTTCCTTCTTCCTTCCTTCCTTCCTTCCTTTCTTTTTTCCTCCCTTCCATCCTTCCTTTTTTCCTCCCTTCCGTCCTTCCTTCCTTCCTTCCCTTTCCTCTTTCTTTCTCCTTCCTTCCTTTCTTTCTTCCTCCTTCCTTTCTTTCTCTTTGTTCACTCCCTCCTTCCTTCCTCCCTCCCTCCTTCCTCTTTCTCTTTCTTTCTTTCTTTCTTTCTTTCTTTTTTCCTCCCTCCCTCCTTCCTTCCTTCCTTCCTTTCTTTCTTTCTTTCTTTCTTTCTTTCTTTCTTTCTTTCTTTCTTTCTTTCTTTCTTTCTTTTTTCTTTCTCTTTCTCCTTCCTCTCTTTCTTTTTTCCTTCCTTCCTTCCTTCCTTTCTCCTTCCTTTCTTTCTTTCTTTCTTTCTCTCTTTCTTTCTTTCTTTCTTTCTTCCTTCCTTCCTTCCTTCCTTCCTTCATTCTTTCTTTCTTTCTTTCTTTCTTTCTTTCTTTCTTTCTTTCTTTCTCTCTTCTTTCTTTCTCTCTTTCTCCTTCCTTCCTTTCTTTCTTCCTTCTTCCTTTCTTTTTTCTTTCTTTTGCTTTCTTTCTCCTTCTTTCCTTCCTCTTCCATTCTTTCTTTCTCCTTCCTTCCTTCCTTGCTTCTTTCCTTCCTTCCTTCCTTCCTTCCTTCCTTCCTTCCTTCCTTCCTTCCTTCCTTCCTTCCTTCCTTTTTTCTTTCTTTCTTTCTTTCTCTCTTCTTTCTTTTTCTCTTTCTTTCTTTCTTTCTTTCTTTCTTTCTTTCTTTCTTTCTTTCTTACTTTCTTTCTTTCCTTTCCTCCCTCCCTTCCTCTTTCCCTCCTCCACCCCACTCTGTATTTTGAGAGGCAATTGGGGCTAAGTGGCTTGCCTAGGGTCATACAGCTAGTTAAGTGTTAGTGTCTGAGGGCAGATCCAAACTCAGGTCCTCCTCACTCTAAGACTGATGCTCTATCCAATACACCATCTGTTATCTAGCTGCACTCTCTACAAACACAAATCTTTGTTTTGTTTTGTTTTTTGTTGTTGTTGTTGTTGGGTTTTTGTTTTGTTTTGTTTTGTTTTTAGTGAGGCAATTGGAGTTAAGTGACTTGACCAGAATTACACAGCTAGTAAGTATTGAGTATCTGAGGGTAGATTTGAACTCAGTTCCTAACTGCAGGACTGGTGCTTTATCTATTGAATAAGAGCTTGGTTAGACAATGAAGAAGCCAAGATTACCAACTGCATTCTAGACCATCATCACTTGTCCTGACTTCTGTCCTGCTGCTGCACTCTGAAATAGAAAATGAGACCAATAACTTTGTACAATTAACACATGCGACATGATATAATATTATGCTGACATTGGTCCTCTGAAAATGAAGGACAAACAACATCAACTTTCGCATCAGTATCTTTAGCACTGACAATATCCTTTAGGGACCAAAGTAAATTAAATTTTTGAAGTGACAAATGAATGTTAGGTCAACTCCTCCTACTCTCAACCCTCTGGATACTCAACAAGGACTGCACTCAAACCTTACCTCAGTCTAGGTCATGGGTCTTTTTTAACACCTAGTAACTTCAAGTCTTGCCATTTCTTGGTTGGACATAGTAGGTAGCATATTAGGAACCTGGATTTAGAGCAGAACCTAAAGGGTCAATTAGTCCAACATTTGTTGTTTTTCAAATCAATAAGCCATGAGTCAAAAAGGGTGAGTAGTTCAAGATTATATAACTAGAGCCAGGATTAAATCTGTCCTTTGATTCCAGATCTCTCCTCTTAATGAAGGATGGAACAACACTTTGAAATCTTGCTGAGGACTAGCACTGTCAATACTGTCTAGGTTATTTTAATATGAACATCCAAAAACTATATGGGGGAAGAATATGGAATAGAGGAAACATAGGATTTTTTATATTTAAATAAGTATATTATTTTTGGAAGGGGGGCAATTAGGATTAAGTGACTTGTCCAGGATCACAGAGCTAATTTGTGATGAGGTTAAGATTTGAACTCTAAGGCCAGTACTCTATTTACTATACCTCCCTAGCTGCCCCCAGTGTATTTTTAATATCCTTTAGGGACCAAATTAAATTCTTAAATACTTTTCCTGGGAAGAATGAGGACCATAAGAGGTGAAAGCATGGTCAAAAGTTTATTTCAGAGCATTCACATCAGACAAGTACATAAGAGCAATATTTAGACTGCATCTTTAATGCAGATAATGTAAAATCTGGAAAAACTGATTCATGTTAAAAAATGGAAAAACAAAAATTTATAGAATGGTCTATCTAAAGAAAAGCATTAAAATTTTAGAGATGGTCTTTGGTCTAAGAGAGACAAAATGAATTTCCTTTTACTACTACTTTGGCTAGATTATTAAACAAAGGGTTTAAATTCTCCACATGCTATGTCTCTCTAACCCTCAAACCTTTTAAAATATCTTGGTATGATGCCCACCTAAGGCAATTTGGAGGAAAAGATGCAAAGACAAAGTTTGGAAACAGCTCTCTCCTATATGGTTCTTCACCTAGATGGAGGCCTTTTCCTGAGAATCTCTTTAAGATTTTGATTCTCCTCAACCTAAAAGTCAGATTCAAAAAGGTGACAAGATGGACAAAAAAAAGAGAAACTTCTACAAGTAACCTGAGCTGGAGAATGGATCAGAGCCACATATACATACATCAGATGTATCAGGAGGAAGAGAAACATCTAATTTTTTCTTTGATAAAGTCTTCGGTCTAAAGAGATAGTTCAAATGACCATTCTTTTTAATAATCTATTGACCTTGTTAATAAAATGATTAAATTGTCCCCAAACTTTCCAGATTAGTCCACATACCCAAACGACTAGTTCATTTCATCAAGGTTTTAAGTCTCCTGCTAACTTTTTTGGAAACTTGTTTATTAAATAAGTTTTTTTTAAATAACTAAATAAATAAATAATATGCCTCCAATACTTTCATAAATAAATGATAGTTTCCTAAAAAATAAATAAAATAAAATAAAATTGCAGAGATGAGATTTGCTATGAGTTCTAGAGGGCCAAATTCCCTCTAGTCATCTGATCTGAAGCGTTCAAGGAGGATTAATAAGAACTAATACCTGTGATGTGAGACTCTGATGTCTTGTCTTCTCTCACCTAATGTTGCCCAATTTTTCTAAGGCTTGTGGCTAAGGAATCACAATAATATGGTATACAGATCCACATTCTCATAAAATCAAATTATGGAACAGAAGAGAATTGTGGTTAACCTCTTAGGCTCTTTCACCTCTGGAATATTGAATTTTTCTCTGAATATATCAAAAATATATACATATTGTATGATCATAGAGATTCAGTAATGGAACAGCTCTTGGGGGCTTAGTCCAACCTCCTCATGTTATAGGTGAGGAAACTAATGCCAGAAAGGTTGTGATTTACACAGTATGACACTGGGCTCCACTATGAATAAGGGTTTCCAAATCAAAGTCTTGTGACTTGAAATCCAGTTTTTTTTTTCCATTGCCTTCAATCCCTAGAATCAATTATTTGACCTTTCAAAAAGCAAAAACAAAAAACAAAAACACAAACACAAATATTTTTTCTTTAGAGATGATGAAGTAGGTCACTACATTTTATTCTAGAATATTAGAAATATTATATCAAAATATATTAATAATTAATATTAGAAATAAAATAGAAAGGGAAACAATTCAATTTCCTCATTTTTATATAGAAAGTGAGTGAAGATATTTGTCCAAGATTGCAATTAGAAAAACAAAACCTCTTTAGTGTCATTCCAACAATATATGACACCAATCTTCTTTGGTATTAAAGGCAGGTCATTGGAGGCTTACCATTCTGCTGAACTAATACTGCTGCTACTAATTGTATCACTATGTATCTGTTGCATTGTCTAAGAAGCCTGTTCCCATTAGTTTCCTTTGAAGGATGCACCCTCTGTTAACCTCTTAAGTTTCAATTTATTCATCTGCTAAATGGAGATAACATCTGTATCACCAACCTTAAAATTGTTATGAAGCTCAAATGAGATAATGTCCATGAAGCACTTTGCAAACTTGTAAATATTATATAAACACCAATTATTGTCATGATTATTATCCTTTATCTTGACATAATTGTGTCAGGAGGACCAATTCAATCCCCCAAATATTAGTTGAATGCCAATTTTATGTGATGAACTGAGATAGGTACTGAACACAACAGGACTGTGAACCAGATGAGGAAAACATAATTTCTTAAGAAATTTTGATAGGTTGCTTTGTCTATAAGACAAAACTGATTAGGGAAATTTGGTCTTGAGTAGAGCTCTTCTTGTCATTTAATGATGATAATCAACATATGATCTCCATTGAAATTACATGATTACCTGGGGCAGAAGAAAAAGGGAGAAATTAAGGGTACAACTAGTGATAAGACAATATTATTGCCAACCAAGTTCTCTTCTCCACTTTTAATCCCAAGGAGATCAGAATAAGATGACAACAAGTGATTAATAGGTTGGTCAGGAAACCTACAGGTTGAGGAGACTTGATACAAAAACAGACTTGGAACAAAAGGCATATTCAGGGCCATACAAATGTTATATAAATGTGACAAGTGTCAATTTTTCAATGCCCTAGGAAACTCTTTTACCTACTAAGTTGCACAGGAGATGTCAAACTGAATTGGTAGAGAGAGTATACTCATGAAATAATGAAGAGTGAAATGAACAGACCCAAGAAAGTATTGTACACTGTAACAGTATTATTATTCTAAGAATATTACCCAAGTCATTTTTGAGTATTATAAATGCTCAAATAAACTACAAAGGACCTCTGAAAGAAAATGCTATCCAGCTTCAGAGAAAGAACTGATAAACAGAAGTATGTACAATATGATTTATATACATACATACATTTAAATATACAAGGTATATAGTAGCTTTTTCTGGGACAGGGTGGGGAGGTGGGAGGGGAGAAAAAATTTTAAAAAGTATACAGCAGAGATCAAAAGAAAACTTAGAAGGAATTACAGAAAAGCAGGACAACTTTGAAAACAACATGTAGTATTTTTTAAAAATTTTTTAAGTAAATGGCTGAAATGAAATATATTGTTTTATGTTTGTGTACGTGAAAATGTTCTTTTTTTGCATTTAAATTCAAAATGAATAATTTTTAATTATTTTTTTAAAAAGAGAATCCCATTATGTGGGAGAACTTTATACCAATTAAATAACAGATCCAGTCCCAACCCAATTTTGGATTTCCAAGTAATCCTTCAGGAGGACATATGTATTAGGAGCCCTTGTATAAGCCATCCCTGGGAAATAACCTTGCATGCCAGTCTATATAAGTGTGTGCAAATCTACCAAAGAAGTAGAATAGTCACTACTCCTAATGGATTTCTAGGAAAAATTTCCTTCACTAAAAACAAGCTTAAAAAAAAAAAACTGGATCAGGATCAATTATTTGAGAGTATCTTGTTTTATTTATGTGATTTCCCTTGCCAAACACTGAGCCTGACCACATGGAGCCTAATGGGGAACTTGAGAGTTTTTCATCTTTTTTCTATTTTTCTTTTGATTTAGATAAGAGAAAGGCTTTTCGAGTTCTTGTTTCTTGAGTTCCCATTCTTCATCTTTCTGGTCTAATGGCAGCCCCTTCTCCTGGCTCATTAATCGATGGGCCTGACACTCAACTTCAGCTCTAGAAAAGAGAAGAGGAAAGCCATTTACTATTTCAAAAACACACCTGAAATTATAGCTCTCTTACCTCTGAAGGGAAAAATGGGGTAATATAGCTGGGCATATGATTTCTGTGATAAGTCAGACTAGATGGAGCAGTGGAAAAAGAAGCCTGGAGTAAGAAAGATTTGAGTTCAAATCTGGCCTCAGACACTGCCTAGTTATGTGATCTTCAGCAAGTCATTTAACCTCTCTTTGCATCAGTTTCCTCAAATATAAAATGGGGATAACAATACCACTTTACCAATAAAGGTTGTTATGAGAATCAAATGAGATAGTATCTGTAAAATGTTTAGCACAGAATCTGGCATTTAGTAGATACTATATGAATACTACTTCTTTTCCCTTCCCTTCCTTTAGTATAATAAAAACCCAGTACCCAAGTACCCAAGTACAAATATAGGCATCCTCAAACAAAACAAAACAGAACATTATAAAAATTTACCCAACTGGAAAGAATGGAATATTGGTAGTTTATTTGTTCAATAGATCCTGAAGTCTTTATTTAACATGATTTTAGACAGATATTCTTAATTTAAGATCTATGAATTTGTTTGATAGGGCTTTTAAATTCATATATTTTAATGTAATTGGATGTATTTTAACATACTTGGTTTTCTTTGTAATTCCATTCATTTTCTTATTCACTTTAAAACTTTATTCGGAAATAAGATCACAGATTAACCAGAATGTCAAAAGGTTCATGATTCAGAGATAGTTAAAGGCTCTTTGCCTAAAGTATCTCATGCTTATTATCTATGTAAAATCATACATGTCACAACTTCCCTGGCTCTCAGTCTTATGTGTAGGTTGGACTAGAAGATTTCCAAGTTCTGCTTCATCACTAAAGTAATGATCCTTTAAGTTAAATGGTTGTAACTCTTGACCATAGGTAGCATGCCACATTTTATATCTAAACTTAGCAATGTTTTCTATTAGCAAATTATGAAGCATATAATTATGTACTTCTTATTTTTGATAGGATAACTTGCAAAAACCAAAGTTTTTGCAAGACATTCAGTGAAAAATATTGATGGACCCAGTGATGTTAGTTCTGGAAGAGATCTTAAAGTTCTTTTAGTTAATCATTGCTCAACTTTTTTTTTCATAGAAATCCAGGTTCTCTCTCTCTTTCTCTCTCTCTCTCTTTCTCTCTCTCTCTCTCACTGTGTGTGTGTGTCTCACATATTTGCTCACACACATACAAACACAATCACACACAATTTTAATAATACAATTGATAGCTATATTTGTCCAACCATTTGCCTCGCTGTCTAAAAGCATAGTGTATGCCTTCATCCTATTCATATAAAATTTGGTCCCTAACTTCAAGGATCTTACATTTCACTGAGGACATACAATATGCATCCAGATAAGTTAATGCAAATTTATGCAAAATATTTTCAACAGGAACAGAGAAAATTTTTGCTCCAATTAAGACATTTATGAAAATAAGTAACAAAATGATATTTTGCATTATTAGGCTATAAATCTTTAAGCACAATGACTAACTTTTTATCTTTAAATGATGACACACACAGTGAGTCAATAAATATTTGTTGAATAAATGATCTTTTGCCTTATTAAGGATTAGCTATAATATCCTTCATATTTAAGTTGGCCCATAACAATCACCTATATCAAAGCAATCAAGTTCTATTAGTTCTTTCTTTGAACTGTTTCTTTACTCTTTCTTTTTCACTGCCATTGACCAAGCTAATCCAGACACCTGTCTCTTCATGCCCAACCTATATTCCATCAAAAGCTTCTAAATAATATCCCTAAAATTGGGTTAAACTGAGTTTGAATCATGTCTCACTAACTGAATCATACTCACTAACTGTGAGACCATCAGAAAGTTATTTAGGCTTTCTGGGAATCGATTTCCTAATCATTACAATGGAGATAACAAGACTCATGCCTCACCAAGTTGTTACAATGCTTACAGAGGTAATTAGAATGTTAGGCACTTTACAAATCTTAAAGTATTGCATGATATTACAAAGAATGTATCTTTGAGTTATAAGGGGCAATGTTATCATTGTATATAATTGATCAAGCTCCTGAGTGGTCCTTTAAAAAAATGCAGTTTGAGATATGGAAGACTTCATTGAAAGGAGAGCTAGCATTCAAAACCTCAAAATAGCACTTCATCTCTTTTAAAAAAAAATAAATTAAAAAAAATTTTAGCATTTCATCTTGTGAGGAAGTGGAAAGTATTTCCTTTGCTCTCCACCCCCTCATTTACCATGGTGTCTGCATGTGGAACTGCCTGCCTGCCTGGAAGAAAATAATTCCATTCAGCTGATGGAAAATCAGTTTGAAAGGGTTTGAAGTACAGTTGAATGTAAGACATACACTACAAACAGACATGGATACAGAAAGGAAATCTAAACAAGTCCAAAGTAGCTTCAAGGAGCATGGCATGAATTCTTATGGCAAAAAAAGCAATTGCAGTTTCACAAGGAATAGATCATGGGAAAATCAAACTCAGGGAAATATTGTTGTGATCATAAGGGAAATTTGTGAAGAATCCACCAGACAGAAAGGACTTTAATGACAGTCAGTTCTAGAAGAGGGGTGCTCAAATGTGTACTTTACCACCATTGTACTCTTTTTGTTCCTATTATGCAGTTTTAGCAAATATCTTTGATTTGAGCTAATTATGTCACTTGGCTGATTGTTAATACAAAATATGCAAATGGTACTCGTGACCTATTTATAATAAGTAGCTACACATAGGAATACCTCAAGAGTAGCAGTTACCCAGTTGGTACTCAAGCAACTTATGTCATTGTGGGCCAAATCAATATCTCTATAAAACTGATTTTTAATGTGTTCACACATTCAAAAATCACTGTTGACTTCCCATTGCTTACAAGATCTCAGCTTCTTTGTTCATAACCTGACCTATTCAATCTTTCATTATTGGCTAAAATGAATCCTTAGCTTCCAGCTGTACTTGTTCCCTCCTGCCACAAGACTATTATACACACTATGAAAACTGGAAGGCAATTTTGCAGAAATCAAATTCAGACCAAATGTCATGCTATATACCACAATAAGCTTAAAATATATGCACAATTTCATTACAAATCACCACACCTAAAAAATCAGTTAGAAAAAGGAATTAGATCAAGTGACTTTCACCATGATGAGTAGGGGGGGAATTCTCTTTTTATTATTTTAATCTATTTTTGTTTATTTTGTCAGACATTTCCCAATTTCATGTAATTTTTTAATAAACCATAGTATGCATCTTATTTATGTATGTATGTATTTATGTATTTATTTATTTGATAGTTTTCCTAAGTTACATTCAAAACAATTTTTTTACATTTGTTTTTAACATTTTTGAGTTCTAGATTATCTCCCTTATCCCCATCCATAATTAGGAAATCACTTGTAAAGCTATGCATAACATTTCAAGTCAAGTTGTGAAAAACAGAAATGTAGGTCTCCTAAATAAAATTAGAAATCCTCAAGAAAAATTAAGTTAAAAGGGAGAGAGATAAAGAAAGAATGATTTAATCTGTATTCAGATACAACCAGTTCCTTCTCTGGGAATGGATAGGATTTTTTATCATTAAGTCCTTCAGAGTAGTTGCAGATGATTGTACTATTTAGAATAGCAAAGTCATTCACAGCTGGTCAACAAAGAACATTGCTGTTACTTTGTATACAGTACATTTCACTTTGTTTAAGTTCATGGAAGACTTTCCAGGTTCTTTTCCCCCACCAAGAACATTGTGTCCATATTTCTCATAGAACAATAATATTCCATAATAAACACACACCATAGTTTGTTGAGCTATTCCCCAATTGGTGGACATTTAGGGGGACAATTCCTTTTTTTAAAATAATAGCTTTTTATTTTGAAAATACATGCAAAGATAGTTTTCAACATTTACTCTTGCAAAACCAAATTTTTCTCCTTTCCTTCTCCCATCTCCATCCCCTAGACAACAAGTAATCCAATATATGGTAAACAATATACATTTCTTCTAAACATATTTCTACATTTATCATGCTGCACAAGTAAAAATCAGATCAAAAAGGAAAAATGAGAAAGAAAACTAAAAAGAAGAAAACAGCAACAAAAAAAGATGGAAAAAAAATCTGTTACAATCCACATTCATTTCCAACAGTTCTCTTTCTGTATGTGGCTCTCTTCATCTCAAGTCTACTGGAATTAGCCTGAATCACCTCACTGTTAAAAAGAGCCACGTTCACCAGAATTGATCATCACATAATCATGATGTTATTGTGTACAATGTTCTCCTGGTCACTTCACTTAGTTATCAGTTCATCTAAGTCTCTCCAGGTCTTTCTGAAATCTGCCTGATGATCGTTTCTTATAGAACAATAATATTCCATTACATCCATATATCATAACTTATTTAGTCATTCCCCAACTGATGGGCATCCACACAGTTCCCAGTTCCTTGCTACTACAAAAAGGGCTGCTACAAACATTTTAGCTCATGTGGGTCCTGTTTAAGGGAACAATTCTTAACCAAATATGGGACAAAGGATAAAGACAAAAAAGATAAAATAATTTCAACTATATGAAAATGGAAAGTTTTTACATGAAAAAATAAATTGTAAAAGTTAAGATAATTAGGTAAAATATTTGCAATAAATATCTCTGATTCCTGCCTGCTAACCAAACTATTGAAAGAATTAACACAAATATATAAGACCCATTCTGGGGAGGAAGACCTCTGTTTTTTTTTTCTTTATATTCTTCTAAGTCCCTAGAAAAGATCCTCAGTTTTGGTGTTCTTTTCTGAAATTTAAACTATGAGTTACCTGTCCCTGACATTAATAGAGTTTTTAATTTTGAGGAGAAAGCTCACATGATTGATTGAATCTGTTAATATAACCTTTGATAAGACAACCAGGGACCTATTCTGGAGCCTTTTTTCCTTTCAAATGATTTTTGGCTAGTGGGTATTGAAATTGCTGGTATTCTAAAGGATTGATGGTTTTAAATGCTTACAGAATATATCTTTCTTTAGACTTTTTCTTCAACCAGTGTAGTGAAAATAAGTGTTAGTACTTTGATAAGCTAGTAGGAACAAGCTTGTTAATTTAATATAACTGGTAATTTAGTGAGAATATGTTTTATTACCTTAAGATAGTTTATCAGTTGAGCATAATTTATTCAATTTTAAGCCTCTATTTTGTAATATTAAGATCTTTTCAGTACGGTATTTTCCTATGAGATTTTGTCAATAATAATAAAAATATCTGTGTGGTATGACATAGTAAACAACATTTGCATAGTTTTGAACAATTGCTAAAATATCTGTAGACCTTCTGATAAAACAGACTATTGAGTCTAGGAAAATATTATATACAACTTTATCAGTAATTTTGAAGCAAATTACCAATCAAGTTATATGGTAAACAACTTTAGCTAAAAGTATAAAAATCCATCTGAGACCCAATTTAAACAGGGTTCCTGCTCTTCTTAAATGATAATTTAAGATTTCATTACTTTTGTTATCTCTTTTGATCCTCATAAGAACACTGTGACATGGGTGATATCATTAGATTCACTTAACTTATGAAGAAACTAGGCCTAAAGGATTTTAAATGATTTGCCCAGAATCACACTGCTAGTAAACATCTGAGAATAAAATGAAACTCACTTCTCTAGGAATGCCGTGCATTCTTCCTGCCCGTAGATCTGTGCAATTCTCTTTGGAGTATCTCCAAAAAAATCTGGGGCATCAATGGCAGCATGCAGCATGTGGAGAATTTTGAGCACTCCTAGTCGACCTGATTCAGCTGCAAAATGTGCCGGGGTCCAACCGACATCAGTCACCAAACAGGGTCTGGCTCCATAGGCTATTAGAAGTTTTGTTATTTCAACATGTCCTTATAAGTATAAAAAGGAAGGAAAAAAATCAGATTGGAGAAAATGTATTTTTCCCCTGAAAACAAGGCAGGCCTAAGCAAAGTTGTTAACTGGATAAAATTATCTTTTAGAACTTCTTTTTTCACCTTCCAGCATGTACTTTTCTTATATTCCATTCCTAGTTCATTTACTTGGAAACCCAAATAAAAGGTCTTCCTTGAATTGCATCTCTATGATGAACATTACACATTACACATATTGTCTTTTTTTGTCTCCAATCCCAGATGTTCCAATTTAGCTATTCAGTACTATGCTGAAAGGCTGAGAATTCTTTCTGAAATTCCCAAAATCAATATGATCTGATTTTTAATAGCTCTTGAACCAATAAGAAATCATTTCAATGTCAATGTTATTTTGCATCACTCTCAGAAATTAAACATTAAAAAGCTTGTCCTTCAAAAGTTGTTCCTTTCTACAGATATTAGAACTGCAATTCAGGTAATCACTACGATGTGTGCCTGAAATCTTGGGATATATCTGTATTAATGCAATAGCTAACTTTCTTACATGTGTGGATATTCAAAATGTAACATAGTACAAGGTACAAATTAAGCTTTTCTATAAAAATATACGTCTTTTATTAAAATAATAAGCACAAACCATTGATTATACTTACTATGAGAAGAAAGAAATGCATAGCTCAGAACAAGATTGAAAGAAAAACAAATACTTGGTACAAATTAAATGTTTCTATGAATTATGAATTTCATCTATTTTTTAAATAATACTTAATCTAACTCTAATTTTTCTTTTTCTACTTTAAGAATAAACTTTATCCCACTCACATTGTTCTAAGCATTATAAAATGCTGAATGTAGGCCTTTTCCAGTTTCCCACTTTATTTATTTAGGGTTAAGTTTAGGGGTAGGATTGAGGAGTTGAAGTTGATACCTAGATAATTGGAAAGATAGAGATGTCCTCAACAGTAAAAGGAAAATTAGGTTAGGGAAGGCTTGGGAGAATAATTCAATTTTATATACACTAACATTAAAATGTCTATAAGACACAAACATGCCAATATGTTTTTGGGAATAAAATACTGAAAGTAAGAAGATTGTTTCTAGTTGGATACATACATACATACACATAAGGATACATACAAAATCCTTAGCACAGAGATAATTGAATCCATAGGAGCTGATAAGATGACCAAATGAAATGACAAAGAAAAACAAAAGATGGCCTAGGATAAAACCTTGAGGGACATTCATGTTTATTGGGTATGACTGAAATGAAGACCCAGCAAATGAGACTGAAAAGGAGCTTTTGTAATATGGAAATATGACTTGCATGGCTACACATGTCATGAAAATATCAAATTGCTTGCCTTTTGGAGGGGGAACGGAGGAAGGAAGAGAGAATTTGAAACTAAATTTTTAAATGAATGTAAAAAGAAAATTTTTACATATAACTGGAAAATAAAAACATTTAAGGAGAAGGAACAATCAGATAGAAGAAGAACCAGGAAAGGGTAATTTCATTAAAACCTAGAGAAAAGAGAAAATCATAAAAAAAATTGATGAACAGTGTACAGTGTTCAAAAGTTGTAACGGTATTATATTTGAGTAATTAGCACTTGATTTTAAAAAAAACACTGGTTATTTCAGAGAAGACATTAACCAACAGTTGGCTATGCAGTGATGAGGGGCTACATTAAAGTGATGGCAATGCTATAGGAGAGAAAGGGAAATGATAAAAGAGATGAGGCAAAGATAAAATTGACTGGTCATGGAAAAAGATTGGCAATGCATTATGGACTGTGGCAGACAGAACCTAGTGGAAGAAGGCAGATAGGATAAGAAGAGGCATAAAAGCCCATCTCCAAAGCAAGAGCCTATGTGAAATTTTCCTTTTCTGATGAATTCCACTTGCTTGCTTTGGACCTTTCCACGTCCATATGACTGCACCTCTTTGATGAAATGTACCATTTAATAGGTCAACTAACCACTTGATCATGTTGAACAGGTCTTGGATTACTATCTTTGATGGCACGGGCAACATTCCAGGACACATGGATCATGAGCATAATGGATTTAACATTCTTAACCTCATTCCATTTATAATCCTCCAAAACCATCTGGTACTGATAGGCTGTGGCAGAAGGTGCTGATGGTCTAGTAGCGCTCATGGACCACAAAACCATTCACAATCTCCAGGACCAATGCTGATGTTGACAGAGTGAAAAGTGGTGTTTTCCTCATGGATTTAAGGGGACAGCAGAGGACAACAATCACCCTGACTCCTGTAAGTTAGGGCAATGATACAATCTCCTTCATCCTTTGCAGGAGCAAGGTTCATTATCTCTATTTCATCTTCAAGGACACTAAGACAAGAAGCCCCAGAATTCTAGAGTTTAGAGTTAGAAGAGAGCTTGAAAAAGCACTTAATCCAGATTCCTTATCACTATACATGATAAGGCTCCATAAATGTTTGCTACATTGAATTTAATTATCCTATAGCTCTGTATTCTGACTATCCCAGCTAACTACAAGTTAGTGAGGCTTTTCTCTATAGCTCGAATGATCAGAAACATTTTAAGAAATTCTTCTGCACAGGCCAAGCCCAATTCCTCCCTATTAATTTCTCGATACCCAAATTCCCACTACAATTTCCTTTGATAATATTTTACTAAAATAAACAAAATATTTTTAGAAGCTATTAAAGTCCTGACTTTTAATAACATTGTCATCTTAGCTTCTTTGTCAGAAACAGGGCCAGTGCACAAGAAAATTATGAAAATTGTAACTCTTCCACCTCTTGGATTTGCAACCCTCTGTCATTTATTTTCAGAAGCCCAGAAGCTGTGCCTTAGATCCACAATGTCTTGATGTTCACTCAGTTTTAGGTATAACAGCTGCTGAGGTAAAAAGTATTATACTTATTATCTAAATTTATATTTTAGTTGGCTACACTTAAGAGATGAAAGAAAAAACTCAACCTTTAAAGATCCAAAGATCTAATGGTAGCTTTTTCAGTAGTGTGGCAGGCAGTAGGAGAGAGATTTTTCTTAAAAGAGTGCCTTCCTAGTCACCAAAATTATATTATGTATATATAGACAATCACTTGTGTGAAATGGAGATATAGATGCCTGTAGAACTCACTTTACAGAGTTGTTTTAAAGTTTAAATGTAATAATGTCAATAAAGTATTTTGCTAACTTCAAAGTATTAAATAAATGTCAGTGCTTGGAAATAAAATAAATGTTCATGTATTGGAGAATAGCTAAATAAATTACCTGAATATAATACAATAGTAGTGTATTATAAGAAACATTAAGCATAACAAGTACAGAGAGGCATTCATATGAAGTGATGTAAAGTCAAGTAAGCAGAGTCAGGAAAAGAATACATATAATGCCCACGGCAATAAAAATGGAAAATACAACAAAACAATTAAATGGAAATGTTGTAAATTCATAATGACCATGCTCCAACCCAAAGAAGAGATAAAAAGAAACATTTTCCCAATTCCTTTTGCAGAATTAAGAATTCATGAGAGCAAAATATTGCCCAAAATGATGTTTATTTTAATGTCAGTCTTTCCACCCTCCTCTACTACTACTTTTTTCTTTCCCTTCTTCCTACTCTTCCCTCTCCTTTCCTCCTTTCATTTCTTCTTCTTTTTCTTTCTCTTCCCTTTCTCTTACTCCTCTTCCTTATCCTTCTTCCTCCTCTCTTCTTCTCTAATTCATTGGGCTGATTGTAAGAAATGAGTGTCATAATGTATAAGAAATAGTTTGCAATACCATAATTTTTGTGTGCATTAAATTTGAAAGTTGAAAGTACAGTTTATTTGGAAATAATCATTAGTTTATTATTTGAATATCTTTCAAGATGTTCTCAGTTTTTGTTGCAAAGTTACAAATGACTGAATTTTTAAATTAAAATTTTGATTTAATTAACAAAAAATTCAGGGGATTTTTTTTCCACTTCCCTTTTTGTTCCCACAATTGAAAAAGAAAGAAAAATGAAGCCCTTGTAACAAATATGACTAGTCAAGCAAAGCAAATTTTCACATTGCCTGATCTGCACTCTGAGTCTATCACTCCTCTGTTAGGATATAGGATAGCATGTTCCACAATTCTTAAGTATTTCAAAGTTATTCATTTTTACGATATTTTTATTATTGTAAAAATTGTTCTGGTTCTGCTTGCTTCATTCTGTATCCATTCATACATGTCTTCTCAAGTTCCTCTAAAATTGTTCCCTTCATTTCTTGCAAGAGCTATTGTAATGTAATGAGTAATCATTGCAGAGGGGAAAGAAGAGCTTGCTCATCTCCTTCCAACAATACAGGTAGAATGTCAAGATTTTCTTGTAATTAGAGATTTATTTCCTTAGATAAAAAAACTTTTTTTTAATCTCCCAAAGTCCTCCACAAATTGTATGAGGAGACTGTATTACTTTATAAAGAGGACCCATCACTATGGTCTATAAGGAAAGGAAAGCCATGTGGTTATTGCACATGGACAATGACAAGACCCATTTACCTTTAATTGCAGCCCAGTGAAGTGGAGTCCGGTCATTCCAGTCTTCATCTTTGTGGTTTGGATTATAAAGCCCCTTATTTAGCATTTTCATTACCAAATTGTAGTCTCCTACAGAAACAGCCTGGTGAAGCTTGGTCATATCAGTCATTCTGGATGTTTCCTGCTCAGAAAACAGTCACACATGTACAGTATTTAAGTGTGTGCCTCTCATACCTTTCACAAGTATATGTGGACACTTAATGACTTTTCTGCACTGACTCTATCACTCCAACCTGCCTTCATACTGCCAGGACTCGGTTCCCAAAGAAAGACTACCTCAACACACACATTCAAATTCTTTCAGGTTAATTTAATTGTGAGGGAATTATTCTCTTTATTTATAACTTTAGCCCTCAAATTCCTACTATTGTGTTTTAATTTACACAACCAATTATTCATAATAATGACACATATGTAAATTAAACATATTCATTTACATATTAGTAAGGCAAAAGAAATAATAATACCACAGGTGTATATATGTATGTATATATTATATATATATTATATATACATATATTTATATTTATATTGCTGAGGCAATTGGGGTTGAGTGATCCCAGGGTCACACAGCTAGAAAGCATTAAGTATCTGAGACCAGATTTAAACTCAGGTCCTCCTAACTTCAGGTCTGGTGCTCTATCCACTGCACCAACTAGCTGCCCCCAAGGGTACTCATATATTAAAAGCAATGCAGCAATAACAACTACCTACTTATAAACTTGGGTTAGGTCACACTTCTCCCATTGTATCTAGTACTTATGACAAAGAATTTGTAAGTGCAGAAATCTTCTAAGGAGGTACTTAAGTGAGGAAAACCCAATTAACTTAAAGGTCTAGGAGTGGAAACTTTGATATACTCTTTCTGTCTCAGTAACTGCATAAAAGTTCCTTGTTGAATGTAGTTTTTGTGTTGAATAGATGCTCCTACTGCTAAACTAAGTTGTTTCAAGATATGCTTCACTGAGAACAATGTCTTAGCCAAACTAGTTGATTAGTTTTTTCCTTGTTTTTATGAATTCAGGTCTAAAATTAGATAAACTATATTTGTTCTGCAAATATAAATAAAATCATCCTGCTGTTCATATCTCCTATTTTCTACATAGCACTTTCCAAACAGTCTCAGAACTCTTAGTCAAAGCAAACCCCCAGAAACTTTCTCAGATAATCAGTTCCTCTTCTTACAGAGTGCACTTAACTAGACAACAAACCATAAAGATATAGTACAATAAAAGTAGAATCATGCTGCTGGGAGAAAAGCACTTTTTTTCCTAAACAGAACCTACCTATGTTTTGGCATCATTCACTTCCTCAAATATCTCCTGGGCACATCAGCATCCTATATTCATGCTCTGCTGAGTTTATATTTGTATGTTATATTTAGTATATTCTGCTATTTATATTTTATGTATATCGCTTCTCTAATCAAAAACTTTTGGATAAAATCAAGTCTAAATCATAAGTCTAAGCAAAAAATTACAGAGAAAATCCTAGAGGTAGGAAAGGATTGATACTAAAGCTTCCATAATCTGGCTGCCAACTGAAAGAGCAACTTGGAAAATAAAAACAAACAACAACAACAACAACAAAAAAAAAACTTTCCATGAGAGCTAAACCTGGATTCAGAATGACTTTGCTTCAGATTGATCTTGATCAGTTCACATAAACTCTCTGCATCTCAATTTTCTCTCACATGTAAAATGGAAACAATAATAGCACCTATTTAAAGGTATTTTCTGATAGTCACTAAAGTGTTATGGGCCAGAATTCTGAATTTGAAACAAAGGATTCTTACAAGGTACTAAGTCAGTGGAATTGATAGAGACAATAGTTACCTAATTTAGCTGGTTCAGTATGATTTAATCCTACAAGGAGATGTTATGGGCCAGAACTTGAAACAAGGTACTAAGGGAATTGAGGAGACAGTGGTTAAATCTAGTTTAGCACTGATTTAATCCTACAACAAATAATGGTTTCCTAGTGACATAATGATTGGTTTATACTCAGTGTGGGGCATATAAAGCAGGAGCCTTAGCCAGAATTGAGTCGGGGAGATTCAAAAGCCAGAGAAGGCAGGCGGGAGCTCAAGCTCTCAGAACCAAGGAGAGAGGAAGGCCTCCAGAAAAACTAGCTAAGCCCCAAGTGAAGGAGACAAGACTTTGAAGGAGACAATAAAGGATTTGGACTTTAACCCCTGGCTACTTGTGTGGTGATTACTGAACTGAAGCGAAGGCTGCCTCCAGAGACCCCAAGAAAACTTCAACAGAGAATATTACATTTTAGAGAGAATATTACCCTAAAGGAGTACTTTTTTTTTTCAAGAGCTTTTCAAACTTTGAAAGTGTCTGTAAATGTAAGTTATTAGTATCATTGCATTCTCTTCCCAGCTTTGGCACTGACTCACTTTCATTAGATGTCATACATAAGCCATTCTATCTCTCTGTTTCATTATTTGTAAAATGAGAGCTTTATATTAATGCAGAAGAAGTATTCATGTATTTGGAGAAAGAGGATCAGAGTTCAAAGGTTGGTTCTGCTACATTGCATCAGAAATGTACTCTTCCTGAGCTTTAGTTTTCTCCTTTGTAATATGAGGTAGTTGGACTAAAGAATATTAGAGGCTCCTTTCATAGCTAAATCTATGATTCTAGGATCTCTAACATTTTAGGAGTCTATGAGTTATTTTGCCTGCAAAGAAGCAAATTTAGATTTAGTGGAAGGAACATCAATTACTGTTAAAAATAAAAGCAGATAATTGAGGGAAGACATGTAGATAGAGGAAATAAAATTATTGCTTTTTGTTAATAATACAATATTCAATTTAGAGAACTCTAGAAATTCAAGTAAAAATTAGGTGAAACAGTAACTTCAGGAAACTAGCAGGAAATAAATAAACCATTATTTTTGCATATAACTAACAAAACACATCAGGGACAGAAAGAGAAATTCAGTTCAAAATAACAATTGAACATATAAAATGTCTGGAAGACCTTTATAGACATATATAGAAGTTAATATGAATGCAACTACAAAATTCTTTGTAGAAAATAAAATGAAGAGTTCATCATCGGTCTGTGTCAGTAAAATAAATAAATTATTCTTTGGAAATATTCCTTCAGCAGCATGATTCTACTTTTATTATACTATCTTTTTATGGTTTGTTGTCTAGTTAAGGGCACTTGGCCTTAGAAAACAAATTGATTATCTGAAAGACTATTTCTGGGGATTTGACTTGACAAAAAATTCTGAGATAAGTAGGTCTGAATTGGAAATTTAATGAATAGAAAATGGGAGAAATGAACAGCAGAACTATTGTATGATTATGATGGGACAAATATAGTTTATCTAATTTTAGACCTGAACTCAGAAGGACAAGAGAAAAAAACCACATCAGCCAAATAGCAAACTTGTCTGAAATGTCTTCGGTGAGTTATTAGTCAAACATAACTTGGAAAATTTAGCTTAGCAGTGGAAGCATCTATTCATCACAAAGCTGCATTCACCAAGGAACTTTAAAAGGCATAGTTCCTGGGACAGAAAGAGAACATCAAACTTTATAGTTTTAGACTTAAGTTAATTGATTTTTCCTCACTCAGATGCCTTCTTAACAGATTTCTGCATGTACCAATTCTTTGTCACTGGCACTGGGTACAAGGAGACAGTATGACCTAACTCAAGTTTATAAGTGAGTAGTTGCTATTGGTGCATTTCTTTTAATATGTTAGTACCTATGATATTACTATTTCTTTTCCCTTACTAATATATAAATGGTTATGTTTAATATATAAATATCATTATTGTGAACAGCTGGTTGTGCAAATTGAAACACAATAGTGGGGGCTTTATTAGCAAGAGATAGAAAGAGAAATTCCATTTAAAATTATTGTAGACAAAATAAAATCCTTGGGGGTCTACCCGCCAAGACAAACCCAAGAATTATATGAACACAATTATAAAACACTTCTCACACAAATAAAATCATATCTAAACAATTTGAAAAATATCAATTGTTCATAAGTAGGCTGAGCTAATATAATAACAATGACAATTCTGCCTAAATTGATCTGTTGCTCAGTGCCATACCAATCAAACTGCCAAAACAACATTTATAGAATGAGAAAAAAAAATAATAACAAAATTCATCTGGAAGAACAAAAGGTCAAGAATATCAAGGAAATCAATGAAAAAATGCAAAGAATGGTGGCTCAGCAGCATCAAATCTAAAATTATATTATAAAGCAGTAGTTATCAAAACCATTAAGTACTGGCTAAGAAATAGAGTGGTAGTTCAGTGGAATTGATTAGATATACAAGACACAATAATCAAGGACAATAGCAATCTAATATTTGATAAATCCTCAAACTCCAGCTTCTGGAATAAGATCTCAATATATGACAAAAATTGCTGTGAAAACTGGAAAATAATATGTCAGAAACTCAGCATAGACCTCCATCTCACAACCCATATGAAAATAAGATCAAAATGGATACATGATTGGGGCATGAAGGATGATATCACAAACAAATTAGGAGAACAAGGGATAATTTACCTATCAGATCTTTGGAGAAGGGAGGATTTTATGACCAAAGAAGAACTAGAGAACATTATGAAAAGCAAAATGGACAACTTTGATTACATTACATTAAAAAGGTTTTGCACACACACACACACACACACACACACACACACACACAAACAATAGAAACAAGATTAAAAGGGAAGTACAAAGCTGAGGGAAAATCTTTACAGACAGTATTTCTGATAAAGGTTTCATTTCTAAAAGATATAAAGAACTGTGTCAAATTTATAAAAATACAAGTCATTCCCAAATTGATAAATTATCAAAGGATATGAACAATTTTCAAATGATGATATTAAAGCCATTTATAGTTATATGAAAAATGCTCTAAATCACTATTGATTAGATAAATGCAAATTAAAACAACTCTGAAGTACCACCTCAACACCTCTCAGATTGGTTAATGATGATGGGAAATAATAATGATAAATATTGGAGAGGATGTGGGAAAACTGGGACACTGAAATGATTGATCCATTCTGAAGAGCAATCGGGAAGTATGCCCAAAGAGCTATAAAACTGTGTATATCCTTTGACCTAATAGTGCCATTATTGAGTCTGTATCCCAAGGAAATCATAAAGGAGGGAAAAAAGACCCACATGTGCAAAAATGTTTGTAGTAGCTCTTTTTGTGGTAGCAAAGAATTGGAAAAGGCATACATGCCCATTAATTGGGGAAGTGCTAAACAAGCTGTGGTACCTGAAGGTAATGGAATATTATTGTTCTATAAAAATGATGAACGGGCTGATTAAAAAAAGGGCCTGGAAGGAGTTAGACAAACTAATGCTGAGTAATACAAGCAGAACCAGGAATACATTGTACACAATAATAACAAGAATGTGCTATGATGAACAACAACAGATTTCTTTATTCTCAAAGGTTCACTGACCTAAAGTGATCCCCATAAACTTTGGACTGAAAATGCCATCTGAATCCAGAAAAACTCTAAGACGACTGAATGTAAATCAACACATGCTATGTTCACTTATTTTTTCTGTGTTTTATTTCTCCTATTTTTTTCCCTTTTGCTCTGATTTTTCCCACTCAACATGATTTATGAAGCAATGTATATTAAAAATAAGTAAACTTACTATAAAAAAACAAGTGGGGGCTTGCGAACTAAAGCTGTGAGTAAAAAGAGTATATTCCCTCACAATTGAATTATCCTGGGAGAATTTGAGTGTATAGGTCCATGCATCGCTAGTAGAGATATGAAATGATATAATTCTGGAATGAAATTTGGAATGGTACTCAGTAGGTCACTAAACTATGAATACTTTTTGTACCTATAAATTGGAAAATGGATGAGCAAAGTGTCTCCCCATGCTCTGATTAAGTTTGCAGCTGCATAGCTAGAAGATAATGGAGGGAAAGTGAAAACATAATGAATCTGAAATCAGAGGCTAGACTCCTGGCTCAGACACATACTATCTGTGGGAGCTTGGGCAAATCATCTCTGGTGTTTGGTTTCTTTATCTGTAATATGAAGAGTTTGTAAAATGAAGGTGGTTTCTTAAATATCTTCCTGATCTAATATTCTATAAGCCTACAATGTTTATTTGTGCAAAGTTTGCATTATAATATCAATATTTCAGACTCTCCCTTGTATATCCCACACAGATGCACTTCACAAAATAAAATTTATGGATTTCTTTTTTATATCACCTATATTTCCTACTGTTGTCCTTTTCTTCTGATGTGATACACAGTATTCTGCATCCGCAGTCATGCAGGTCTGAAAAAAAAACAGGGAAATGTACCTCTTCATCTCTTCTTTGGAGTCAAGTTTAATCCACAATACATTTTCAAAAACACATTTTTATTGTTTTCCTATCATTTTCATTTTCAAACATATCCCTCACCTAACTCAGTGAATCATGCTTCATGACAAAGAATAAAAAAGAAAGGGGTGGAGAAAGCAAATCAGTAAAAATTAATTTATCACCTTAACATGACAGTAAATACAATGTTCCATATATATGTATATATGTATCTATACATATATGTGTATGTGTGGATATATATATATATTTAAATTTTAAAATTACATATATTTATGTAATTTTAAAATTTAAACTAACAGGCACTTGATTTCCCACTTATCTATCAGAATTGTTTCAATTAATATACAAGTAAAATTAAATTAAATCATAAACATAAAATAAGCGCTGGATAAAAGAATACAACCAAAACTAACAATATCCCCTGATGCCTCCTTGACTCACCTGGCATAGAGTATGGTGAGGGATGAAAGAATGTTAGTGAAATTCTCCCAAAGCCTATTTAGCAGTGTTGTTATCTGGCACAGGACCTCAGTCTTCCTGTTTGTTGGTCAGCACCATGGTAACTGTTTCCTCCTTGGGATTGGTTGGCCTGGAGAAAAGTGCCTTTCATGATTGTCTTCTGTCTTTAAGCATTTCTAGATGGGGCCAGCATTGTGAAGTAGGTGAAATTTAATGCCCTCCTACCCTTGCAGTCAGCACTCCCTGTTACAGATGCCCCTGGGATCTTAAGACCATGACTGTCTCTCAGCTTTCCATGCTGCAGAATTTTCCCTCCTTTCTGTCTTTTCTCTTTCTTTAGCAAGCTTTCAGCTTGGAAGATAACTATCTGAAAAAGGAATTTCTAATAAAATATCAATGACAATATGAAGAAGGAAACAAAGAGTTTCTCTCCCCCACCTCAATTAGCCCATTTATCAATAAAGATTTAAATACCTACTATGTGCCAGTTATTGTACAATGGATAAATTCTTGTTCTCCCGTGTGAACTGAAACATGGAGAAGATTGCTTCCCATTTTGTAGGTTTCTTTCAATAAAATTGTAGAACAAAAGAACTTGAATTTATTCAGTAGAGGACTGAGGAATGAAATACTGAACTCTTGACTATACCCAACATTCTATCAGTAGAACTAGGATACTTAGATGAAAAAATAAATGCTTCTGTTCTCAAACTCCATGCTCTCCTTCTCTTGGAGAGTCTACAAGAGAGTCAGCACAGTAGCTATGATAAGAAAATCTAGAGATCCAACCAAACAAAGCTCTATAATGATGGTGCTTGCATCTATCTACTTTGCTGAAGAAAAGGCTGATGACTATGAGGGCAAAGAGAAAGAGAAATAACAGAGCAAAGAACAATTCTATGTATCCCTAATACGAGAAAGTAAAGACTTTTGATAATAGTATTTATTAAAGACTTTCTATGTTCCAGACGAAACATAAGATAGCTAGGTATCCTAGTGAATAGAGCACTGTGCTCAGAATTAGGAAGCCTCATCTTCAAATCCAGCCTCAGATACTTCCTTGGACAAGTTACATAATCCTATTGCTTCAGTTTCCTCATAAAATGAGCTGGAGAAACAAATGGCAAACCACTCTAATACCTTTGCCAAGAGAACCCCAAATGGGTTCTGACAATCAGACATGATTGAAATAATTTAACAACAGAAACACGTTTCAGACTCTGGGCTAAAAGCTAGTTATACAAAGAGGTAAAACAATCTCTGCTTTTGAGGGATTCAGAGGTTGAAGGGGGAGATAATATTTTAAAAACTATGCACAAACAAGCTATATACAGAATAAGTTGGGGAAAATCTAGGGGGAAAGACAATTAAGTTTATGGAGGAATGGAAAGGGCTCCTTGTAGAAGATGGAAGTTTAGCTGAAACTTGAAGGAAGCTAGGAAAACCAGGAGACAGAAATAAAAGAGGAAGAATATAGACAAACCAATGGCAATGCTCTGAGTAGTGAGTTTGAGTACTTTTTCAAGGAACAGTAAGGTCAATGTCACTGGATTGATGACCACATGGAAGTGAGAAAGGTATAAGGAGACTGGAAAGACAGGAAAGATTCAAGTTTTGAAGGGTTCAACTTTAAAACAAGATTTTATTCTTGATCCAGCCTTGTGATTGGGAGTCACCAGAGGGACTAGATGTGACATGATGAGGGCCGCATTTGAGAAAGATCAATTTGTCATCTAAGGAGATGATGGATTGTAGTGGGGAGAAACTTTAGGCAGGGTTGCCAACCAGAAGGGTATTGCAATACTCCAAATATGAAGTGAGGAGGACATCCACCAAGGGGCATGTCTGTGTCAAGGGAGAGAATTGGAGTATATATGAGAGAAGTTAAAGAGGTCGAATTGACTGGGTGTGGTAACAGATTAGATATGATAGTGGGGCATTGAGAGGGGATGAGAAGTTCAACAATATATCTAGGTTGTGATCCTGAGAGACTTGGATGATAGTGATCTCAACAGTAATAGGAAAGTTTGAAAGAGGAGAGGCATTGGGGAGGAAGTTGATGAGTTTAGTTTTAAATATGTTGGGTTTAAAATGTTTCTAGAACATTCATTTTAAGATATTCAATAGATAAGTGAAGATTTGATATTATTGAGAGGTTAGTGCTCAAAAGCAGATTTAAGAATTATCAGCATAGAGATGGTGATTGAATCCATGAAAGTTGTTGAGATTGATGAGATTCTGATTGTTGCCCCCAGCCTATTGAGCCCAAACTTTCCTACCCCAAGCCTCAGAGAAATCATCAATCATGGCTCTCACTAGAATAATGACAGGCCAGCATTTTCTGTATCCAAATCACTAGGTTACTACATTATATTTACCACAAAATATAATACAGACATCTGTGGTGTTCTCTTCTTTTCTAAAATATGATGGTTCTCTGGGTGCAGGTTTCTTGGGGGGCCTCTGGAGGCAGCTTTAGTTTCAGTTCCGATCAATAATCACCTCAGATGCAGCCAAGAGATAAAATCAAGTCCTTTATTTTCTCTTCCAAAATATCCCAGTAAGCTTTCCTTGTTTCCAAGAGCTCTTGTTGCTAGTCCTTTGCCTCTGCCAGCTTCAGCCTCCAGCTCTGTCTGAATCCTGGCTCTGAATCTCCTGACTGAATTCTGGCTTTCAATCTCTTCAAATGAACTCCTCCACTGACTGACTCCTGACTGACGCTCTAAGAAATTCTTATATATGATCTCTTAAAGGTGTGAACCCAAAGGTAGACTCCTCCTCCGAGAAAATGGGATTGTGGGAAGTATAACTTTGTGAATCTCCTGGACTTGTGAACTTTAATGTGTGAGCTAATGTGTGAACTCTCAAAGGTGTAAACTTAAGCATTGTTTCTATCAATTCCAGTTAGTTAACACTTTTGTAAGGATTCTAACAGATATCAGCCAATGAGATGGTAGCGCCAGCAGGATGCCAAAGAGGACACTGGATTATAAACCTCAATAAATCTTCCCCTCCCTTATGGGAGGGAGTGAGGAAAGAAGGAAGAAAACTGAACAACTTTGCTGTTTTAACCTGAAGATATCTCATTGATTCCTTAAAGTTAGCAAGAACTGAGTTGCATTGCAATGGTAGATAGATGATGCAATATGTAGAGTACTATGCCTAGAATTAGGGAGACTCCTTTTTCTGAGCTCTAACTAGCTCTTGTCACCCTGGAAAAGTCACTTAAATCTTGTTGTCTCAGTTTCCTGGACTATAAAATGAACTAGCAAAGGAAACAGCATGCTAGATCATAAGTGCCTTGAGATAAGTGACTTTGTTTTTATACTTTCCCCAGTGTTTAGTTCAGTATATGGTAAAGGCAAGCATTTAGTAAAAGGCTGTTGAAGGAATTACAGTTCCTGAAGTTTATAGGATCATAGAATTTAGAGCTGAAGTTCAACTCCCTTGTTTTACACTTGAGGAAACTGAGGTACAGAGAGGTAATGACTTGCCTGAGGTTATATAGATTGTAAATGGGGGAGGGGGACTAAATTTGAACCTAAAGCCTCTGACTCTGAATCCAACATCCTTTCTACTATATTAAACTTGCTTAGAGGATATCTGAAACCAAAGTGAACAAATTGTTATTGCTGCAGCAGATATATGCCAATAGAAAAGGGCTCACTTCCCCATAATTCTATGGGTTCAAGACTCATGTAATGAAAGGGGAGGTCAGGCTTTTCAATAATTTCATGGACTTAGAGTATATGAAGAGAAGGGCAAGAATTTGTAGTTAGAATAAAGGAAGTCATGCTTGGGAATATGAGGGGTCTTTAAGAATCAAAGCACCAATTGGGAGGATAGAATCAGCCAAAGAAAACCCTAATATGCCAAATATATATATGGATATATTCCCACAAAAAAATCTTCATTCAGTTAATTTCACACATTTTGATAAAAGAGATGATGGATTCAGAGTTCAGGATGAGAACAAAAATAAGCTGAACATGGCAAATGAAGGAATTAGCATTCCCTATCACCTTGCCTTGTCTTTCAATGATTCTGGAACATAGGTAAGAGGGAAAATAAATGTCTGTTAATTAAAAAAAATAAGATTATTGCCTACTGCCTATGTTTCGACATAATTTTAGATGGACACATTTTTCAGAAGTTCTTAAATCTGAAGATTTTTGGACCCTCTTCTCAGAATATTTCTTTTCCTTTCCTTTCTTTTTCTTTGTTTGTTTGTTTGTCTGTTTCTTCTGAGGCAATTGGGGTTAAATGACTTGCCAATGTCACACAGCTAGGAAGTGATAAGTGTCTGAGATCAGATTTAAACTCAGGTCCTCCTGACTTCCTGGCTGGTGCTCTATCCACTGCACCACCTAGCTGCTCCTCTCGAATATTTCTTAATGTATAAAATAAAATATAGCATTAGAATGGAAACCAATTATAGTAAAATGAATTTTATCCGTTTTTAAGTTCATGGATTTAATGTTAAAAACTTTTGTTTTTAAGTCTGTCCAATAGTATGCATATCTAAGAGACAGTACAAATGGACAATGAAAGAAGAGAAGAAAGAGCTTGGATTGCTTTCATAAAACTGTGAAACTTCTTTACTGACTGCAAGTTTTGCATTAAAGTAAAGGCATTCCCTTTTAAAGCACAAACTTTGGACCACTGTTGCTAGATGGTAGTGAGGTGTGAAATATTGATATTTCTGAAGAGCTAATCACACAGAAATGAGTGATATGTAGATAAATATCCAACAGAAAGAACTGGAGAAGTGTGTGGTAATATGAACAGACAGCAATATGTAATTTGTGAGGAGAAGCAACATTTTATGATGGATAGAAATTTGGCCTTAGAATCAGAAAAGCCTGGAACAAGTTTTGTCTCTGACAGATACTGACTATGTGAACTTGGGCTAGTCACTTAGGTTTTCAATGCCGCAGGCAGTTCTCTAAGATTATAAATTGCACAAAATTACTTATCTATATTGTGGACTTTTTTTTTTTTAATTGGGAGCTCTTTACACAGATAAAATCACAGGCCAAGTTATAAAATTATAATAATAATTTAAACTGTTAATGAAGGAGTCAAAGGCAAACAAAAAACTTCAACTGTTAAAAGTAGAGTATATCACAAAGAAATTATATGACAGTAAGAGAAAATAGGCTGTCATATGGCACAAAACAGGGATGACAAGTAGATATTCAGAGTGCATTACTGCTATCTTTACCATGTTTAGGAGGACTCAAGGAATGCCTCCATCAGGTTGATTGGACCTCTGGTAGAACGCAGATAAGAGTGACAAAAGGACAAGTAAAAATGAGTTGTGTATGACTAATGTAGAAAAATGTTTAACATGATTTCATAGGTATAACATATCAGATTGCTTGTGCTCTTGGGGAAAGAAAAAAAGCAGGGAGGGAGGAATAAAAATTTGGAACTTGAAAGTTTATAAAAAGTGAATGTTGAAAGCTAACTTTACATATAATTGGAAAAATAAAATAATATTTATTGAAAAGAAAATAATTTTGGTCACAAATACATTTTAGTATTCTCTACTCCCCATCATTTTTTTTTAGAGAATAAATTATAAAGTCACTTCTCTTCCATAGCAATGTCCTAACACTTTTCTTTCAAATCTGTTGAGTCAGAGAATATAAAAACTTAAATGGCATAACTGCCTTGTTTTAACACCAGAAGTAGCCACACTTTCATTATCCTTGTTAAACCAATATCCATGATTTTGGACTTTTGCCTATACAATTGATATCAGCTGGATAAATTTCAGCTTGACTGTGGGTCTTGGTAACATCCCTTCAGAGTCAAAGAAAATCTACTTTTTCTGAAGACCTGAAGGATTTTTAGCTAAGGTTTGTTCACATGTTTTCCAGGAATCTGTTTAAGAGGAAAGGAGCAAGAAAAAAGGAATAAGGTATCAGATATTTGGTGGTATAAGTTAAAAGTTCAAAGAAGTGGAGGACTTCTCTCTAATAAGAATTAGCAAAACTCATGCATGTCCACCCATTTGGAATATTTGAATTTGGCTTAGTTTTCCATCAGGATTATTTAGCCTTCATTTGCAAATACAAGTTCTAAATCGGCATATTTGTTATTTTATAATATTGTGTTGTGTAATTTTTATTGCTTTTTTATAATGTTCATTGTATAATGTCTATATAAATTGTAATTTGCTAATTAATGCATATTTGATATAAAGCCCATAAACAGAAATGGTTGCATGTGGATCTAATTAGCAAGGAAACTCATCACTTTAGTAGAGGAAATACTAACAGCATGAATGGGATTAGATACTTTTGTGAAAGTACCAACTGAATTTCAGTTTGTAGCCTGTTATTATGGCTTCTTCCCTTTCCTGCTTTGATGTTTTAGTGCTTAGTTAGCATCTTTCTCAGCTCTTCATCTTGTATCAGCTGTTTTTTGCATGACACTCTCAGATTGATTCTAGTCCAGTGCTCTGATTCTGCTTGGTTTAAAACTTCTTCCTTATTCATTTGGCATATTAGGGTTTTCATATATTTTCATATATATATAACTATACCTTAATTGTGACTTGAGACTTTATAATAATAGAGCTGAAACTTAAAAAATTGTAGATATTTGTGCCCTCCAGTTTCCAACCACCTTCTAATTATCATTTAAGTACTTCTTTTAAAAGTGATGATAGCATAGCTTTGGATGATGCATTTGAATTGTCTTATCCAAAGATATCTGCTTATATAGCAGTTCTCTAGGGAAATTTAAATTAAGAGTTTATTATTATTGACTTATATTCTTTTGTTTCTGGGATAGATTTCTGGATTTAGAGTGTAAGCCTGGACTCTCCCAAACAATGGGAGAAAAGGCCAGACTGCAGGGGGGTGAGGAGGAAGAGCTTTAAAGACTCCTGCATTCAGGCTATTTAATCTTGTGTTTTGCAGTTTTTACTTTGCACTCTTCTTTTACTGACAAAACACCTTGTTACATGGAAGGTGTCCTTTCCTGCCAGATAGTAACAAACCCCTTTTTGCTTTTTCTTACTGATTGTTTTTATGGTCCCATACAAGGAGATGGATAGAATACTTCATTATTAGTACTCTGGAATTATGGGTGGTCATTATATTGACTGTAGTCAAACCTTTTATAAAGATACTGGAAAAGTAAATTAGGTCCACCATTAATATAATTTTATTATCTATTTCTTCTTGCAAGTCATTTAATTTTTGTTTCAAGAATTTGGATGGGGAGATAAGTGGAACCAAGATGGCAGAGCAGACACGACTTTCTGTGACTTTCTCCGAAATTCTCTCAAATCAACAGCAGATTAAGGCTCTAAACTGGTTTTGAAGTCAAAGAATCCACAAATATTTGGGGTACAACACAACTTCAGAACAGGTCTGTTTCAGACAGGCAGGGGGACAATCTGATGAGCCCAGACTGCAGCACTGGGAGACCAGGGCCAGAAGCTGGGGCAGGGAATCAGAATGCTGCAGTTTCCACACATCTGAGAATCTTCTGTGAACCTCTTCAGCTACTCTGTCTTGGTTGCAAGTGGGTGGTTTGGTAAATTTGCTATAAAAGGCAAATTGTAAACCACTGAGCCCTGGAAGAACACCAAACCTAGCCACCATTATCCAGCATTGGAAATAAATTAGCAGAACTGGCCCAGGACAAATTAAAGCAGCTGCTGATCATGTGCATTGATCTCAAGCCTTTTTAAAAAATAAAAATAAATAAATAAAAAACCAAAAAAGAATTCGCACCATAGACAACTTTTATAGAGAGAACAGACCTCAAATCCTGAGGTTTCTAAAGGCGAAGCAACTCTAGATGAAGCCCCAAAGGGAGATATGAGCTGATCCCCATTTCACAAGCCTTTTTTGGAAGTTTGCATAAAGGATCTTAAAAGAGAGTTAGAAAAAAAATGCAGAAATGAAATGAAATCATTACAAGAAAGAATGGAAGAAGTATATAATGCCCTATAAAAAGTATATGAAAAAGACACCAATTTACTGAAAAACAACATTTGTGAAGTTGCAATGAACAAAAACAATTCAATTGGCTAATTATAAAAGGAGCAAAAAAAGGTAAGTGAAGAAAATAATACACTAAAAACTAAAATTGGACAAATGGAAGTGAATGACTCAATAAGACTTCAAGAATCAAACAAAAACAAAAGAAAAAAAAGAACAAATAGAAGAAAATATGAAATACCTCCTGC
Organism: Antechinus flavipes; assembly: GCF_016432865.1. NCBI lineage: Eukaryota > Metazoa > Chordata > Mammalia > Dasyuromorphia > Dasyuridae > Antechinus > Antechinus flavipes. Next base: position 210,811,197 of record NC_067401.1, on the reverse strand, counting down.
AAAAAACAACTGATTTGGAAAATAGATTTAGGAGAGACAATCTAAGGATTATTTGACTTGCTGAAAGCCATGATGAAAAAAAGAATCTAGGCATTATCTTACAGGAAATCATAGAAGAAAACTTCCCTGATATTTTAGAATCAGAAGGTAAAATAGCCATCAAAAGAATTCACAGATCATCTTTTGAAAGAGACCCCAAAATTCAATCCCCAGGGAATATCATGGCTACATTTCAGAACTATCCCATCAAGGAAGAGATATTGCAAGTAGCTAGAAAGAAACAATTTAAATAACAGGGAGCCACAATTAGGATTACCCAGAACCTAGCAGCTTCCTCCTTAAAGGATTGAAGGGCTTGGAATCTGATATTCCAAAAGGCAAAGGAACTTGGATTACAGCCAAGAATAAGCTATCCAGCTAAAGGAGCATTATCTTTCAGGGAAGACAATGGATATTCAAAGATATAGGTGAATTTTACCTATTTCTAATGAAAACACCAGAACTGAACAAAAAAAAAATTTGATCTCCAAACACAGAACTCAAGAGAAGCGTAAAAAGGAAAGGACTCTTGAGAACTATATTTCTGTTGTGGGTATACTTAGAGAATGTGGATATAATTTGATATTATTATGATAATATGAAAAGAAAACTAGAGGTGGAAAGGGGATTGTACTGGGAAAAGAGGAAGGAGATAAAAGGAGGGAAATTATACCTTGCAAAGAGGTGAAGAAAACCTATACAATAGAGGGAAATAAGGGAAGGGAATGAGCATTGTGTCAATTATACTCTCATCAGATTTGACTCTACAAGAGAATGTCAGACATATTTGGTTTCACAGAGAAACTTGTCTCACTTTATAGGGAAGTGGGACAGAAAGGGGGAAAAGAAAGAGAAAGGCTAATAGGGAAAAAAGAAGTATTAGGGGAAAGGTGTAAAAAAGGGGAGGGCTCTAAAGGGGGAAGACTGAGGGAGGTGGTCATCAAAAGCAAAATACTGGGGAGGAGGGAAGAGGAAAAAAAAAGAGAAAAGCATAACAGGGTAAATAAGAAATACATAATTGGTTATTTTAATTAAAATGAATGTGAATGGGATGAACTCTCCTATAAAACAGATGCAAACAGACTGAATTAAAAGTCAGAATCCTACAAAATGTTGTTTACAAGAAATTTAAAGCATAGTGATACATACAGAGTGAAGGTAAAGGGCTGGAGCCAAATCTATTATGCTTCAGGTTAAGTAAAAAAAAGCAGAAGTAGCAATTCTTATCTCAGATCAAATAAAAGCAAAAATAGATCTAATTAAAAGAAATAAGGAAGGAAACTATATTTTACTAAAGTGTACATAGATAATGAAGCAATATCAATACTAAACATAGATATACTGCAACCCATTCAACATGTAAAGGACTCTTGCCATCTTGGGGAAGGGGTGGAGGGAGGGAGGGAGGGGTAAAATTGGAACAGAAATGAATGCAAGGGATAATGCTGTAAAAATTACCCTGGCATGCGTTCTATCAATAAAAAATTATTTTAAAAAATACTAAACATAATTACCAAGTGGTATAGCATACAAATTTCTAGAGGAAAAGTTAAAGAGAGATGCAAGAAGAAATAGACAGTAAAAGTATACTACTGGGAGATCTCAACCTTGCTCTCTCAGAACTACATAAATCGAACCACAAAATAAATAAAAAAGAAGTTAAGGAGGTAAACAAAATGTTAGAAAAGTTAGGTATGATAGATCTTTAGAGAAAATTGAATGAAGACAGAAATGAGTTTACTTTTTTTTCAGCAGTTCATGGAACTTATACAAAAACTGACCATGTATTAGGGCATAAAAACCTCAAAATCAAATGCAGAGAGGCAGACATAATAAATGCATTTTTCAGATCATGATGCAATAAAAATCACATGCAATATAAGGCCAAGAGAAAATAGACCAAAAGTTAATGGGAAATTAAATAATCTAAACAGCAAATCATAGACACAATCAATAATTTCCTCCAAGAGAATGACAATAATGAGAAAACATACCAAAAGTTGTGTGATATAGCCAAAGTGGTTATAAGGAGAAATTTTATATTTCTAGATGCTTACTTGCATAAAATAAATAAAGAGAAATTAAGTGAATTGGGCTTTTTTAGAAAGCTAGAAAAAGAACAAATTAAAACCCTCAATTAAATACCAAATTTGAAATTCTTAAAATAAAATTGAGCTAGTTTTATGAAAAAAACCAACAAAACTTATAAACCTTTAGTTAATTTGATTAGAAAAAAGAAAGAAAATTAAATTGTTAATCTCAAAAAAGAAAAGGGAGAACTTTACACCAATGAAGAGGAAATTAGAGCAATAATTAGGAGTTATTTTGCTCAACTATATGCCAATAAATTTTATACCAAAGGACTCAAAACCCTTTGTGCTCCCATTATACCACATCCTAGTAAGGTCAGCTAAATAAGCTATCAGGAATAATCTAAATGAAATGGAGGAATATCTACAAAAATATAGATTGCCCAGGTTAACAGAAGAGGAAATAAATTATTTAAAGAATTTGCATCTTGGGCCATTTGTTGCATACATATTCAATACTGATATTAATTCATTGGCAAAGATACCTTGAATATAGCTTCCCCTTTTATCTCTTTTAATCAGGTCTATTTTTACTTTTGCTTTATTTTCCTTGTGACCACTGCTTCCCTTAAATCTACCCTCTTATCATCACCACCCCCTTTCTCTTATCTTCTTTCCCTCCTACTTCCTTATTGGGTAAACTAAATTTCTATGCCCAGCTGTACACACACACACACACACACACACACACACACACACATACACACACACACATGCACATGCACATGTACTTCCCTTCTTGAACCAGTTTAGGTGACAGTGAAGTTCAAATATTGCCCATTCTTCCTTCAATTTCCCCCTCCATATTAAACTTTTCCTTCTGCACCTCTTTTACATGAGATAACTTCCTTCATTCTTCCTCTCCCTTCCCCCTTCTCCCAGGGTATCTCTCTTCCCTTTCCATTCTTCTTTTTTTTAATAATCACATTCATGTCCTCTGATTAAGTAGATTCCTTCTAACTGCCCTAATGATGTTACAATTCAAATGTTATCATTTCAAAGTTTAAAGAGTTGTTTTCTTCACTATTTTTGCATTCCTTTTGCCATTTAGACAATTTTAATTTTTAATGGCTAATTTTCTAGAGTGAAAATGACTCTTTTACTGAACTGTTAATCCTTTTTTCATAATTTCCTTGCATAGATCTCATTTTATCCAATTTTCCTTCAGCCACTTTTACTATTTTTTAAAAAATTTAATTCTTTTTTTTACTTTTTAAAAAAAAAACTCAAAAAAAAATCTCTTCTAGAAATTCTGGTTTAGCCTGAATCCAATCTTAATTTTTCCTTTTCCTTTGAAGCTTTGTTTATAAATATTTTCAAATAATCATCTTCTTCTGAGTTTGTGCCTTGAAATTTTCCTGCATCATAACAGGTTTTTTGGGGGAGGGAAGAGGAGCTTGTTCTTTTTATGTTATTTACTCATTTTCCTAGCCTATTTCTTACCTTTGGATTTTGCACTAAAAGTCTGGCACTGCTCATTTCTAGGACTTGGAATAAGGGAATGTCTGGTCTGAGCTTCTGGTCTTTTATGTCTTTCTGCTGCTATTGTAGCACTGCTTTCTTGATCTGCATTCTAGTCCTTTCCTAGGTAGGGCACTTGCTCCCTTATGACTGTGACTGCTCCTTTTCATCCTAAATTGCCCTGAACTAGGCAATGGGCAATAGAACTGATAGATGAAAGCTGTTACTTCTTCTGTCCTAGTATGGAGTGGGGATGGGATCCCTTGGAATCTCTAACAAAGTGTTAGTACCCTTATTGTCACTGGACTTCTCCCTGCTAGTACTTTAGCACACAGCTACTGCTGCTACCTCCACAGAAAGATAGTGCTCCCAGCATTCTCCCTCCCAGTTGTCCACGGATTTCTATTTTTGCCTTCCAAAGCTGCCTTGAACTGGAAAAATGACTCATTGTGATTTTTTCTTGATTTTCCCATTCAGAATTTGGTTTAGTATCATTTTTAAATAGTTGTAGAAGGGATATGTTGGAAGAACTCAGCAAAAATTCTAGCCTCATTCTGCTATCTTGCCTTTCTTTCTACTATTCATTCTTATGGATGGAGCAGGTCTGAGATCTTTCCCCCCTTGATGGTGCCTGTCTAAAGTACCAACTTAGTCAAGGTGAAACACACTAAGGCACAGAGTACCTATTATCTGATGATGAAATAGAAGTAGATGGAATAATTCATTAATTATTCTTAGGATTTTATCTCTTTTTTCAGTGTCTCATAAAGTATTAAGTTTTTATTATTTAGTCTTTAGATTTAGAATTGTTGTTCTAAAAGAATGAGGGAGAATAAGCGTTTATTAAGTGCTTCATAATTATTTCAAAACAACTCTGTGAGGTAGGTGTCATTATTATCCTCAGTTTACAATAGAAGAAACTGAAGCTTGCCTAAACTGAGATTGGATTTTATCTCAGATCTTCTTATATTGTAATCTGAAATATTCTTAATTTTAGTTGGCTATTGCCAGGGGCCAAAATGCTTTTACAAATCCAATCTAATTAATCAGAGAAATGAAGAAAATCTAATTAAACTAACATATTTTATTCCAAAGAGCATCTAATTCTTAGGAGATTTCCATTTTCATGGACAGGTCATAAAGCTTTTCAATGCTTCAGCTCTTTCATCTATAAAACTTGAATAATAATGCAGCTTTCTACATCACTGAGGGGTTATTGTAAAGTGTATTATGAATCTTAAAATTTAAATTATTATTATTATTGTCACCTCTTATTTATAAGATACTTTTAAAAAGAAAACAAATATTTGATGTCATTTTTCTTAGCCTCTTAGATTTCAGATGATAAAAATCTGCCCCACCTTCAATTAATACCTGAAGTATATGTGAGAATCAATATGTTACAACATATCCTTGTTACTTTGGAAGTATTAATTTTTCTGAGCTTGTTTAACTTTCAGTAAATGTAGCAAGGCCATCCTATGATGAATGTGATCAGTCTTAGATCTACAACTGCCTTTCAGACATCTTGAATTGGATCTCCAATAAATATCTTAAATTCAGTACATCCACCAAATTCCTTTCCTTTTCCCTTAAACTTCCCCGCCCCACACACTCCAATCCCTCCTATTTTACCTATTTCTATAGAAACCAACACTATCCCCCCATTTTTTAGACCAAGCCAACGAGGAAATTCTTCCCTTAATTGCTATCTAGCCTTAATCACTAAATGGGTGCAGCCTCAGTTAAACTGAGATCTATTGAAGACCTTACTTTAAAAAGACCCAGGTCTCTCATTGCATCTAGGACTATCTCCAGTCATCCTGAGCTATATCTGGCCATTGGACCCAGATGGTGCTGGAGGGGAAAGTGAGGCAGGTTACCTTGCACAGCCCTCCCTTACTTAAATCCAATTCACTTGCATGTCATGGCATCATCTCACTGATGTCATGGTCTTCTTTGAGTAAAAAGGACAGACAACAACAATAACCCATCCCTCAGCCTCACAATCTAGTGGTTATTCTAGACTACTCACTCTCAACCCCTTTCCTATATTCAAGCTGTTGCCAAGGTCTGTCAATTTTGTCTTTGCAAAATTTCTTTGCTATGCCCCCTTCTCTCTTCTGACACTACCACCACTCTGGTGCAAATCCTCAATACCTCACATCTAGATTCTTAAAATAGCCTGTTGGTGAGTCTGCTAGCCTCAAGTCTTACCTTGATTCAAATCCATCCTTCGTTCTGCCACTAAAGGGATTTTCCTAAAGCAAAAGTCACCTGCGCATCCAACTTCACACATACCTGCTCAATAAAATCATGTGACTCCCTACTGCCTCCAAGAGCATATATATATATAGGCAATCAAAGCCCTTTTTAACCTAATCCCTTCTTGCTTTGGACATATATGCTTGCATGTTTCTGCCCATTAGATTCCTTGAAAATAGGAATTATATTTTGCTTCTTTTTGTATCCCCAAGATTAACATGGTTCCTGGCATATCGTAGGCAATAAATGTTTCTTGTCCAACTATCACTCTCTTCTTAACTTTCTGCAATTTGGCTTCTGACCTCAGGATCATTTGAGTTTAATCAAGATTAATTAATCCAAATTACTCTGAATTAAACTGAGCCGTGTAATATAACATTAAATGTGGGCTTTCCAAAATTGGTGAGAGAAATTTACCCAGTTAGTGTCCTTATACAACAAACAACAAATTATGAGAATTGAATATGTGTTTATGTCAAAATAACTATTTAAAGCTTTCATTCATAATTTGTAAAGGGCTGAAACTCTTGAGTTAATGCATTGAAGTCGGACAACAGACACTTTTGGACAATACTCGATAAGCATATGCTTGGAAAATGGCCTTTCCCGCTATTCTGTGCTGGCTCGGTAATTGGTGCATATAGAGAATTGTAGAAGGGACTAGCGGGTGGAGTAAGACTAGCCAGGGTTACTTCTGGGCAGCACTGGAAGAGGGGAGGTCCTGGAGCTTCTGCATCCAGCCAATTCACTCCTACTTGAAAGACCAAAAATAAAGACCAAGGACTTTTGCTTATCCCCATTCTGGCTGATTTTAAGGTATCTAGGGTGCTAACTCGGTATTCATAATAATTGAATGCTAAATTTCTTTTAGAGATTAGTGAAAAATATTATATATACATTTATTTATTTATTTGTTTGTTTGTTTATTTATTTCCCACCCAAGTTAATCTACCCACTAAAACTAGTTTAAGAAACTGTGATTTCACATTATTTCCCTCTCACTTTTTCTGTCTTTCTAAGCATTCTACATCTTAGGCAACTGAGTTCACTTGCTGTTCCCAAAGAGGACATTCCATATGTTCCCATTCTAACACATTATACATGGTTATGTCAAGGTTTCTGGGTTCCCTGAAAGGAAAGGTGAGGCACTGGGTTCGGGATTAGTCCCTAGATAGGCTGCAGGGTTAATCCAGCTATTGCTAGGGTGCAAATGTTTGTGAGTGGGCAGATGAAGATCGGCTCCTCCCTCTGCCCCTCCCTTTATTAGGGTGATACTGGGGAGGAAGGGGATGATAAGAGAGCTGAATCCAGTTGGGCAAAGAAGAAAGAAGCTTTCCTATTTCAACATCCCAAAGGAGCTACAAGATCGAGAGACGCTGTAGTGTGAGTGGAGGGAGGAAAAGGAGGCGGGATAGCATCCAGAGGTGGAGGCGGCGGCGCAGAAGAGATTCCGATTGGCTCAGCTCTATTCTCAAATCGCCGAAAAGACCTCAAGGTTTATGGTACGGAGACTTCTGCTACTGGGAGCTGCTGGGCAGACCGGTAAGTAAATTGCGGGGAGGGAGAGAAGGACCTGTGGAAGCTAGAAATGAATGCCGATTCAGAATTAGGGAATGTTGTTACGAGGACTCTTTCTCCCCATTTTGAGGGATTCGTCGCGGGCGAAAGCCAGAGAAATGGAGCCCAGATTAGTCTGAGAGTGCTAAAGAGGAAAATGTGGGAGAATGAGCCTTTGATAGTAGGGTGACTAGGACCCAGGCAGAGCCGGAGGACAAAAAGAGCCCACTACAATGTTCGCTCTCCCCCAAATCTCTTTTTTTGAGGGGAACCTGCCCAGGGAATATGTAAGGCAGGGTGCTGAAGTGAGGAAGCTGGGCTACGCTGGGAAGCTGAATAAACAACTACCTTACATCTCTCGTCCAGTCAAAAGGAGCTTTCAGTTTTATTAACCCCCATAAAACCTGATCCTACGGGTTGACATTTTGAACAAGAGGACCAATCAAAACCATATACCCCCCTATCCCTAATCCCATCCATAGTTCAAAATCCAGATTTTTTTTTTTCTGCCAGCTCAAGCAGGTGATGAAAGATGTTTGAGACAAAACAGGATAAGATCAGCATGCCACAAGGAAAAGTTATTTTTAATAAAATATATCGCAACGCTTGGGAGGAGTAATGCTTCATATTTCACCTGAAGCTCTTGGCACAAATTTCGGGCTTCGGAAAACCACCCTGTACTTTTCACAAGATCCCTTTTTCTCCTTTTATTTTTTTCCCTGTTGCATTGGAAAAGTTGCCGGGTTATCGATGGGCAATTAGTTATATCTAACTCCTCTATTAGACTTTCTGCTTCATTTTTTCTCTAGCTCTGTATGTGTAGGGGCACTTCAGCTGATCACCCAAAGGGCTGTCTAGCCTCTGTATACAAGGTGCCATTACCGATGGTAGTAACAAGGCTTTATTTTTTCTTATAATAATGAAATAGCACAGATCACTTTTTTACATAATACCGTCTGAAACAGCAAAATATGCTAACCTGTTTAGAGATGAAATCTTTGACTCTTAACTTACTGACAATGCTGTAGCCAAAAACTTCCCACTCTCTAAGATATATCCATTGACTTTCCCCTTATTGAAATCCCCTTTCTTGCCACACAGGGAATGGATTTTCTATAGAAGCAAAGGAGGAAAGCAAGTACCCTTTTTCTTGTTCACAGCTTGATTTCTTCCCTTAAGTCAAGTTTCTCTCCATTCAGTAAATACTTATAGGTCTACTATATTCTAAACACAGTAGTAGGCCTTAAGATGCAAAGCAAAATAAGTCCGTTCTTTATAGATTGAAAGCTAGGAAGGGACTGCAAAGAGAGTTTATTTCCAACTCCCTCCTCCTACAGGGAAGAAACCTAAATAAGGCATCCTAGACTGGTGGATAAAGCCCTAGATTTGTATTCAAGATTAGTCTAGTTCAGATCATGCCTTGATCACTCTGGCAGTAACTATGATTCTCTATAAGGCATTACCTTTGTTTCCTCATATGTAAAAAGAGGATAATAAAAGTACCTGCCTGACAGGTTTGTAGATTCTATTGAGTTAATATATATGAAATGCTTTGCCAATCTTAAAGTGCTAAATATATTGGCTATTATTAGTAATAGAAGAGGTAACAGCATATAAACAAGAGAGTCAGATAGGGACCAAAGAAAGATCCAGACAAAGAACAATTTAAAGTAGGAAAGAAGTTCTTGTCAGGGTGCAAAATTTCATGGAGTCACAGCTTCACTTCTAACAGTCCATAGAAACAAACAAGACTATTGATTGACTTTTTAGGATGTAGACAGAATTAAGCCCTAAGGAGGGCATTTGAAAGACATAATAAATGCTGCATACATTTCCATTAGTCCTAATTAGAGCTGAAATTTTGTAAGCTTAAAAAAAAAGTAAGTCTTTTTTGTTGATTTCTTGCTTTTTAAAAAAATTAATATTTCTTTTCAATTAATACCTTCCCACACATACAATGAGAAAGAAAGGAAAGACAAAAACCTCTTGCAAATATATATAGGCCAACAAAACAAATTGGTCTTTTTTGTTTTTATATCATCTTCATATACAAACATCGTATCCCAGATTTGCTTGTCTAATGAGCCAATAAAGATTACAATAAAGGTTGAAAAAGAAAAAGGATGAAAATGTAGAAAGCAGTTAGACAAAGCAAAACAACCCATCAACAGCTGATATGCAATATTCCACACCTATGTTCCTTCACTTTTCCAAAGAAGGAAGTAAAAAATTATGCAGCAAACAAGGGAATTTTAGTTATCTGGAGGACTGAGCAGGAGACATACTATGTTCTGATCCTTCTTTTGCTACCTTTCCAACTGAAACCAGTTACCTAGAGCATCTCAGAGTAACTTTTTACTCTATTTGTAAATGGCCACATATAATATACTTATGGAATCAGGCCAACTGATTGCAAGTTTTTTCATCTGTGATAAATTGACTAGTTAAGAGGAGGAAAAAAAAAACAAAATTCATTATTGTCTCATAAACACTAACTGAACATCATGTACCATTTGAATTCTAGAACCCATCACTGTCTTGTTATATGCTTTTGGGGAAATAACTTCATTTTGCAATTTTCTCATAAGTAAAATGAAGTTACTAATGTAACTTATATCCTACCTATCAGGACGAGCATGAAGATAAAATATGTATGAAAGTCCTTTTTAAAAAAAAGTCTATTATTAATTTGGAAAGAACACCAAATTTAAGGACAAGAGGACCTGGATTCACATCTCTTTTTTAAAAATTGTCATTATTATTTTTATCCTAATAAGATAAGGGCCTAAAGAGCCTAAGATTTGTGATCTTATTACCTTGCCATTACTGCTCATTATTATTATTACCTGTTCAGCAGGTAAATGATACAGTGGAAAGAGCCCTAGACTTTAGGAAGACCTAAGTTTATGTGACCCTTACCAAGTCACTTATCCACTGTTTACCTCAAGTTTTCTCATTTGTAAATTGTGGCTATTAATACTTCCTAGGATTGCTGCAAAGATAAAATGAGATGATTTGTAAACCCCTAATGCATGAAAAAATTTAATTATCTCTTCTTCCTCTTCCTCATTATTTTGACTACTTTGTTGTTTTTACATGGCTTTAATTTATCAATAATTCAGTTTTTCCTATTGTTTAAATGATTGCTAGGTTTTGTTGTAATTGTTGTCATTTCAAATTATGTCTGATTCTCTGTGATCCAATTTGGAGTTCTTTTGGCAAAGATATTGGAATGCTGTGCCATTTCCTTCTCCAGCTCATTTTACAGATGAGGAAACTAAGATAAGCAGACTTAAATGACTTGCCCAGGATCATATAGCTTGTACATGTCTGAGGTCAGATATGAACTTGCCAAGAGGAGTTTGCTTGATTCCAGGTCTGGCACTCTATCTACTGTGCTATCTAGCTGCCTTTTAAATAAAATACAGCAATTAAAAGTAGACTATTTAAATGCAGCTATCAAAATATTTCTTTTTTAAAAGGAGGCTGTGAATGCCAAGTTTAAAAGCCAGTCCCTACTCTATGTTTTCAGAGTAGAATAGCTGAAGAAGGACCTGGGCTAGTTTTGAAAGGGATTTTTTCTTTGGCCCACGTAAATATTTGTAGTAAAGTATCTTCAGATTGATGAATTCACTGAAGAAAAAGTTAGGAATCTTCCCTCTCTCATGTTCTCAAGTCTTAGAATTATAGTTCTAGAGTTGGCAGGGAGCTGAGAAGCTCTCCAGTGAATCCAATCCAGCTATTAGAGCAAAGTGGCATTCCAGTGGTCAAATGCCCAAAGTCACATGGGTAATATTAGAGATTACATTTGAACCCAAATGTAGTGATTTTTTTTCTCACTATCTCACTGCTTCTGTCTTACCTTTAGCTTCAGTGAGTGAGAGATGTAAAAGATGTCATCCAGAGAAAGTCTTCCCCCATTTCTCTAGTGACTGAGGATTTGAATGTAGACTTGATTCTGAGGACTTGGATCCTTATTTGGGGGCATCTTGGCTCCCTCTGCTTTCTGTGTCCTATTGTTCATTTTGCTCTCTATTCCTAATGACTGAATTTCCACACTGAGTGTTAGGACTGATCATACAGTATGTTAGCCCAAGAGGTAGGGAAATCAGAAGGCTCCAGATGGCAAATGCCTGGATATAATGCAGTGATTACTTTTGGCCTTTCCTGCTGTATTTGTTGTGACTTAAGCTGAGAAATCTTCATTTCATCATTAAAAAATGAAAACATTCATATTTTGGGGAAACTATGTGAATTAACTACTTATATAAAGTCTTCTTTGGGGCCTTTCAGTTCCATCTTTTCAAATCAACAAATAATTTTTAGGGCTGTTGTTATGTACAAGACCCTATACTATGCACTGGAGGAATATATGTTAAAAATGATAAAGTCCCAAATCATTATTTGCCTTGAGGCAGCTAGGTGGTACAGTGGATAGGGCACCAGCCCTGCATTCAGGAAGACCTGAGTTCAAATCTGGCCTCAGACATTTAACACATCCTAGTGCTTAGTGTGTAACCCTGGGCAAATCACTTAATTCCAGTTGCCTCAGAAAAAAAAATGAAAAAGAAAAAAAACTGATAAAGTCATAGCTGTGTCATCAGGGAGCATAATGTTTAGTAGGAGGATGAATAAGATTTATGCATTTCTCAATTTGCTAGCTGTGTGATTCTAGGCAAGTCACTTAACCTGTTTGCCTCGGGTTCCTCATCTGTAAAATAAACTGGAGACGGAAATGGCAAATTACTTCAGTGTCTCTACCAATAAATCTTCAGGTGGGATCACAAAGAGTCAGATATGATTGAAAAAATAGCCCAACAGCAACAACCATCTGTCAATTTGGTACCAAATAAAATAATACCTAAATTTATATAGTGTTTTAAAATTTATAAAGCACTTTACAAATATTATTTGATCCTCAAAATAACCCTAGGAAGAAAGTGGTATTATTATCCACACTTGACAGATGAGAGAATTGAAGTGGACATGAAATACTTTGCCTAAGTTTACACATTATGAAGTGTTTTGGATTTGAAGTCAGTCTTTTCTGAGTTCACAGCCAGTACTCTATCCACTTTGCCATCTAGCTGCATGAGAGAGATACAAAAAGGTTTTGAAAAGAGGAAAGAATTATGTTTGGATGGAAGATCAGGGAAAGCCACAGATAACAGGTTAGCATTTGAACTTTGTCTTGAAGAATGGGTGATGCAAAGGTAGAAAGGAATTTAAGTGTGGGTACATACAAACACTGAGGAAGGAAATTGAAGGACCGCTTCAGAAAAGCTGAACCAACTTGTTTGGCTGGTGCTTGAGAAAAAAAGTGAGAAATATATTCAGAATAAAAGGTAAGGGTAAGATTATGGAAGGTCTTCTCTTCCAGACTGAGAAATTGGAACTTTACTTAATAGTACATGGAAAGCCAGGGAAGCTAGGTGGCACAGTAGAGAGAGTGCCAGGCCTTTTGTCAGAAGGACTTATCTTCCTGAGTTCAAACCTGCCTTTAGACACTTCCCAGCTGTGTGACCGTGAGCAAGTCCTTTTTGCCTCAGTTTTCTCATTTGTCAAATGAACTGGAGAAGGAAATGGCAAACCACTCCAGTATCATTTCCAAGAAAACCTCAAATGGGCTCACAAGAGTTGGACACAAATGAAAAATAATGGAGAGGCACTGAAAACTTTTAAGTGGGAGAGTGACATGATTTCAGCTTTACATTAAAAAGTTTGATGATCAAGCTGTATTAAAAGAGAAAGAGGCCAGAAGCAGGGAGAATTGTTAGGATGCTCTTACAGTCTTCCAGGGGAAATGTCCAAGGGACAGGTATAGAGGACCTTGCCCCTCTTGGTAAGTTATGAGTATGTCAATGAGTATGCTTGAATAAACAAATCATTAACATTCAAGAGCTAGTACAGATGCTGCTTGCATGCACAATATGTAAATCAGGAGAGATGCTAAGCAATTCTTAGTCACTGACATCATTTCAGCATCTGCTTGGCATTTATAATTATAATTTTTTTAATACCTGAAGATGTGAGATATGAGTCCCTCCTCCTGACCCTTACCCCAACCCTTAGTCAAAGGGACATGCTTTTTCTTCATTTTTTGGTTGTGGGGATGTGTCTTGTGTTACAATCCTTTCTTCCCTTAGTTTCTCTTGCAAGACTGCTGAGTCACTAAGTCAGTAAACACTATCATTAATCAATTAATTAAACATTAATCAAGCACCCAATTCATGCTGGACATTGTATTGAGAAGTGTAAAGGAGAGAACACTAAAAAACTTGGGGTCTTGTTCTGGTCCTGTCACAAACTTGGGGAAGAACTTAACTTAATTCACTTTCTATTGGACTGCATGAATTCTAAAGTCCCATCTAGCTTTAACATTCTAGTATTCAAAGCTCACACAAGAATTAAACTGATGAGTTTGCCTTTAGCATCATGCTTTATCCTAACATATCACACAATTGTTCACATTATACAGCCCTAGAAAGTTCTCAGCAGCCTAGAAATTCTTTGTGCATTGTTATATATCCTTTTCCCTGGTGTCTTCCCTGTTTCTATTTACTTTATGTAGTTCTTAAGGGTAAGGAAAATTACAGACATCTATTAAGTGCTTATAATGGTCTAAAGGGGCAGCTAACAGATGCAGTAGATGGGCCACTGAGTTTAGAATCAGATAGAAGTCTTCATGAGTTCAAATCCAATCTCAGATACTTAACTATCTTTATGACATTGGGCAAGTCTCTTAACCCTGTTTGCCTCAGTTTCCTAATTTATAAAATGAGCTAGAGAAGGAAATGGCAAACCACCCCATATCTTTACCAAGAAAACTCCAAAACTCAGAGAATTAGATATGACTGAAATAATTAAACAACAAATTACATTCTAAACTCTGAGAATAATAGAAAGATTACACAGGAAATGATCCTTGAGCTCATGAAACATACTTCTAGTATGGTTGATTTTTTTAAAAATTGCCCATCAGGACAGGACATTTGGGATAGAATGGCAAAGCATATATTAAGTGCTCATTTTGTCACAAGTACAGTGCCAAGAATATGAGATACAATTAGAAAATAAAGACAATCCCTGGTCCTAAAGACCTTACAATCCAATTTTAAGAGAAAACATAGAGGAAGAATCTGTGTGAATATTTAAAAAATATTTTTACAGAGGAGGAAACTGAAGCCTAGAGAGGTGATATAACTTATCCAATGTCATAATGAGTGACAGAGATGGATTTTGAACTGAGGTCCTATAACCTTTAGTTTGACGTCCTTTTCACTGGAGCATAGATTATATAGGATCACAGATTTAGAACTGGAAGAAACTTCACAAGTTGTTTAGTTCAACCCCCATATTTTATAGATTAAAAAAAATAAACCAACATCCACATAATTTAACAAAAGGAACATGGGTCAGTAGCAAATGCAGGATTAGAACCCTGATGCCCTAACACCATATCCAGATCTATTTTCTTTGTATCATGGAGGTTTCAAACTCCTCCCCCCATTCCTAGTTTTTATTTCACTGCAATCTAGAAATATCTGAATATTTGATAGCAGTAGAGCTATATATAGATCATAGTAACCTATCTGTGATGTGGTGGTGGTTGCCAAATCAAGTCACTTGAGTCACTTCACCATCAACCAATTGTAAATCTAGGACATAATGGGCTCCATTCTTGAGAAAATCCAATTTAGAAAAAGTTCCAGATTTACAAGAATGATAAATTGGGGATAAAGGGTAGAGGGTAGAGAAAGATCAATCCTAAAAGGAGCCTCCTATTTGTTTTTTTTAAAAAAGATTTATCTCATTATTCCTTTAAATAGCAAGGCTCACTAGCACATTATTTCAACTTGCAAAAGCTGTTTACTACAGGTTTTCTGAAACATAGCTCTTGCCTAAATCAATGTACACCCACACAGTAGTTAAGAAGTACATGGTAATTAAGTTGTCCCTTGCTTATCTTTGGATCTTTGCTACTTTTCTGTGTTTGGTCTATTAAATTCAGACTTTGCAGGTCAATAAAATACCACCATGACTTGTTGGAAAATTTGAGAATTTTAATTGATCCAGATCTTTAGACGGTCTTAACTTTTTCTATATTCTTTTCCCTTTTGACAGTCTGGTAAAGCCTTTATGGACCCCTGCTTGAATAATGTTTTTAAATGTCTTACATAAATATATATAGAGAATTACAAAAGAAGCCAATTATATTAATTATATTGAAACAGTTGTGTGTCTGTGTATATACACACATTATAAAAACAAACTCACAGAACTCCTGCCTAGGATATCATTTAGTAAATTATTATTATTCAACAGAGGCAAATGAAACCCTAAAAGAAACAAACGGCTGACGTAATTCAAGTCACAGTTAGATGACATTATTTTGATCTCTGTAGTTGCAGAGGTCCTTTTCAGCTCTGTCAATAAATTAGAGGTTTGATAGAGCCAGTTCAAAGCAGCTCCTGAGAATTAGATGGTTCAATTTTCAGAACATCACCTAAGAAATCACCTACTGAAAATCGAATCTGGATTTATTGTTTGGCTGATTGTCTACATATAAGAAAATGACAGAAAAATGTTAATAATATAAATTAAAATTTAAACTGTTCCATGGGACATTTCCTTGCCCTTCCCTCAGAGACCCCCTCCTGTGATCCTATGTGAAACTTAGTTCATATATCCTCAAATTATTTCTATAAAAAAAAGTTTAGGACATCTCATCATGATAGAGCAGATAAAGGATATTTACAACCTTAGCAATAACAACAAAGAACCACAAGAGGAAGCAAAAAAGCAAAATGGGAAGTTTTGCTGTTGTAGAAATGATTTGATCAAAATGCAACCAAGAAGGTTCTCTGACTATAGATACAGGGCTTCTGCCTTGATATCACACACACTTTGCTTTTAATTTTCAAATACGGTATCCATTTTTGCCATTCTGCGCAAAGTGTACAGTTATGCCTGCCCTTACCTCTGGGCATGCTGGTAATTGTTTAACAACCAGGTTCTCAACAACAACAAAAAAAAGTGCCCATAATACACTTTAATATTTAATTTGTATTATTAACATTTTCTCTATCCTTTTTTCAAATCTAGACAGTCAATCAAATAATAAATCAAGCCTTGATTTGTAGCACTTTGAGATTTCAGGGATATAACTGCTCAAGCTGAAAATTTAACAATCAGTTCTCAAACTGGTTTGAGCAAACTCTGGCACACCTCTGTCCTCTACCATTACACACCACTCTGCCGCCCCTCCCTACTTTATCTAGGTCTCTAGAACATTAAATTTCTAAGGCAAGAACAACGGACAGTTCAAAGATGTTAAGGTTTTTTGTAAGGCAATGCAAAGATTCCCAATACTACCTAAGCAGCTGAACTTGTCAATCTTCTAGGTTTTGGACTGTTTCCTCACTAAGGGGGTGGAGGGGGAGGAGGGGGATTAGAATTTTTAAATAGGTCTGAAGGCATTTCAGAAGTTGGAGTTTACAGACCTTCAAGCAGCTCTTTGGTGATGACAGCACAGAAAAAATTGTAGGGTGGCTTTTTTTTTTTCTGGTCTTATTTGTTGTTTTGAGGGAGATGGGGAAATCATATATAAACAGGTTCTCTAGCACTGTATTTCCAGATGAGGGGGAAGGAGAAGGGGAGGAGACATCACAGAATAAATATTTGAGAAGCCACTGTCTGGCACATTCATAACAACTAGGAACATTATCAGCAGTTTTTTTTTTTTAACCCATTTCTTCAGCATCAAACAGAAAAGCACCAAGTGGCCAACGAGATGATTCACTCTTTGATACATATATACATGCATAATATACACACACATACAAAATATATAGATATATGCATACATATATAGATGTATACACATACCTATATGTGTGTATATATACACACAACATCCTTTTAGGGTTTCAATTACTGGTTAAAAGTCAAAAGAAAGATTAATGTGGAAAAGATTTATTTAAAAAATAGGAATTTATTATATCATTAACCCATTCTGAAACAATCATATCTGTTGTGGCAGGACTCCAGGTTCTGGCAACATGGATTTTCTTGATAATAGCAGTGAATGAAGAGCATTTACTAAAAAAATGAAGATTTTGTAATCCTTGTTGACAAAACACTGAGGAAATCATGGAACATTTGAAAGTTTGAAGAAGGTTGTTCAAAACAGTATATGCCATAACTGCAACAATGTAAAGAAAAAAGGAAACCATACTCTGAGTAATTGCAACAGCCATAGATAAAACAACCTTCTCCCTCTTGGCTAAGGACAATAGAGGAAGAATATTGCAAGCATTGTTATATACTCATTATATATTATTTCTCCTTAATTATTTTCCTTTGTTACAAGGAAAGTTTGGGGGATTTGAGGGGGAGGAAGAGTATACAGTGTAATATCAGAAAAGACTATTGTGAAAAGATGTCAAATAATTTTTTTAAAAAACTTAATCTATTAGTCATGAAGCAGATCTATTAGCCCTTTGGTTATGTCAAAGTCAGATCTCTACTACTTAGTTGCAAAGTCCAAAGAGTTTGACTCCCCCCAAAAATCCTGGTACCAAACAAGTTGCTGCTGCCAAGACTCCAGAAAGCTGAAGGAGAGAGAAGGAAAAGGGACCTTGACCACAGGGAGAGGTCTGAGCTAGAAGTTTTATTTTCCCTAGAAGCAGTAGTTTTTATTGTTGTTTAGTCCTTTTTCATTGATGTCTAACTCTTTGTGACTCCTTTTGGGGCTTTCTTTGCAAAGATATTTCTCCAGTTCATTATGCAGATGAAAAAATTGAGGCAAACAGGGTTAAGTGACTTGCCCAGGTTCACAGTTAGTAAGTTTCTGAGACTGTATTTGAACTTAAGAAGAGAAGTCTTCCTGACTTCAGGCCTGGTTATCTACTGTACCATCTAACAATACAGTTAAGACTATAAAACATAAAACTACATTAAGACTTTTTGTGACATCCTATATACCAATGTTATAATGGACTGATAACTAAAGTTAGTTATTGGATAATGATGACATATTTTATTTTTCATTTTAATGGTATTTTATTTTTCCAGTTATAGGCAAAAATAGTTTTCAACATTCATTTTTATAAGATTTTGAGTTCCAATTTTTTTTCTCTCTCCATCTCTTCCCCTCTCCCCAAGATAGTAAGCAATCTGATATAAATTATACATATACAGTCTTTTTTGACATATTTCCATACTCATGTTGGGAAAGAAAAATCAGAATAAAGGGGAAAAACAAGACAAAACAAAAAGAAGGTAAAAAATAGTATGCTTCCATCTGCATTGTCTCCATAGTTCTTTCTCTGGAGGCAGATAGCATTTTCCAACTCAATTCTGTTGGAATTGTCTTATATCACTGTATTGATGAGAAGAGCTAAATCTATCAGAGTTGATTATCACATTGCTGGTACTATGTACAGTGTTCTCCTGGGTTTTCTCACTTCACTCAGCATCAGTTCATGTAAGTCTTTCCAGGTTTTTCTGAAATCAGCCTGTTCGTCAAATAATTATGACTTTTTATGTGAAACAAAGCCAAGATTCAGTGATGAGACAGGTAACCATCCTAAGAGATATGACTTCAAAAAAATTTATGAAAAACAAGAACATGGAGTAGGAATAGCATATGCTAAATTATCAGTAATTATCAATGGATTCAAGTTTTTGCCTTGTTCAGTAATTTTTCATTCTTATCTTACTATTTGTGATCCCTTTGAGGTTTTCATGGCAAAGATATTGGAGTGATTTGACAATAATATTTCAGTGTCATAAATCTAGAGCCAAAGGGACCTCAGGACACTTTAAAAAAAATTGTTTTTGGAGGCAAGGGACAAATTTTACTATAATTGTAATGCCAATTAAAGGGGGCTAAATTTCAAAAGAAATTAGTAGAGAATGAGGATTGGGAATGTAAATTTATAGGAAAAAGTTAGAGAGAGCAGGTGCTTCATGTTACTGAGATGTTAATTTTATGGTTTACAGTGGAGTTGAGGAGTGGTCTGATTCTGTGCACAGATGCAGTATCCATTGTTTTCTGGGCAGAGCTCACAGAGAACCTTCTGGAATTATGTTTTTAGTCATAAATGTTACTAGGTCAGGTGGCAGATGCCCAATTTTGTTTTGTGCCTGCAGGAACTTTAAGCATTATTGATGCTTATTAGTCTCAGAAACCCTGTTATCACAGACCAACAGACTGTTAATTGATAGCAATATTTATGGGCTTAGCATCCTGGTCAGATAAGAGTAAATTGCTGCAGGACATCCTAAGGGAAGAAATGCATAATTTCCAACTCAATCACTCCCAAGCCAAGTAGTGTTTGGGTTATCCTCTATAAGAGCTGTATCACATCACTATTATAATTCATATTTTACAGTTAAAGAAATGGAGGTAATCAGAGATTAGCTGATTTGCCTTGGCTCACCCAGCTAATAAGTTTTGAGGTCAAATTTGTGCTTAGGATTTCTCAGCTCCAGATCTGGCATTCTAGCTACTATGTCAGTTAATTTCCTCTAAAGGGAGAGCTTATGGACACAAAGCAGAGATTCAATAAAGACTTGGATCATTTCTCCAGTTCTGCCTTGGGCACACCAACTTTGGTGAGTAGAAACATGCCCAAAGAGACATCATGACATGGAATTATGATCTGGATCCTCTTCTAAGCTGGTTTAAGAATATTGAACAAAGTAGAAGAACTTTGAGGGGAAGGGAAGAAGAAACATTAAGTTTATATCCTAAGTTTAATACATGGATTTAAATGACCATTCCAGGAAAAATATTGTGACCAAAATATTTTAAAAATTCTTTATCATGTGTTTTATTTCCAGTCTTTTTAAACCTATAACATATGACCTTGTTCTTTCGATGAGTCATGAAGTCAAGTGCTAGAGATTTAAAAAAAAGGCAAAGTTAAACTTCTAAAGGTCATTGGGTTTTAATTTCCATCCTTTTTTGTTTGTTTACATTTTTGGCCTATTCTCTCAGGAAAAGGTTTCTAAAATTCCATCTGTGCTCTCAAGCATAGGAACTATCACCAGTATTTCACTGGCAAATGACCAAGTTTCAGAATGAATTCCTCTGGTTAATTGCTTTTATTTCTTCCTCTTTTGAGGATTGTTTTTGGGTTTTTGTTATTTTGCTTTTTGTATCTCTATACTTCACCTCACCTACAATTTTTTGCACTTTTCTTCCTTCCTTATAACAAAATATAATCAAAAAATTCATATTGACAGTGTTTGAAAATGTATTTCTCATCTTCCCCTTTACTAAATCATCTCTCTGCCAAGAGGTAGACGTATACTTCATCATCACTCTTTTAGAGTTGTGATAATTTATTGCTTTTCTTAGTGACTAGTCCAAGAAACATTTCCTTAAAAATGTCTTCATTTAGGCTTGTTGTTTGGCCTCCAATCTTGAAGCATTCCATGACTTGAGGGAGGAATGAAAGTAAATTGAATTTAAGTGAGGGAAGACTGTGCAAAGTCACCAGCCTCATTTTCTCCTCCAGAATTATCAGAGCCCAGTGGCAAGATATAAATTAGGATGACTGGAAATGGTATGGGATGAAGTGGGAGACCTTGGTTTTTTTACGCTAAGGTCCTTCTCAGATCTTAGTTTGTCTGAGGCAAGGCCCATTCAGTGATTAAGGCTAGGTAAAAATGAGTCAAAGAATGGCCTCTTTTGTCTAATCAAAAAAAAAAAAAAAGCCATCTCGGAAGAAAAGATCCTCATGGTTTCTGGCCAAAAGAAAAACTATTGCTATTTATATTATCCTTCCTCAGAATCCAAACAATAATCAAGGGAGTCTGGGACCTGTTATTGGCCAATCAATGATAGTTGGGAGTGGATATACTAGGTACTGTGAATAGAAAGTTAAAATGATAGCTAGCTTATGCCCTTCTGGACTTTCTATTCCTACAGGTGGGACTGAAGGAAAGTTTACATCATCATTTGAGGAGAACAGGGGAATATTAACAATTAAAGGTATCAGGTTGGACTTAGAATTTGAACCTTTGGGAAAAATCCAACAACATAGGGATTTTTTTCCTTCACTTTTATTTATTTTAGTTTATTGAATAAGACAAGCATCCCATAATATAGTATAATAAATAAGATAATTATATTTTAAATATATAATAAATTTATTGTTTTTTTTTCCTTTTTTTTCTTTTCTCACCCTAAAGATGGCTATCATTAGACACAAATAGGTAGGTGTACATAAAATTATCCTATACATATTTCTAGTGATTCTAAGTAGTGGAAATAAAAATGGAAATGTATTATAAGCATAGAAAATAGCCTATACAAAGATATTATACAGAGGTGAGAGAGAGATGACAAGAAATAAGTAGAGTAGAAATGCTACATATCTTTGCTAAATGTTAAACTCTATTGGGGTAGAGATTTTTGTCTTAATTTTATTTAAATCTGCCTTAACTTCTTTTCATTTATCAGACATGTTTTGAATGAATGTGTGATCTGTGGGATTTGCCTCTGTTCTATATGCTTTCTTCTTCTAGCTCTGTGATTCCATTTTTCCATTGGGGAGCTCCTTCTTCCTAGAATCACCATTTTGAGGAATAATTCTGATCAACCCATTTGTCTGTCAAACAGTTATAATAAATAGACAAGCATTTATTGAGTGTAATCAACTGTCCATTAATTATTTTAAGAACTGAGATTCTACTTCCAAGGAGTTCACATTCTAAATGGGAGACAACGTGCAAGCAAATATATAAGACAATATATACACCTCTATATTTGTATATTCATATATGTAGTGTGTGTATGTGTATATGTAAACACACAAGACAAAACAGGTCAGATAAATCACAGAGGGAAAGCTCTAGAAGTGGGAATCAGAAGAGGGTTTGTGTAGAAGGTGGGATTTTAGCTAATATTTGAAAAAAAAAAAAAACAAACAGGAAAGTGAAGAGACCAGGATGAGAGAGGAGAATTTCAGCAACTTTAAAGTGAGCAGTTCCAGTTAAGTTATGAAATAAGAAGCCAGAAAGTTAAGAAGGAAGTGAAAGAAAAAGAAGTAGAAGCACCAGTTATAATTTGCTCCTAAGAGTTAAACCAAAAGAAAGAGAAGAGATACAGGTTGATAGCTAGTAAGGATTGATGGATCAAGTGTATAAGGCTTATTTGAGGATGATGGAGACATGGAAGTGTTTATGGGCAATAGGGGAACAATCACTACTCAGGGAGAGAATGAAGTTAAATAATTGGGATGACAGAAGTGGGGATCTACTATAGAAAATGGGATGGAATATCAGGAAGGTAGTTTGGTAGAGGAGTTTGCTTTGGCAAGTAAAAAGGTCAGCTCTTCAAGTGAAATGAATGAAGGGAGAAAAAGAGGTAAAAAAACTTCTCCTGAGGTGAGATGAGGAGGAGGATGCAAGAGTGCTCTTGCTGAATGCCTTCAGCTTATTATTTTTTTCTTGAAGAAAGATTCTCAACTACAAAGGTGGAAACTGGAGGAACTATGGGAAGTTTAGAGAGTGGTTAAAAGATTTCAAAGAGACACTGGTTAATGGGATAGTGAATCAATTAAGGAGCTATAAAATGATTGTCTTGCCTTCTTGAGTTCAGAAATTTATAGTGGATCCTGTCATAAGGTTTTATACTTTTTCCTCCAATTTTGCTCATCATCTCATGGGTAGAAAGGAAGGCAGCAGGTAGTGGGGATAATCTAGGACTCAAGTTTGGCAGGGTAAGGTCCTCAACCTTATGAGGGGGCAAAGAATTCAAGAGAAGACTATAAATTTGAACTACTTTAGTAAGGAATCAAGGAACTAGTTTTCTAAGGAAGTAAGAAGAAGAGCATAGCTAGTGTAGAAGTCATGGTTTGGGAGAAAAAAAAACAGAAGGGTGAAGGGATTAGAGATAGTAGAGAGGACAAAGAAAAGGGTTTTGGGTTTGCAAAGTAGAGAGTGGTAGAATGTTATCAGATTGTAATTAGATAAAGGAGTTTCTGAGTTTATAAACTCAGAAAATAGTGGATTAGTGGGCCATGATAAGATTAAAAAATATAACCATTTTTGTGTGTAGCTGAAGTTGGGATGGGAAGGAGTTGGTCATAGGAAATCAGTTGAGGAATTAGGAGGTTAGGGTGCTTGAGGTAATATCAATATGTATATTGAAGTCCCTTAGTGTAAGGATGGGAGTTGGGGGATAAGAGAAAGATGGTGAAACAGGTACCAAAGTCATTTTGGAAAGAAGAAAATTGAAGTCTATATATAATAGCTATCAAAATCTTGTTTGAATGATAAATATGGATGGTAGAAGGTATGAAAAAAAGTTATTGAATGGTGTTGATAGAGGGAGATTTTTGAAGTGGTAACAGGCAACAGTGTCTGCCTTGGCGCAGGCAATTTGGGTATCTTAAGAGGTCTCAAGGTAAGGTATCTACAATCATTCTTCATTCTATGGACTCTTGTTATTCTGCCTCCCCTTTCAGTCTCCTTTTATGTGTTGTCCCATTAGAATGTATATTTCTTTAAGACAATGATTGCCTTTTGCTCTTATTTATATTTCTAGAGCCTAGCACAGTATCTGGCAGTTAGTAAGTGCTTACTAAATTCTTATTTACTAGACATAGGATTCTTAAATGTGTTCCTTCAAACGTGAAAACTCCCTGTATAGTACAACTCAACTATGAATTTTCAAGCCACTAGGATTTATTCTAGCAATCATTCTGAAATATTATATGATTGTATGATTATATGATTTATACATATGCAAGGGATAACAAGACACACACTCCACACACACACACACTCAGTTGCTTTAGAAAAATCCATATAAACCTCCTACCAAAGAGTGATTTGAGGGTACTTCTCAATTTTCATTGTGCAAACTCTCCTTTCCTCCTCCTATTCTTTCTTCCTACCTCTTTTCCTTCCTTCCTCCTTTTCTTTTCTTCCTCCTTTTATTCTTTCCTTCTTCCTTCTTTCCTTTTTTCCTTCATTTCTCCTTCTCTTTTCCTCCCTCCCTCACTTCCTCTTCCATTCCTTCTTCCATCCCTTCCTTATTCCCTTCCCTTCCTTCCTTCTTCCTCCTTCCTTTCCTTCTTTCCTTCCTTTTTCCCTCCTTCTCTCCTTCCCTCCCTCCATCCTCCTTTTCTTTCTTCCCCAGAAAATTACAGAATGTTAAGTAATTTTCTATTTGAAATCTGTCTTTAATAGAAGATTTGGCTACAGAGAAATCTGATAAAATCATCAATACATTCCTTTACTTTAGGCTCCAGAATCACAGCAACTTAAAGCCCAAAAGGATCCTAATATTCTCATCATAAATTATAGATTTAGTGCTAGAGAGGACTTTAGGGGTCATTTAATCCTCAGCTTCTTAAACTGAGATTTATGGCCCAATGTGGAGTCTTTTGGTTGAATGTGGGCCCCACATATAAGGCCAGTGAAGAGAGAGCTATTCCAGAATATTTTCCACTTGGCTGGCTGGTGGCAGAAGAGAGTTCAGCTGGATTGGAGAAGAGCACTCTGGTACAGACACAGAGCACTTTGGGAGATTTCAGCGGAATTACGCCAGAAGCCCTCTCTCCGAGGCAAGAGAGATCTATTCCAGAATATTTTCCATTTGATGGCAGAAGAAGAGGTTTCAAAGGATAAAGCTACGAGTGGAGAGTTCAGTGGACAACCAGAGGAATTGATTGAGATAATGATTATGTACCTAGTACTAACTAGAGTTCTACAAGACTCACATCTTTAAGAGAGCATATATAAGCTAGGAGCCTCAACCAGGATGTGGGAGATTCAGAAGCCAGGATTCAGTCCAGGAGATTCACAAGCCAGAGACGGCAGTCGGGCAAGAATGGAGGAAGACAGAGAAGTGGTGCAGGCTGTCCTGTGGAGAACACTGAAACCAAGATCTGGAAGGCCTCCAGAAAACTAGCTGAGCCCCAAGTGAGATAAGATTTTGGAAGAGACAATAAAGGATTTGGACTTTAACTCCTGGCTGCATTTGGGGTGATCATTGAACTGAAAGGAAGGCTGCCTCCAGAAGCCACTCAAGAAACCTGCTCCGAGAGAACTTTATATTTTAGAGAAGAATATTACAATTGCTAATGAAAGAACATTGGTATTCAGTGGCATTTAGAAATATTACATCTCTACTCCATATGACCAATGTCTTTCTCTTTGGTGCCCATCCATATTTCTGCTTTGGCAAGTGAAGTTGACTGCAAGGAGATTTTGGCAAATGCTGTCCATTGAGGGGCATGTTGCCATGTCTCTAGAGGCACAGAAATTAGGATGACCACACTTTTCTACTTAACCAATACATAAAATATGGGACAATGGAAGCACTACACAAGAAGGTGAATAAATTAGGGGGAGACAAGGGTCCTATTGGACCATTCTGAGGCTAAAGCAAAAGCATTTAGAGGGGAAAAGATTGGATTAAGAGTTAGCAGATATGGGTTCAAATTCTGGGTCTACTGGTATAAGTCAATAGATAGCAATAGTCAGATTACTTAGCTTCTCAGTGCCTCAGCTTCCCCACCTGGGAGTAGGGGGTGGGGAGCAGGAATCATAACAAAACTTTCCCAATTGTTCATACATACATAGTTATAATAGTGAAACAATATATCATATTGGAAAAAAGCATAAAAAGCTTCTTTGAGGTAGATAATACTGCCAGTAGAAGGCCAGTAGAGGAAGAATTGAATTCAGATCCTTTCTCTTAATAGTTGTATGACTCTAGGCAAATCATTTAAGCTCTTTTGGCTTATTTCCTTATCTGTAAAAAACAAAAGTAACAGTAATAATAATCATAGCACTTATGTCACAGGTTTTTTGTGAGGAGTCAATGAAATAATATGCATAAAAATTTAAAGCATCATATATATACATATATATTATATATATATATATATATATATATATATATATTTGTATGCATGTGTGTGGGGGGAGGTAGAGGGGTGTATTTATAAATGCTTGGAAACTGGGATATTGTGGCTGAGTTAAGTATTTTTTTTAAAAAATCAACAAACCTTTTTATTTCATGCCTGTTTGCTGAAAAAACATTTCCAAAATACATAATTTTAGTCTTTGGTTCTAGTGATACACACAAATATGAATATGTGTATATGTGTGTGTATATTATACTAATTAGTCTACTATTAGTATACTAATATCAACTAGGATATTTATATATATATATATATATAATTTTGTGTGTGATATTGAAATAGGTATATATAAATATGTGTGTATGCATGTATGCGTATATATTTATTATTTTGTGTGTAATATACTAATTGGGTATATATAAATATATGTGTGTATATGTGTATTTAGCTATATATCCAGTGTATATACTAGATACTCATACTTAGAAATTGTATGCATATATTATTAGCAATTAAAATTACTGATATTAAAATTCCTTTTATATATATTACCCCTCTAATTATTCCCATCATCTGCAGCAATGTCAGAAGTTGAATAGGAATAGTGATAGTGGAGACAGCAACTTAGTCCATACCACCCTAGTTAGAAAAACAGCAGTGTTGTTCTGGGTGAGTCAGCACTGCCTTGTCATCCTTGGGGGCCTGGACCCTGTGATCTGGGGCCCCTTATTTAGCCTCTTCACACTAGAGAAGTCACATAGGAGCAGTGTGACCACAAGAAAGTTGCTTAACATCTCAAGAGTTGCTCCCACACAACTCTCTAGTTATGTAAGAGTTGTTGATAGTCCCTGGAGAGGAAATTTCAACACCAGGGAGTTCTTTAAGCCAACAAATTTTAGGAGGGTGACTAGACACAGCACAGTTGTAATATCTTATGGGGTGAATTGAAGTAGCTATGCAAAAATATAATTTTTTGTCTTTGACTTGTTTTACTCAAAAATTACCTCTTAAGTCTTGTTACATGTTTTTATTGGTCTTTTCTCTTTAATTGTCCTCCATCTTTCTCTTCTCTATGCCCAGAGGAACTTGTCCCTCCTGAACTACAACAGCAGGGGTAAAACTTCCTAATAATCTATTACATGGACCTCTATAAGCTGCTTATGGGGCAGAGGTCACCAAGAAGAGTGACTATATATCAAAATGGATTAGTTTTAACCAATTATTTCACTGTGAAAAACTCTTACACACTCATATCCAAATAATTCCATCAAGTTAATTCCCATTCCTCTACATTGTTGCACAGTATTTTCATTTCCACTTACTCTATTGCTTTTCCTCTTAGGTACTCTCCAGTTCATCCTGTCTATATCTTGTTTGTACATAGTGATTTGCTTGTTGTCTCCCTCATTAATCTGTGAGCTCCTGAGTTGGGACTGCTTCTTAATCATTTTTGTACCCTTGAGGATCTGTGAATGCGTGTGGTCATTTTTCAGTCATATCTGACATTTCTTGACTTCATTTGAGATTTTCTTGGCAAAGATACTAGGGTGGTTTGTCATTTTTCTCTAGCTCTTTTGACAAATAAGGAAACAGGGTTAAGTAATTCACACAGGGTCACACAGCTAAATAAGTGTCTGAAGCTGGATTTGAACGCAGGAAGATGAGTCTTCTGGACCCCAAGCCTGGCTCTCTATCTTAACTTAATAATGCTTTATGACTTGACTTCCCATGCAATTGCAGTGTGTTTTTCTTTTCTTTTTCTTTTGCTAAGGCAGTTGGGGTTAAACAACTTGTCCAGGGTCACAAAGTTAGGAAGTGTTAGGTGTTTGCGGTCAGATTTGAATTCAGGTCCTCCTGATTTCAGGGCTGGTGCTCCATCCACTGCGCCACCTAGCTGTCCCTTTCTTTTCTTTCTTTCTTTTTTTAATTGCAGTGTATTTTTTTAGGATGAACAGAGGGCAAGAATAAAAAGCCCCTTGTTTTTTCTTTTAAACAACACTACTCCTCTTAGTTAATTTATATTGGTCCAGGATCAGATTCTATGAATAGCTTTTGAGTTTTGAAATTTTTATTCTGCAGTTATTTAATTTGGGCTGATGCAGTTTATAGAGAACAGGGCATGGTATTATTGGTAAACTGATCAGCTTGTGTTTTGTGATTTTAGGGAAAAGTTCAGATTCCCTCTTATAAATGATGCTCTCGGACTCAATTAAAGTGAAAGTAAAATTTAATTATACAATACACGGAATAGATTGCTTGCAGTAACAACCAATACAGCAAATAATACATAAAAGACAAAGAATAATGAGGATTATGATTAGGATAGAGGAAAGAGATAGAGAATACATCACCGATTCGAGGGAGCACTAGAGTGGCTGGGGGCCCCATTCTGCAGCCTTCAATTCGATCTGGAAAAGTGGGTCCCAGGCAGATGAATATCTCCATGGGTGAGGCTCCATAGAGGATACTTTACCGCCTTTTATAGGAATCAGGACAAAGAAGGCTTTGAGCCAAATAAAGACATCATATAAGACAGGGAAGTACTGACAAGGGCTCCAGGTAGTTATAGTCAAGTGTTGCATCAACAAGGGGGGCAGTCCTTATCGACAGCAACTGTTCCAAGGAGTGGCGAGTTCCTGGAATCATGTAGTTGGAGCTAAAACACATGTGGTATGTTCCAGCTTATAGGTCAAGTTCTCACGGGAGAAGGAGATAAAACACCTGCTCTTATGGGTTAGGGAATGGTCAAGTCCTCACAGGGGGAATTATGTCCTACCTTGGTTAGGTTCACAGGTTCACATGGGGATTAGATTCACATGGAGATTGGGTTCACATGGTTTGGATGGAGATTAGGTTCACATGGGGAAAGCCATGTTCTTACAATGATTTGAAATGAACTTACTAATAATATGGAGATTTCCTATTCAGCTTGGTATGAAAATGTTCCATAAATTTGATTTCCCTTTAATTTCATTTTATGTGCATTCTTTGTTTCCTGTGATCTTTCTCCTCCATATTTTTTAATACAGCTTCTTTTAAGTGACAAAGTTTCTTGGTTCAGCTATAAGTCAGAACTATTCCTTTCTTCAGCTCCAAATTCTTTTTAAATGAAATGATTTAGAAATGGGGAATGTAGCTAATTCAATTAATTGGATATTGACCAAAAAAATCAAAGCACTTTTTTTTTCTACTTCATGCCTATTTGCTGGGGAAAAATGGTTTCAAAAAATGTGAATTCACTTTCCTGTTCTAAGTTGATCAAAGTAAATATAATTGCAGATTTAAAGATTGAAGATCATTCCTTAGAACTTCAATTCTCACTACTTAATGTTGCAGGTAGAGAATTAGGAAATTGAGCTGAATTGCTAAAATGGTCAGGATGTTTGCTATTATATTTTAAACTAAATTCCTGGTGTGAGTGTGTTTGTGTGTGATCTCTTTCTCCTAAAAGTGAGCACCACAGAATCTACACTTTTGAATTATGTTAAAGGAGATTAATTCTAATCAGTCCATGTTTAAATAAATTAATTCATGCTATTTAATGAAAAGTCAAAATGAAGCTTAAATATTTTGGTCACAAGATGAGAAGATGGGATTCAATGGAAAAGTCCCTAATATTTGGAAAGACTGAAGGAAAAAGGAAAAAGGGATGGCAGAGGATGAAATAGATAATACAATGGGAAAATGAATATGAATTTGCAATGACTTCAAGAGATAATAGAAGATAGAAGGACCTAGCATGCTCTGGTTTATGGAGGTCATGAAGATTTGGACACAACTGAACTAATGAAAAGTGAAGAATCTAAAAGTGAAGTGTGAGGACAAAGAAATCTGGTTAAGTCAAGAGATATAATCAAAATTTCATTGTAAGCTAGGTGGTTAGAGTGCTGAACCTGAGAGAAGGAAGACCTCAGTTCAGTTTAGGACACTTAGTAGCTGCGTAACCCTGAAAAAAATCACATAATCACTGTCTGCCTCAATTTCCTCATTTGCAAAACAGGGATAATAAATAGGATTGTTGTGAAGATCAAATGAGATAATATTTGTAAAGCACTTTGCAAATCTTAAAGCATCATATAAATGATAATTGCAATTGTTTTCTTTGCCATTATTGTTATGGATTAGCTGGTGAGGGTCTAGTCTTTAGAGCACTGAGATTCTTGAATAGAGCATGGAAAGTTAAAGTCTACTATTAAAAATAATACAACAATGGTAAACCTGGCCTCAAACACTTACTCTTTGTGTTAGTCACTACTCCTGATTTCCTGGATGGAAAAAAAAAACTGTCACAAGTTTAATACTTCCAAATCCTCCCATCATTATTTTCAAAGGTGAGAGCATTTTAGAGGTAGAAGAAATATTAAGAAATGATCAATGTTCATATTTCACAAAGATGAAGAAGTTGAACAAATTAAGACCCTTCTTGGATACCTCATTGTATCCTAAATAATAGGCACCTAAAGGTGTTGCTTGTTATGCTAACCACATTCAAGTTCTGGCAATGTGGTAAAGGTTCCAAGAAAAGGGATCAATGAGTTGAGCCAAGATGTTAGAGTGAAGGTATGGACTCTTGTTGAGCTCTCCCCCAAACTCCTCCAAACACCTTTGAATAATGACTCAAAACAAATTCTAGAGCTACAGAACTCACAGAAAGATGGAGTGAAATGGCATGAATATTCTCTACATTTCTGTATTGACTTTTGTGATAATATTATCTCTGAGATAATTTCAAATAACTAGCTTTGACATGGCCCCAGAGAATACTGAATGTAAAGAAAAAGATTTATGGAAGATTGTAGCAATCATTCCTCTTTTTTTCTGATGCCAATGTATGTCACTCCTTTGGATGCTTTAGTGTTCCTAAATAATTGATTTTTTAAATTTATTAAAATAAATCGATTTTAAAAATTGATTTAAGTTGACAAATAAGGTTGGCCATGTCCTTTGGTGCCAAGAAGAAAAGTCATTGAACACTACATAAGCAGTCCTTTATTTGTAATAGCAAACATTTGGAAATAACCAATAAACAATGTTTTCTTTAATTGCTTGTTTTAACCTGTCAAATTTCATGGATGTAATGTAGTGTTTGCTCCTTATTCTATAAGTTAATTTTCATTCTGTATTCTTTTTTATTACAAAAATTTTATTCCTTATTCTTGATGTTTGGTTGGTTTCATGATTTTAAATTTTATAATGATTTGTAATAGCATTTTTCAAATCAAAAAGCCTTTATTAAATGTCTACTTTGTGCCAGGTACTGTGCTAAGTGCTTTAAGCATTGAGGATATCCTTGATGAAAGCAAGAGAACATAATTATGCTTTGCCTTTAATGATTATACAGTCAAGTCAAAGGTATTAGAGTCTATTAATGATTTTTTTAAAAAAATGTTCATCTGATAAATCAAAATGCAACTGTAGACTCCTGAAAAAAATCCTTCTACTTATTCCTGCTCCTCAAAAGACATTTCCCATATCTACATTAAAGCTGTAACAGATTCAATAATAAATGTAGCCATGAAAATAAATTTTGCTAAGTTTTGCTATCAATTGCAGTGTAAAATGGGAAGGCACAAGTCACCTGTGACTAGGAAAATGTCAGCCACATTGCCCATATAAAAGGATCTACTTAGCATGATACAATAAACTGAGTGTTGGACTTAGCATAAAGAACACCTGGTTTCTGATAACACCTCAGATCCTTATTAGCAATAGGATCCTGGGCAAGTGTATGTAAAATAAAGAGGTTGAACTAGAGAGGTTCTAATATCTTCCCTAACTCTAAATCTATGATTCTATAATCCTTACTGGTAACAAGGTTCTCCAAATGCTCCGAATTTGTATATGTCCTTGAACTAATGATACTACCAAATGCCTCCTCAGGGATGTAAACGCACAGTGGCACAACAGTGCCTCTTTAAATATCTAAATCCTAATATAAGCTAAATAGGCCACTGCCTACGTGGAGCAACATGAATGTTGTTGAAATTCACAGAATCAGTCAAATACACTGCATCTCTTTGGTCTGACCATCCACAATAGAAAAAATAAAATAGATAAAAAATATATTACCAAAGTATGATGTAGCTAAATAGGTATTCTATCAAATTATTTTAAAATATATTTATAAGGCAGTCAAGCTGAGTCACATTTGCAAAATTTCATAGTGCTTTCATTATCCTTAAATTGCTTAATGCTATAGAAGTCTACTTTTTAATTTTAATTTGACACCAAAACACCTCAGGATCGCCATTAAGACTGACTCATGGAATAATCATTTTCTTAAAAGATTCAAAATTACAAGTAACCCAAGGAAGAAGATGTATAGTAGCCAGCTTTTGCATAGGAAGGATTATGAAATAAGAAGAATGTATGCAAAGTATTTTACAAAGTCTTACATAAAATCAATAAAGATTTTATACTAATACTAATGTTTTAGTATTAGAAAAGATGTCATTGAAAAAAAGATATGAGCTGGTCAAGTACTAAGATTGAAAATATATAGATAGTCCATACCTTCAAAGTAAAATCAAGAAAAAGACCTCTGTACAAAATTAGATAAATCTTCTAAATGGCTTTATGGGAAATATAGACAAAAATTCTATACAAGAAAACTTTCAGGGGCTGACATCTGTATTGCTAATAAAAGGATAATGATGCCAGTTTTTAATATAAAATTCAATTTTAATTTCTAAGCACTCAAATTTAAGAACAATATTTTTAAATAGATGATACTATACTGAACAGTCATATCTGTACAATATCAATTATCAACAAGAAACTAACTCCCAGAAAAATCAAGTGGCTTATCTAAAATTACACATACTGTTAAAGGGAAGGGAACAAGCATTTATTAAGTGCCTACTATATACTAGGCAATGTGCTAAGCATTTTAGAAATGCTATGTCTTTTGATTTCCACAAAAACCCTGGGAGGTAAGTGCTATTATTATCCCCATTTTAGTTGATGAAATGGAGTCAAGGGAAATAAAGTGATTTACCCAGACTCACAGTTAATAAGTGTGTGGGGCCAGATTTCAACTCAGATCTTCCTAACTCTAGGAACAAATTATGAAGTAGTGAACAATTTTGATTTTAAAAGTACAGAGAATGTAATATATCTGCATTCTCAAAGTTGAATAGACTGACATGTGGTAGATTGCTTGGTTTTGCAAAAATGTTCTTCTTTGTTCAAAAGGGGATGGGGTTATATGGGGAAATGACTCCACTGTAAAAAAAAAAAAAACAAAACAACAACAACAAACTACATCAATGAAGCTTTTTTTAAAGATAGGATTGTAAAAATCATTATAAAATTCATAAGAAAGAGGAAATTTCCTCCCTGCATCAACAGGACGGTTTATTTTGAGAATGAATATTATTCTTTGAAATGTTCTTAGCGATAGAACCAACAGAACAATAAGGAATATCGTATTAGATCTCCTTTTTTAGTAGTTTTTGTCTGTTGGAAGTCAGAAATGTGGTCATTTAAATTCTTGTGATATTGATTCTGAGCATCATCATCATCACTCTTCCTTCCTATCGCCCAGTGCCATTTTGATGCTCCAAGAGTATGCTAGAGCCAGCTTGATAGCAAATGCTTCAAGTCAGGATTTGATTTATTGTTTGGTAGATTGTCTAGAGCAGGGGTGGGAAACCTTTTTTCTGCAAGAGCCATGTGGGTATTTATAACATCATTCATGTGACATACAGAATTATCAACTTATGGAATTCGTTGTCATGTTTTTGTGCCTAGCTTTCAACTCATCATCTCCTGCAATTGTCTCAAATGGCCCACTGGCTGGATATTCCTCCCCAGGGGTCCTCAAACTTTTTAAATAGGGGGCCAGTTCACTGTCCCTCAGACTGTTGGAGGGCCAGATTATAGTAAAAACAAAAACTTTGTTTTATGGGTCTTTAAAAAAAGAAATTTCATAGCCCTGGGTGAGGGGGATAAATGTCCTCAGCTACTGCATCTGGCCCGCAGGCTATAGTTTGAGGATCCCTGGTAGAGAAACAGTTAAATGAATAGAATGCTGGCCTTGCAGATCTGGAGGACCTGACTTCAAATTTGGCCTCACACCCTAACTAACTGTGTGCCCCTGAGCAAATCACTTAACCATGTTTGCCTCAGATGGTCATTTGTAAAATCATCTAAAGAAGGAAATGACAAACTTTTCTAATATTCTTGCCAGGAAAACTTCAAATGGAGTCATGAAGAATTGGAAGTAACTAAGTGATAATACAATAAGATTGTCTGGATTAAATGTAGTGATGGATAAAATGTTATTAATGCTGATTAAAATTATTTTAATAGTCTTTCCCAAATACATGCAAAGATAGTTTTCAACACTCACCTCTGCAAAACCTTGTGTTCCAAATTTTTCTCCTTTCCTCTTCCCTTCCCACTTCCCTACACACAGCAAGTAATCCAGTGTAGGTTAAAAATGTATTCTTCCAAACATATTCATTATACTGATCAATATGGCCATATTTGTCATGTTGAGCAAGAAAAAGCTGATTAAAATTAAAAGTGCATCTCTTATGTACAATTTTCCCCACACAATGGTAGTTGTTAAACATTTAGCAGCAACCACTAAATAGATCTCAGGGAGCAGGGGACAGCTTTTGTGGCAGAAATGATCCCAGATTAAAAAAGAAAAAAAAAAGCAATGCATGCACATTATAATAGTTTCATTACAATATAGTTCATAGTGCCCCAGTTTGAATATTCCACAAATTATAAACAGATACAAAATCCTATATAAACTTAATTGTCTAAAAAGACAAGAAGTATTCCTGATCCCACGATGAGCATTAGATATTGTTTCCACCTTATTTTATTGTCTTATATTTTTTAAAATAAATTTACTAAAAGAAAAGCCAAATAATTGATTTTTTGGTATAGTTTAACACCTAAAGTCTTTATTACCTTTAATAAGTAAAACTAAGTCATTAGTAGCTCTTTTTATCTATTACGTGTTCTTTTGCACATATGTATTTTTAAATTTTCGTTATTATTTTTAACAAAGGTTAAGCTGAAACATTTGCTGAGCCTCCAAGATGACACCATACAAACTGACTGTGATTATCTGTCTCTGCGGATGTTTGGTGCAGGTCCATCCTTTTGACTGGCCAGACCTAGATCCAATTAACCATATAAAATCAACAGGTAAGAAGCGGCTGACAAGGACTCAAGTATGAGTCTCAATTTGGAAGACATTACTTAACTGTGTTCATAATCTTGGGCAGTTCACTGGAGCTCTGAAGGTCCCAGCTTCCTCTGACTCTTTAAAATGAAGGGTTTGTCCAAAGACCCCAGCTTTTGGAATAAGAATTCACTATTTGACAAAAAACTGCTGAGAAAATTGGAAATTGGTATGGCAGAAACTAGGCATTGACCCACACATAATACCATATATCAAGATAAAGTCAAAATGGGCTCATGATCTAGGCAAAAAGAATGATGTTATAAACAAATTAAAAGAACATAGGATAGTTTACCTCTCAGACCTGTGGAGGAGGAAGGAATTTGTGACCAAATAAGAACTAGAGATCATTATTGATCACAAATTAGATAATTTTGATCATATTAAGTTAAAAAGTTTTTGTACAAACAAAACTAATGTAGACAAGACTAGAAGGGAAGCAATAAACTGGGAAAACATTTTTACATTCAAAGATTCTAATAAAGGCCTCATTTCTAAAATATATAGAGAATTCTGAAATTTATAAGAATTCAAGCCATTCTCCAATTGATAAATGGTCAAAGGAAATGAATAGACAATTTTCAGATGAAGAAATTGAAACTATTTGTAGTCATATGAAAATCACTATTGATCAGAGAAATGCAAATTAAGACAACGCTGAGATCCCACAACATACCTCTCAGATGGCTAAGATGACAGGAAAATATAATGATGAATGTTGGAGGGGGTGTGGGAAAACTGGGACACTGATACATTGTTGGTGGAACTGTGAATGAATCCAACCATTCCAGAGAACAATTTGGAACTATGCTCAAAAAATTGCCAAACTGTGCATACCCTTTGACCCAGCAGTATTTCTATTGGGCTTATTTCCCAAAGAGATCTTAAAGGAGGGAAAGGGACCCACATGTACAAAAATGTTTGTGGCAGCCCTTTATGTAGTGACCAGAAACTGGAAATTGAACAGATGCCCATCAGTTAGGGCATGGCTGAACAAGTTATGGTATATGAATGTTATGGAATATTATTATTCTATAAGAAACAATCAGCAGGATGATTTCAGAAAAGCCTGGAGAGACTTACATGAGCTGATGCTGAGTGAAATGAGCAGAACCAAGAGATCTTTATACATGGCAATAAAAAGATTATATGATGATCAATTCTGATGGATGTGGCTTTCTTCAACAATGAGATGATTCAATTTCTGTTGTTTAGGGCTGAAGACAGCCATATATACGTAGAGAGAACTGTGGGAGCTGGATGTGGACTAACAGCATTTTCACTCTCTCTGTTGTTGTTTGCTTGCATTTTATTTTCTTTCTTGTTTTTTTTTTCCTTCTTGATCCAATTTTTCTTGTGCAGAAAGATAAAGCTAATACATGTATACATATTTATACAGTTAACATATATTTTAACATATTTAACATGTATTGGATTACCTTCCAGCTAGGGGAGGGAATGGGGGGAAGAAGGGAATAATTTGGAACAGAAAGCTTTGCAAAAGCCAATGTTGACAAATGACCCATGCTTATGTTTTGTAAATAAAAAGCTTTAATTTTTTAAAATGAAGGGATTGTTTGGAGGAAGAATTGAGAAACATACATCTCCTTCTTTCTTTGCAGAGGTGGGGAACTAGGAATGCAAAATGTTATATGGATGTTGTATATATGGATATACTCTCTGACTTAATTGATTATAATCTCTAAATCTATGGATCTAAATAGATCATTGGCACCTGACTTTCTAGTGTATGTTAATGACCCCTGGCCCTTGTCCTTTGATCAGCTACTATCTCCCTTCTCACTTCTAAGCTTTTCTATCCATCTGCTACTGAAATCTTCTGTATGCATGGGCTGTCCCCATTATAGTGTCATTTCTGAGAGAAGAAACCATTTCATTTTTCTTTTCTTTCTATTAGTATTGTCAATGCATCGGACAATTCTTGGCACATGGGATGTGCTTACTAAATTTTCATTTACTGGAGGTTTTGAAGTCCAATGCCCTCATTTTTTAAGATGAGAAAACTGAAGCCCAGAAGAGTTAATGACATAAGAAGCAGGATATAAAGCCCAGGTCCTTTGACCAGGGGCTTTTCTACTGCCAAATAGTTTGCTGAACTACTTTTAAAATATCTTTCTCAATATTCTTTACATGGCAGGTCATTAAAAATAGAATTTTTAAGGGCAGCTAGGTGGTGCAGTGGGTAGAGCACCAGCCCTAAAGTCAGGAGGACCTGAGTTCAAATCTGGTCTCAGACACTTAACACTTCCTAGCTGTGTGACCCTGGGCAAGTCACTTATCCCCAACTGCCTCAGCAAAAAAAAAAAAAAAAAAAAAAAAAAAAAAAAAGATAGAACTTAGAGAGATTATATTGAATCAGTTTTAGATTATAGATTCTCTTGGTAGTCTGGTAAAATGTATGGACCCCTGTGCAGAATGTGTTTAAATGTATAAAATAAACTACAGGATGTCAATAAAAATAATAATAAAATACAAAGTATTAAAATTTCATTAAGACTTCTGGGATATCTTATATATCTTGTTCTAAGCTTAAAATTGCTTAAGACTGCACTTTTGGGGCACCTAGTATTATAAACTTAACATTAAAATAAAGTTGCAATTTCTCAATGCAACTTCATGGAAACCTGAAATATTTTATTGGTTGAATCTGTTAACTTCAGATTAAGAATCTTTAAACTAGAGATGGTCTCTTAATGCCCTTTCATCTCTGAATCCTCTGATTCAATAAATTCCTGGAGTGAAAGCTCCCTCCTCCAAAGATGCTGGAACATCAATCCTAAAAGAAATCACAGAGAAATACAACCAAGCTACCATCCACTGAGGTAGCTTCAATTTTGTACTGTATCAAGGAGTAACCAACCTCTAAAGAGGCAGTCTAGTGGTAGGATAGGACAAAGGATAAAGGTATATAGAAAAGAAGTCATTTGGGATTGCATATCCTAAAAGGCTTTTCCTCTCCATTTTTCTCCTACTGTATTCTCTGGCCTTCTATTGCATTGTACCCAAATTTTTTTTTATGTTATGTGGAGGAGGACCAATTAGTGATCTTATTGTCTTTTCCAGCTAGAAGGTAATCTTCATGTGAGAAAGGATTGTTTCATTTATTGCATTTATACTGTCAGCATCTAGCATGGTATCTGGTACATTTTAGATACTTAATGATTATTTATTAATTGGTCTTGTTGTATATAGAAGGATTTTAAAAGACTGTTCTCATTTGGAAGATTAGAGGAATTAGGGTTTAGAATAGTGACATTTTTTTTACTTAAGTAACTAAATGGGTGAATCACAGGGTCACAGATTTAAAGTTGTCAGTAAGGTCAATCCTTTTCATTTTATAGGTAATGAAACTAAAGTCTAGAAAAGTTGTGATTTGCCTCAAGTCATATATAGATAGAAAAGATGAGATTTGATTATGGATCCTCTGATGCCAAATCCAGTATACTTTACATATGAGATAGTTTTGCTTTTCAAGGGGAACTTTGACACCAAAGATAGGAATCAATTTGGCTTATTTTTACTTTGCTATATTAAATAGAATATTTTTCTATTTGAAAATATAGATTTGAACTCAGTTCCTTCTGACTTCAGGGCCAGTCTAGATGTTCTTTCTTGAACTTAACTGCCAAGCATTTAAACTATTTCAGAGAGTGCGACTCTGTTGGACTGGCCACATTGTTCAAATGCTAAATGTACATTTGCCAAAAAGACTATTTTTGAAGAATCACACATGGAAAACACTAACAAGGTGGTCAGAAAAAGCAGTACAAGAATACTCTCAAGGTCTCTATTAAGAAGTTTAGAATTGATTCCATGACATGGGAGACATTGACACATGGTGTGCCCTCACCAGAGAAAGGGCTGTGCTCTATGAGCAAAACAGAATTTAATTAGCTCAGAAGAAACATGAAATGTGCAAAGGTAGAGAAGTCTCTCCAAATGTCCATAAGGACTATTTGTGTCCAACCCATGGCAGAGAATTCTGAGCTTGTATTGGTCTGATTGCTCAGAATCAGACATGCTAACTTGATTCTAAAATAGTGGTGTCATTTTGGTCTTCTTCAAGAATGAAGGACACCAACCAACCAACTTTGCTATGGAGATGGGAAAGAGATGTGTTGGGGAGCAAGGATGAGGAAGTAGGCAGGGGAGTGTCTGGAGAGACAGTTTTAGGAATGGTCAGACCAAACATCCATAGGCAGAAAGGCTCCTGGTTTCACAACAGAAGGTTCTGTGTTGTTAAAGAAAGTTGCCTGAGGCCGATAGGATAAGAACTTATCTCTGTGGGCCCATCCAACCCTGATTCATAAATTTCAACACATTGTCTCCTAATACACCTGATTCAGGTGCCAGAGTTATTGGAATGCTGCCTTCAACCAAGGTTCCAAGAAATACTATGGAGTGTTTGGAGCTGCCCACTTGTGCTTCTGAATGATTACAGCTTTATGGTAATTCACATGCTTTATAAACAAGAACAGACTTGCTGGGCTCCCCAGTCTGGGAAATTAATGCATCAAAAGATTAGCAATGGTCTATGTCCATCTAGTGTCCATAGGTCAAAGGTAAAGAATTTTTTGTCATTTTCTTCATATAAGATTCCAACATCATTCATCTTCTCCTGAAAACAAGCAGAAACTGGAACCTCATTATTCCTTTGTGCTGGGTTTTATGCCTTCTTTTTAAAGAAAGAACAGAGGAATACAGTGAAGCAATAAACATTAAGCAATAAAACATTAAGACAGAAAATTTAAGATGATGAGCAAGTCCTATAATTTGGAAACATTGCTAGCAAATAGTTTATAAAGTAAAATAAATGGGAAATGGTTGCAAGTCAGAGAGAACTCATTAAAGAGCTTGGGGAAAAAAAGAACTTAAATCATATAAGAAAGGTAGAAGAAAATTGGGAAAATAAATGAGAACAATGCAAGAGAATTATGAAAAAGAGCCAATAGTTTAGAAAAAAGAATACAATTAATTAAAAACATAGAACTGGGCAAGTGGAAAAGGAAGTTCAAATGCTAACTGAATGGGAAAAACAACTCTTTAAAAGTCAGAATTGGGCAAAGGGATTCTATGAGATATCAAGAAGTCAATCAAACAAATTCAAAAGAATGAAAAAAATGGAAGAAAATGTAACATCCTTCATGAGCAAAACAACTGACCAGGAAAACAGATCCAGGAGAAACAATGTCATAATTATTGGACTATTGGAAGAGATAATCAAAATGACAAACTGGACGGCATCTTTCAAGAAATTATCAAGGAAAACTGCCCTCATATCACCTCAGGAAAGGTATTCCAAAATAAACATTCTAAAAAACATTATAGCCAAGTTTTAGAATTATCATGTCAAGGAAACAGTATAGCAAGTGGTTGGAAACAAACAATTCAAATATCAGGGAAACTCAATTAGGATTAAACAGTTCTTAGCAGCTGCAATTTATAGGATCAGAGATAATAGAACACAATATTCTAGAAACTGAAGGAGCTAGGACTACAACCAAGTATCACCTACTCAGCAAAATTGAGGATTATACTTCAAAGGAAAAAACATGGTCATTCAATGAAATAAAAATATTTTAGGCTTTATTTATAAGGAGAATACTAGAATTGAACAAAAAAAGTTGATCTTCAATATCAAAACCCAAAAGAAGAATAAACAGTTGTAAAAAGAACAAAAAGCATAAGGGAGTCAATGAAGTTAAACTGTTTATATTCCTACATAAAAAGATGATACTTGTAATGATTAACAATTGTACTACTGGGGCAGCTAGGTGGCACAGTGGATAGAGCACCAGCCCAGAAGTCAGGAGGACCCAAGTTCAAATCTGGTTTCAGACACTTAACATCTCCTAACTCTGTAACCCTGAGCAAGTCACTTAACCTCAATTGCCTCAGCAAAATAAAAATAATAAAAAAAGTACTACTATAAAAATAAAAGGAATACACATAGCTGGAGGGTACAGGTATAAGGTAAATTGAGGGGGGAATAAGTAAAGGATAAAAAAGAGAAGTACAGTGAAGCAGAAGGAAGATATAAGTAAGATGGAATAAATTAATTCCCACAAGGAGGCACAAATAACCTCTTACAGTGGAAATATGGGAGGATAGGTAATGGGCATTGTTTGAATCTTTCTTTCATCAATATTGACCCAAAGATAGATATATATGTATGTATATACGTGTGTATACACACACACACACACACACACACACACACACACAATCAATTGACTGTAGAAAAATATCTTTCTTGACAAGAAAGTAAGAAGGGTAGAGATTAAGTTAAAGTGTAGGTGACAGAAGAGAGGGCAGAGCAGTAGAGATGGTAGATGGAAGCAAAACATTGTTGAGGAGAGAAAAGGTGAAAGGAAAAAGAGGACAAAAGGAGGAAAAATAGCATGGAGGGAAATACACAGTCAATCTAACTGTGAAAGTGAATTGGCTGAATTGTCCCATAAAACAGAAGTGCATAACAGAGTGGATCAAAAACCAGAATTTTAAGTATGTTGTTTATAAGAAACACACTTGAATCAGAGAGATACACACGCAATAAAGATAAAGGGCTAGAACAGAATCTGTTATGTTAAGGTAAAGAAAAAAGCAATTCTATTCCCAAAGTAAAAACAAAACCAATTAGAAGGTACCATAGAAAATGAAATAATATCAGTACTAAATATATATGTACCAAGTGGTATAGCATCCAGATTTTAAAAAAAGTTAAGTGAATTAGGAAGAAATAAAACCAAAAAAAAAAAAAAAGCTCTATTAGTGGGAGACTTCAACAGTTCCCTCTAGAACTTGATAAACCTACCAAATAACTGACGTTAGACATGATAAAACTTTAGAGAAAAGAAAATACAAATTTATACATTATTTAAATATCAATTTATCTCAAACTATATTATAAAGCAATAATCATCAGAACTATTTGGTGGTAAAACTCAAAATAAATACTACAGAATTAGTAAATGCATCTTTTTCAGATCATGATGCAATAAGAATTATATGTAATAAAGGGCCAGGGAAAAATAGACCAAAAATTAATTGGAAACTAAATAATCTGATCCTAAAGAATGAGTGAGTGAAACAACAAATCATAGACACAATCAGTAATTTTATCCAAGAGAATGGCAATAATGAGACAATATACCAAAATTTATAGGATGCAGCCAAAGTAGTTCTTAGGGGAATTTTATGTCTCTAGATGCTTACTTGTATAAAATAGGGAAAGAGAAGATTTAGACATGCAACTAAAAAAGCTAGAAAAAGAATTTAAAACCCCCTAAGTAAATACCAAATTTGAAATTCTGAAAATAAAAAGGGAGACTAATAAAATTGAAAGTAAAAAATTATTGAACTAATAAACAAAACTAAAAGCTGGTTTTATTTTTTAAAAAAATAGATAAACCTGTAGTTAATTTGATTAGAAAAGGAAAGAAGAAAATTAAATTGTTAGTATCAAAAATGAAAAGGGCAAACTTTCCATTAATGAAGAGGAAATTAGAACAATAATTAGGAGCTATTTTGTATGCCAAATAAATATGCCAATAAATATGATAAATGTGAAATGGATAAATATTTACAAAAATATAGATTGTCCAGATTAATAGAGGAGGAAATAAATTACTTGAATAGTCCCATTTTAGAAAAAGAAATTGAACCAGCTATTAATCAACTCCATAAGAAAAAAATCTCTAGTGCCAGATGGATTTACATGTGAATTCTACCAAACATTTAAAGGACAATTAATTCCAATATTATGCAAAATATATGGGAAAAAAGGGAAAGAAGGAATCCTACTAAATTTTTTTATTATGTGGATATGGGGCTGATAACTAAACCACGTAGGGTCAAAAGAGAGAAAGAAAATTATAGGTGATTTTCTCTAATGAATATTGATGCAAAAATCTTAAATAAAATATTAGCAAAGAAATTGCAGCAAGTTATCCCCAAGATAATATACCACAATAAAGTATAAATATACCAGGAATGCAGGGCTGGTTCAATAATAGGAAAACTATTAGCATAATTGACTATATCAGTAACTAATAATAGATTAAGAAAAAGCATTTGACAAAAGCCAACACCCATTCCTATTAAAAACACTAGAGAGTATAGGATAATGATCAATAGCATCTATTTAAAGCCATCAGCAAGCATCCTATGTAATGGAGATAACCTAGAATCATTCCCAATAACATCAGGGGTGAAACAAGGTTTCCCACTATTACCATTACTATTCAATATTGTATTAGAGATGTTGGCTCTGGCAATAAGAGAAGAAAAAGGGATTAGAGGAATTAGAGTAAATAATGAGGAACCCAAATTATCACTCTTTGCAGATGATATGATGGTATACTTAGAGAACCCTAGAGAATCAACTAAAAAACTACTAGAAACAATTCAAAACTTTAGCAAAGTTGCAGGATACAAAATAAATCCACATAAATCATTAGTATTTTTATATATTACCAACAAAGTCCAGAAGCAAAAGATACAAAGAGAAATTCCACTTAAGATAACTATAGAAAATATAAAATAATTGGGAGTCTATCTGCCAAGGCAAAGGAGCTATATGAACACAATTACAAAATACTTTCCACAAAATAAAGTCAGACATAATATCTTGGGAAAATATTAAGTGTTCATGGGTAGGATGAGCTAATAGAATAAAAAAGGTATTTAAATTTTTAAATTAATTTTTAGCTAATTATATTTTATATAATTTATTTATATATAAAATATATAATATTTATAATATATTATATATTATATATAATTAATTGATAATTAAAATCAAAATTTGATTAATAAAA
The DNA here is from genome assembly GCF_016432865.1 of Antechinus flavipes. NCBI lineage: Eukaryota > Metazoa > Chordata > Mammalia > Dasyuromorphia > Dasyuridae > Antechinus > Antechinus flavipes. The sequence continues at coordinate 210,766,844 of NC_067401.1, read as the reverse complement.
ATATTAATTTGAAATACATTAATCTACTTTTTCAGTGCTATAGCAATCAAACTCCCAAGAAATTTTACAGAGCTAGAAAAAATAATAACAAAATTCATCTGGAAGAATAAAAGGTCAAGAATTTCAAGGGAATTAATGGGGTAAAAAGCACACTATACTAAACCTAAAACTATATTATAAAGCATCAGTCATCAAAACCATTTGATATTGGTTAAGAAATAGAGTAGTTGATCAGTGAAATAAGTTAGGTTTACAGGACAAAATAGTCAATGACTATAGTAATCTAGTGTTTGACAGACCCAAAGACGCCCAACTTTTGGGATAAGAACTCATTATTTGACAAAAACTGGTAGGAAAATTGGAAACTAACATGGCAGAAACTAAGCATTGACCTACAACTAACACCATATACCAAGATAAGATCAAAATGGATTCATGATTTAGATAAAGAGTCATATTATAAGCAAAATAGAAGAACAAAGGATACCTCCTAGATCTGTGGAGAAAGAAGGAATTTTTGACCAAAGAAGAATTGGAGTTATTGAATTTTGATTGAATTATTGAATACAAAATAGATAATTTTGACTATATTAAGTTAAAAAATTCTTTGGAAATAAAGCCAATGCAGACAAGATTAGAATGGAACTAATAAATTAGGGAAAAAATTTATATTCAAGGATTCTGATAAAGATCTCATTTCTAAAATATATTAAGAATTGACTCAAATTTATAAGAATTCAAGGCATTCTCTAATTTTTAAATAGTCAAAAGATATGAACAGATGATTTTCAAGTGAACAAATTGAAACTATTTCTAATCATATGAAAAGGTGCTCTAAATGACTATTGATCAGAGAAATACAAATTAAGACAACTCTGACGTACTACTATATACTTCACAGATTAGCTAAGATGACAAGAAAAGATAATGATGAATATTGGAGGGGATGCAGGAAAACTGAGACACATATGTTGTTGGTGGAATTATAAATTGGTTAACCATTCTGGAGAGCAATTTGGAACTATGCCCAAAAGGCTACTAAACTGTGCATACCCTTTGATCCAGCAGTGTTTCTACTGGGTTTGTATCCCAAAGAGATCATAAAGGAGAAAAAGGGACCTACATGTGCAAAAATGTTTGTAGCAGCCCTCTTTATAGTGACAAGAAACTGGAAACTTGAGTGGATGTCCATCAGTTGGAGATAGACTGAATAAGTTATGGTATATTAATGTAATAGAATATTATTGTTCTATAAGATATAATCAGCAAGATGATTTCAGAGAAGCATGGAGAGACTTACATGAACTGATGATAAGTGAAGTGAGCAGAACTAGGAGATCATTGCACATGGCAACAAAATTAAATGATGATAAATTCTGATGGACATGGTTCTTTTCAACAATGAGATGATTCAGGCCAGTTCCAATGATCTTATGATGAAAAGAACCATTTCCACCCAAAGAGAGGACTATATGGACTGAGTTTAGACCACAACATGGTATTTTCACTTTTTTGTTACTCTTTGCTTGCATTTTGTTTTCTTTCTCATTCTTTCCCTTTTTGATCTGATATTTCTTGTGCAGCACAATAATTGTGGAAAGATATATATATACATATATATATATATATATACATATATATATATATATATATATATATATATATATACATGTGAGAAGAGCTGAGTCATTCATTTATGATCATTGAATAATGTTGCTGAAACTGTGCACAATTTTTTTTCTTTTTCTGCTCATTTCATTTTCCATCAGTTTGTACAAGGCTTTTTTGAAACTTGTCTATTCAACATATTATTAGATATTAGTATGCCATTATGCTTATATACAACAGTCTGTCTTGCTCTTCCCCAATTGATGAATATCTGTCAAATTTCCACTACTTTGCCACCATGAAAAGGCCTACTATAAATATTTTTTTACATGTAGGTCCTTTCTCCCTTTTTATGATCCTGTTGGGATACAGACTTAATAGTGGTATTGCTAGATCAAAGGGTATGTACAATTTTACAGCCCTTTGGAAATAATTCCAAATTACTCTCAAGAATGATTAAATTAGTTCAGAAGTCCAACAACAATTCCTCAATGACCTAATTTTCCCACATCCTCTCCAACATTTATCATTTGTCATATTATCCATTCCAACAGATGCAAGGTATTACCTCAAAGTTGCTTTAATTTGTGTTTCTCTAATCAAATGTGAGTTAGAGCATTCTTTCATGTGCCGATATTTCTTTGCTTTGATTTCTTCATCTGAAAACTTCCAGTTCATATATTTTAACCATTTATCAATTGGGGAATAGCTTGTATTCTTATAAATTTGACTCAGTTCTCTGCTATGTATTTGAGAAAAAAGGCCTTTATCTGAAACATTTGCTGTGTGTGTGTGTGTGTGTGTGTGTGTGTATGTGTAGTTTTAACACATATTGAATTGCTTGCTATATTGGGGAGAGAGTGGGAGAGAAGAAGAAAGAAAAGAGAGTTTGGAACACAAAGTTATGCACGGGTGAATATTGAAAATTATCTATACATATGTTTTGAAAACCAAAAGATTTAATTAAAAAAAAACTATTTGGTGCTGGCTAAGAAATAGAGTGGTGCATCACTGGACTAGATTAGATTGGACTAATGATCACATATCCTAGTGTTTGATAAACCCAAAGATCCTAGCCTTTGGAATTAAAAATCACTATTTGACAAAACTGCTGGGAAAATGAAAACAATAAGATACTAACGGGTATAGACCAAAATTTCATAGCATATACAAAATAAAGTCTAAATGAGTACATGATTTAGACATAAAGGGGATCCCCCAAGCAAATTAGAAGAATAAGGAATAGTCTATTTTTCAGATCTATGGAGAATGAAATAATTCATTGTCTATAGCAAGAGACAGAGAGAACATTACAAAATGTAAACTAGAAACTTTTACTATATGAAATTAAAAATGTTTTGCACAAATAAAACTGATACAATAAAGATTAGAAGGAAATCAGAAAACTAGGGGAGAAATCTCTACAGCAAATGTTTCAGATAAAGGCCTTTTTTCTCAAATACATAGCAGAGAACTGAGTCAAATTTATAAGAATACAAGCTATTCCCCAATTGATAAATGGTTAAAATATATGAACTGGAAGTTTTCAAATGAAGAAATCAAAGCAAAGAAATATCGGCACATGAAAGAATGCTCTAACTCACATTTGATTAGAGAAACACAAATTAAAGCAACTTTGAGGTAATACCTTACATCTGTTGGAATGGATAATATGACAAATGATAAATGTTGGAGAGGATGTGGGAAAATTAGGTCATTGAGGAATTGTTGTTGGACTTCTGAACTAATTTAATCATTCTTGAGAGTAATTTGGAATTATTTCCAAAGGGCTGTAAAATTGTACATACCCTTTGATCTAGCAATACCACTATTAAGTCTGTATCCCAACGGGATCATAAAAAGGGAGAAAGGACCTACATGTAAAAAATATTTATAGTAGGCCTTTTCATGGTGGCAAAGTAGTGGAAATTTGACAGATATTCATCAATTGGGGAAGAGCAAGACAGACTGTTGTATATAAGCATAATGGCATACTAATATCTAATAATATGTTGAATAGACAAGTTTCAAAAAAGCCTTGTACAAACTGATGGAAAATGAAATGAGCAGAAAAAGAAAAAAAATTGTGCACAGTTTCAGCAACATTATTCAATGATCATAAATGAATGACTCAGCTCTTCTCACCAACACATTGATCCAGAATAAATACAAAGGACTTAGGAACAAAAGTGCTATCCACATCTAGAAAAAGAACACATGTACCTTGAATGCAGATAGAAGCATACTTTTTTCTTTTTTGTTTTTTTCCTTTTGATCTGTTTCTTCTTTTAAAACAATTAGCAATGATAGCACAAGTATAACTTGTCAAATTACCTATCATTTTCAGAATAAGGGAGAGGAAAGATGGAGGGATAAAATTGCAACTTAAAATCTTGTAAAAATGTGCTAAAATATCTTCACATGTAATCAGGAAAATTATTTTTAAAACATCTTAAAGAAAAAGTGAAAAGGCAAAATGACTGTGAGATGAGGAAGTAAGGAAAGGTAAAAGGAAAGGTATAGCCAATTGAAGTCAGAATTCCAGAGAATAATAGACATTTTCCTAAATGGCAATACAACTAAAAGAAAAAAAAGCAGAAAATGAGAAATATGAGGGACCTCTTCAAGAATATTAGAGATGTTAAGGGAATCTTTCATGCAAAAATGGGAATGATAAATGGCAAAAATGATTTGGACTTAACATAAGTGGAAGAGATTAAGGAGTGCCAAGAATACACAAAAGAACGATACAAGAAACATCTTAACATCACTGATAACCATAGTAGTGATCTAGAGCCAGACATCCTGGAGAATAAAGTCAAGTAAACCTTAGGAAACAACGTAACAATAAGACTAGTGGAATTCCAACCTTAAAAATCCTAAAAGATGTTGCTGTTAAAGCGTTACATTCTATCCCAGCAAATGTGGAAAGTCAGTAGGGACCACTGGATTGGAATAATCAGTTTATGTCCCAATTCTAAAAAAGAGCAGTTATAAAAAATGTTCAAATTACTGAACAGTTGCACTCATTTTGCACATCAGCAAGATTGTTCTTAAGACTTTTCAAGTTAGATTTCAACAATATGTGAACTGAAAATTACCAAGAGAGCAGGGTACTTTTCTACAAAGTAAAAGAGCTAGAGATCAAATTGCCAACATTTGCTGAATTATGAAAAAGGCAAGGTAGTTCCAGAAAATATCTACTTCTATTTCACTGACTACACTAAAACTTTGACTGTGTGGATCACAACAAAATATGGGAAGTTCTCAAAGAGATAGGAATATCAGATCATCTTACTTGTCTCTGGAGGAATGTAAGTCAAAAAGCCACAGCTAGAACAGAATATGGAACAATTTATTGGTTTAAGATTGGAAAAGAAGCATGATAAGACTGTATGTTGTCATCTAATTTTACTTATATGCAGTGTACATCATGCAAAATACTAGCCTGGATGAATCAAAAGCTGGAATTAAGGTTGCTGGGAAAAATGTTAACAATCTTAACAATATAACAAATATACAATATACAAATGATAACAGTCTGTTGGCAGAAAATGAAGAGAAATTAAGAAGTTTCTTGATGACAGTTAAAGAGGAGAGTATAAAAGCTGACTTGAAGCTTAACATCAAAAACAAAAACTAAGAACTTGGCAATTGGTTGATTCAATTCCTGCAAAAAGAGGAAGAAGAAATGTAAGTAATGTCAGATTTTATATTCTTGGCCTTAAAGTCACTGCAAATGGTGACCATACTCATAAAGTTAGAAAGTACTTGTTTGTTTTTTTTTTTAAGAAAATCTATGGCAGATTTGGACACTAAAAATCAGAGGTGTCACCTTGCTGACAAAGGTCTGCATAGAAAAAAGCTGTGTTTTTTTTTTCCATAGGAAAGTATAGCATGGATGGACTATAAGGAAAGCTGAGTGATACAGAATTAATGTTCCAAATTGTGATCCTGCAAAGACTTTTGAGAGATAAAGAATTTGGAGATAAAATCAATCACTAAAAGAAATTAATTCAGACCCCTCATTGAAAGAACAAATACCAAAGCTGAAGCTTAAATATTTTCACCATATAACGAGAATATATATGATTCATTGAAAGGGAAGAAGGGACTCATTTGAAAAGACCCTGGGAAAGATTGAAGACAAAAGAAGAAAATGGTAGTGAATGAGATGGATACATAGTGTTATAGAAATAATAAACATGAAGTTGAACAGACTTTGGAAGATAATAGAGGATAGAAGGACCTAGAATGCTATGGTCCATGGGGTCAGAAGAGTTGAACTTGACTGAAAAATAAGTGGTGCATTAACCTATTTGTTGATAGGGGACATACAAACACAAAATAAGAAAGTGATTTTTCATAATAAATAATAGAATATGTAGCCCAAGGAATTATTAAATATGTAGAATAAATAAGAATCTCATAAATTTCTATGAATATATCTTTATTATGTGTGAGACAGTCTGATAAATTGGATAGATGGCTGAATTTAGTGTCTGGGAAACCTTAGATTCTAATCGTGCTTCTCACATATATTATCCATTTTATCCTGAATAAATCATATAACCATTCAATGTCCCAGGGAACTTTAAGATTGTAAGTTACATCCTCCTTCTCCATGACAAATTAATATAGGACTCAAATAGGAGAATATAGTACAATGAAATGAATGATAAATTTGGAGTCAGGAACTTTGGGTTCAAATTCAGCTGCTACTTAATTCCTTTGTGACCTGATGTATTAGTTTCCTCATCTATAAAATGAAGGGGTTAAGACTACTTGGTCTCTGAGGCCTTTTCTACCTCTAAAACTCTGATTCCATAAATGGAAGCAACAATTAAACATAAAGTTTTTAAAATGGAAAATAATAAGCAAGCTCTGAAGTTTGGGAAAGGTTTACTAGTGTTATTTTCCACATTAAGAGTTATCTATATGGATAAGATTTGGAAAAAAACAAAATTGGGAAAAATCATACTACACATAATTGCATTTTTTAAAAATCCAAACTCACTAAATAACATGGAAAATAGAAAATTACTTTTATAAATTCATCTTCTGGACTGAAAATCTCACAAAGATCCCTCTTTTTTGGGTTGTTTTCTCTTCGTGAAATGCTTCAGATTTTGATGTGTTCTTATATATGCCTTTTTTGTTATATAAGTCCCAATAAGCTTTACCATAAGGAAGAGGCAGCATTTATCTTTGTCATAAGTAAAATACAAGCAAGGGCTTAGAGATGCGCAGGATTCTTGGCTCAGTAAGAAGATGGATGAAATTTAGTTTTTTACTGATAGTAAAAATCCAAAGATCTTTTATCATGCTCTGAAAGATATTTATGAGTCCAAAACCTGTGGCACAGCTCAACTACTCAGTGCTGATGGGGCTGCTTTAATTAATGATAAAGACATAATGGCTAAAATACTTCCATAATGTTCTCAACAGACTTATCAATCAATGCTGAAGCCATTGATTATTTACCTCAGGTTGAAATCTCTGTGAGCAAATTTCCAACTGAAAAAAAGTTTTAAAATATCATTACTCTCCCTTCTTGTGACAAAGCACCTATTGTTGATTCTATTACAACTCAGATTTACAAGGTGCAGGATCTGTTGCTCATACAAAAGCTAATTGAAAATTTTGGGGTTATATGTCAAGAGGAAATTATCTCTCAGGTGTTCAAGGATGCTTCTATGGTCCATGTCTATAAAAATAAAGGAAATAGATTTCCCTGTAACACTTGCAGGGGGCAGGAGTGAAAGATCACTCTTTCTGGCAAGATTCTTGCAGAGTTCTCCTTAATGGAGCTGATTCTTCACCTGGAAGATAATCTGAGAATCAGTATGGCTTCAGAACGGGCTAAGAAAGAGTTGTGTTGTCCAACAATTCCAGGAAATGCCAGGAACAGAATGGATGTCTGTATACAACATTTGCCAATCTAATCAAGGTTTTTGATACTGTCAAGGTTTATAGAAAATTATATCAAAATTTGGTTGTTTGGAGCAGTTCATCAGTGTTGCAGTTCATTATCATGGTAATGTCTTTTCTTGTGTTCTGAATAATGGATGATGCTCTCACATTTTTCAGTCTCTGTACTTGCTCCTATGCTTTTTAGCATGACATTTTCAACTGTGCTGTCAGACACATTAAATGAGGACAAAGATGGAAGGTCAATTACCGTATTGATGGTAGAATATTTAACTTGAAAAGAGTTACAAGTCAAGACTAAAGTAGAAGGAGATTTGGGTCATGATTTTTTATTTGCAGATGATTATGCATTCAACGCAGCCTCTGAAACTGAGATACAACAAAGTATGGGTCGATTCTCTCCTGCTTGTGCTAATTTTGGCCTAATAATTAACACCAAGAAAATCTAGGGACTCCATCAGTCAGCATCACACCATCCATACATAGAACCATTGGTTATAGCAAATAGAGAATTTTTGAATATTATGGATAAGTTCACTTACCTTAGCATTATACTTTTCAGGGGTATACTCATTGACAATGGGATTGACACACACATTGCCAAGCTAATTCAGTGTTTGGGAGGCTCCAGGGGAAAGTGTGGAAAAGAAGAGGAATAGTATTAGACTGACTATAAAACTAAAGGTGTTAGGCCAACCTCATTATTGTATGCCTGTGAAGCTTGGGAAGTATATTAATGCCATTCCAGGAAATTGAATTGCTTCCATTTGAATTATCTTAGGAATATTCTGAAGCTCATCTGGCAGGATAAGGTACCAGACAATGAGGTTCATTCTTGAATTAAATTGCCAAACATTCAAACTCTTCTGCAAAGAACACAATTCCAATGAACTAGTCACATTGGTTGAATGCCAAACATATGCTTGCCATAAAACTCTTTTATGGAGAACTCACCTTAGGCAAGAGCTCATGTGGTGGTCAGAAGAAGCAATAAATGGACTTTTTCAAGATATCTCTGAAAAACTTTAGAACTGATTACATGATATGGAAGATACTGGCATTATACTGCCCAGCATTGCATATCCTCATCAAAGAAGGTACTATGCTCTATGAGCATTGAATTGAAGTACTTTAAAAGAAATGTGAGTTGTACAAATTTAAAGAATTTGCTCATATGTTCACATGGACTATTTGTGCCCAACCTATGGTAGAGCATTCTAAACTTGTCTTGGCTGATCAGTCACAACAGGACACTCTTAACTTGACTCCTACATAGTAATGTCATTTTGGTCCTCCTTTACAATAAAAGTCAATAACCAACCAGTAAACCAAATCCCAAGTGATTGCTAATGAATAATCAACCAAACATCAAAGTTAACAACTATTTGGCATGTGCTAAAATTTGTTTAAAAAAAAAACATTGCTAGCAAAGTGTTTATGAAATAAAAAGATTGAAGTGATTTGAAAGTTATCCTCAACAGTATTTTCAGCACTGTAACAGTTGGGCATTATTATGTCAGTGGATATCCTGTGCCCCAGCCCATTGGGGCAAACAAAATTATAGGCTGCTGAGACGCTCCTGCAGCCAAATGGGCACTGGTTAGCCAAGGTGCCCTTTTGGCCTACATGCCTCTTCACTCTGGGCCTAAAGCCCCAAGGAGGGATCTCCTTTTCCAAATTGGCCTACCAGTGGAGGACGTGGGGACCTGTGGACTAACAGGGAAGGTCCAGGTGGTCTCCCTTGAAAACCTCTTCCAAATCACTCAGGACAGGATCAGAAGGTCTGACTAGAACTGGAATTTCTGAAGGCCATTGCCAGAGATATTTGGAATCCTCACAATTTACTCACTTAGTGAGAAGAGGCCCGTGAAGAAAGAGAACTCCTTGGTAACCATAGGTTCCCTAAGATTTTCCTGGACCAAGATGTGTGAGCTGGAAGTTTTCTAAAGTATGGTGTCACCATGGCCATTCATAATTTGGGTTGAGAGTTGTGTAGGCATAGCCACCAGGCCCTTTTGGACCCCAAACTACAGGGAGAAGCAGTAGGCAGATAGACATCTAACAGTCAACTGGCCATGAAGGCAATTTGAAGTTATGAAGACATTTCACCTTTTGAATTTTCTCTGGAAGGAAGCTATTTTGATTGTAAATAACCTGAGTGTGTAGCAACGATACTCTTACAAAAGAAAGTGAAAATTTCCAAGTGTTCTAAGGAAAAATCCTGGTAGAGAATATTCTTTAAGCTCATCTGCAGGGGTAGTTATGTGTCCAGGTTGAACACCTAGCTCCAGTAAGAGCTTCACCAAAAGTTCAGGAACTTGAGACAACTGAATTTGAGGACATTCCTTGGTGCTGGTATCACTCATCTGGCTCACTGTTGTTGAATGATCAGACCAAATGATTTCTTGCTTTATAGAAGAGAAATTGAAAGGCATGAATCCTTGAAGGATGAATCACAAACTAGTAACCTGTGTGGAGGAAGTTGATGGACATTTTTCCACTGAAAAGAACTGGAGTAACTACCAATGATCACATCTCTGTCATATCCCGCGTAGTTCTCCACAATTAACCACAACGTGCTGACAAAGCAGTGAGTTCAATGTCTTGCACATGATCATTACTTAAGGAATTACTTAAGGAGAGGGTTTTTTAATTGAATTTGCTGTTGAATTGATTGTAGAGGATGGATTAAATGGTCTCTGAATTCCCTTTTAATAGATCTATGATCCTGTAACCTGTGAGGTACTACTGAGCTAATTAGTTCTCTATAAGAGATTGGATAAAATAATGGGATTCACTTTGATAAATATTTTTTGATCCCTTGATTCATAGATAGATAGATAGATCAATATACACTGGTCCCATGTTATGGAGGGGGATAGTATATTTATATATGTATATATACATTTTTAAGGGAGAGATTAAATTTTATTTGCGTTTTAATCAAATGTAATAGGAGAAGTTTTAGGATTTGGGTGGAGTGAAGCCTCTGAGCACACAAAGGAAGGAATACCCATTGGTGGAAATGAAAGGAAATATTAAAGGAAGTTAATGAAAAGGTTGACCTGGTGGGGACATTAAAGGGGTAGTTCAAGGTAGTAGTAGTCAGAGATGTAAGAAATTATGATCTTGAAGTGTCAGGAAATCGTGTCTTTATATAAATTTTGTTCTGCCTCTCTGAACCTGGTGAGTTTTTGTTGTTGTAGGATATTGGCCCCATGGTGGAAAAAGCTTCATGATTGGGGATGGGGAAACATAAAGGGTTCAAAACTATGGCTTAGATGTCTTATATATAGAGGACCTGCTGTATATAACAGGTGACAAGTGAAATCAGCTTGTGTGTTTTTCAGAGTGGTATCATAAAATAAAGAACCTAATGAGTACTTCGTTCAACGACAAGCATCAGATCCCTAGAGGAAAAGGGAATTACTCCGTGGGATGCATAGACTTGATGTTCGACTTCAGTGTTAAGGTAAGGTCTTGGAATTGAAAAATTATTCATGTTTTACTTGGCAACTCTTCTATCAAGTAACCTTTTTACTAGTTCATTGATCCTCCAGGACTGATAAACTCCAAGGAAAAGCCCATTGTTGTTTGTCCTTCATTCTTGAAGAAGATCAGGACATCAGGGAGGTGACACCATATCATGCAAGTGAATTGGATTTAAGTGAGGGAGGGCTATGCAAAGTCATCTACCTCAAGTTTCCCTCTGGAGACATCTGGCTCCAGTGGCAAGATATGGATGAAGATTGGAGATGCAATGGGAGACTTTGGCTTTTTTTAAACTATGATCTTCAACAGGTCTCAATTTGACTCAGTAATAGGTAGCAATTCTTCCTCTTTCACTTAGTCATGTAGTCCAAATTGGGGCCAGGGGGATATATGTAAATAAATAAATCTCTGAGGGGAAAATTCTCAGGGTTTTTGGCCCAAACAGAAATGATTGCTATTTACATTTCAATCTGAGTCAATCAGGACAATCCAAACAATGACCAAATGGGCCTTGATCTGAAACCTATTGGTGGCCATTGATTTTGGTTTAAGGCAGAGGTCATTGAAACTATAGTCAAAGAAACAAGTTCAAATTCTGGTCTTGCTAATGACTACCTGTGTGATTTTGGCAAAAATGCTTTCACCGTGCTGAAGCCTCAGTTTTCTCATCTGTAAAATGATCTAGATGGCCTTCAATATCCCTTTTCAACTTGAATATTGATTGTTTCCTTTAGGCACCTGATATTTTTATTAAAAAGTTAATATTAAACATTAATACAAATTAGTAATTATTTATCTATACTTACAGACATTAAATTTAATGCTTAAAGTAGGGGCAGCTAGATGGTACAGTGTAGATAGACAAGTGCAAAGACCTGGAATCAGAAAGATCCTTCCTCAAAGATTAGTAGTTGTATGGGCAAGTCACAACTCTTATTTGCCTCAATTTCATCACTGTAAAATGGAGAAAAGACTACATCCTGAGGTGGTTGTAAGTATCAAATGAGATAATATTTATAAAGCAGTTAGCACAATGCCTGGCACACAGCTACACTGATAGCTTACATACATACTAGCTATTATTATGAAGTATTCTGGCACCATTTTAGCCGCTCTAAGTCCCCAGCACATTGATTAGTGGTTCTATACTTTTCCATATGCATTCCAATGTATTTCCAAGGCATACTCCATTCTTTCAGTTTGCTTTTTCACTTTGAATTATTTTTTGGTGGGCTTTCAAAATTTGTTTATAATTCTCATACTTTGTCAGTCTTAATATTCTTATATTCTTCTGTTCCAGTAGCTTTATTCCTTTTTCCTTCCCTTACAGGGCAGTTTACTGCGTCTCTATTATCCTTCCCGTGATTCCCAAGATGATGAATATCGCAGCACTTTATGGATCCCCAGTAAAGAATATTTTCTAGGTCTTAGTAAATTTCTTGGACTGCACAAGCTCGTGGGCAAATTCATCACCCACTACTATAGTAAGATTTGTTGGTTTTACATTCTTTTTATGCCCTTTCTCCTTTTCTTTTCCTTCTCCACTCCCATCCTATTCCCAATAGATATAGGAAAGCCTGAAAAACTGGCTTATCTGTCTTGTTATTACCTATCAGGTCAACAAAAGTTTCTATCAGTCAAAAAGCAAGCAAGTTTCCAGATCTGAAAATGTCATATCTAAATATTTCATATGATCATTTCTTTATAATTAGGAAAGATCTCACCCTCCCCACTTTTTCTTCATACTCCTTCATTATACAGCAGAGAAAAGTGAGGTTCATAAACATTCCCTTTTCTAAAGTTCTAAGATTTGAGGACATCCCAAAATATCTGGATGTTAAAGGAGTTCTTTTTTCATAATAGCTTCTTATTTTTTCAAAATAATGCAAAAGATAGTTTTCAATATTCGCCCTTGTAAAATCTTGTGTTCCAAATTTTTCTCCCTCCCTTTCCTCTTCCCTAGACAATGAGTAATATAGATTAAACAATTCTTCTAAACATATTTCCACATTTATCCTGCTGCATAAGAAAATTCAGATGAAAAAGGGAAAAAATGAGAGAAAAAACAAACAAACAAACAAGAAAACACTAAACAACAAAAAGGTGAAAATACTATGTTGTGATCCACATTCAGTCCCCATAGTTATTTCTCTGGATGCAGATGGCTCTCTCCATCACAAGTCATCTGGAATTAACTTGAATCACCTCATTAAATGAATTCCAGTATTGCCAAAAAAAAATTAGTTTTTCTTTCTTTCTCTATCAAAGCTACATTTGTCCTACCATTAGAGAGGCAGCATGAGAAAAGAGGGTAAAGTGTAGTGATAGACAAAGGAAGATGACTTAGGATCTTGGATATTTTGTATCTAATTCTGTAAGCTACCTTTGTAGTAGAGATATAAAAGATATTGCCAGGGTGATCTACTGCAAAGTCTTTTTCAATTTCCCTCCAGCCTCATTTACTAAATTTATGGAAAATGAATATGTTGCATTAAATGCTCTCTGTGCTCTCTCCCAGCTCTAAGACCTAGGAAACTTTTATTCATTTTCACCATAAAGTTAAAAGGGAGGTTAATGAGATAATGTTTGTAAAACACTACTTGCAAATGTCAGTTATTAGTATTATCCAGTCTTTTTATATTGTCCAATTTTACTATGACAATCTTTTTTTTTTAACCTAACTTTATCATCTATTTTGGGGGTTGGAGGCAACAGGAAGTATGACTTCAGTGGTATAAGAAATTCACAGTGAAGAAAGTTGTTTTTATCAATGCTGATTGATATGCCTATAAGCAGGTTTTATAGATGTGTATAATTTAGAGCATTATCTGGGCATTAAAGGATTAAGTAACTTGTACAAGACCATACAGGGACAAATGTATATGAGGCATGATTTGAACATGGCCTTCTTAACTCCAAAATTTATTAAGTATCCATTTGATACATTTCCTTCTAATCTAGTCAAAACATTTCTTGTTGAGTTGATATTAATCACGTTCTCAGATCTTCACACTCTTGATTGCCACCTCCAGCACTTTAAAAATACTTTTCAAATTAAATTTTATTTTGGAGTTCTTTAGAAATTAAAAAATCACAAAAAATAAACATATAACTTATTTGGAAGTATAACAGAATGGCTTATTTCTTCAAACTATCACTCCAAAACTTCATAAAAGTAAATGATGTGCTAGATTTAGTTACAGCTGAGTACATGAGATAAAAAGACCCCAACCAAGGTTTTAAAAAAGAAACAACTCATAAAAAGTATCAGAGATGTATTCTAATACTAAAAATTTCCATCCACTCTATGCCCAGGTATGGTGAGCACATGAAAACTGTGACTTTAGGATTCAACTATAAAAATCTCCCATGACTAACTCATCTGATTTCGCACCTCCCACCTGACAAAAAACAACAGGCACTGATTTTGCCCAATCAGGCAAAGGAATAGGAACATTTGTGGAAGGAGGGTATAAAAGACTAGAGCTGTGCCCTGAGCTATGAGAAAAAATAATGCTCTAGAGAAAAGGGATCCTAAGCCTAGTTGAGACCACTCTATTCCCTCTGTAGTTTGTTTGCTGTGGTCAAGACCCAAGCCTACCAAAACAAGGAAGTATCTTGACCAGAAAGTCTGTGTATTCACTGAAGGCTGAAGTGCCAAAGAGTGAAGATAGAACCCAGAGGGGATTGTTAAGGAATCCATTCAAGAAAGAGATCAAAAGGTCAAAAGTTTGAGAGAGAAAGCCTAAATAAAAACCTCACAAGCAGATAAAATTAAGGACGATCATAAAAATGGAAGAGTGAAACCTCAAAGAGAAACCAAAGCACATTAAGAATTATAACACAAGGAATCTTAAAGTTTAATAAAGTACCTGGCACATAGTAGGTGCTTATTGAGTCACTGATCCCAAAATCAGTTAATAAAGATCAAATCTTCTGGAGAGCATGAGACAAAATAATGTTTTAAAAAGCAACAATACAGATTTTTAAATCTCATATTCTTTTTCTGCACTTGAGACTTTGCAAAATCACTTTCACAATGATGACTTAAAATACTCATATAGTTCTGAAATCTCAGTGGGTTTTCCTTCCAACGATGCATATTTCAACCATTACATGCCTGTCTGTTCATATTCAATATAATTCTAATCTATAGACTCCCACAAATTTATCATAGAGTGTCCAACCAGCGTGCTATCAACCTTTCTCCGTTTTTCTTGACATTGTGAAACAGAGCCACAAAAATCACTGGTGCCACCTGGGATATCTGTCATTTATCCCTTGCTCTCACTAAGCCATTTTAAAAATTCACTTGTAGACCTTTTTGACACCATCTTTTTGCATTACTTTTCCTATAATTCCTTATCTATACTGTATTCTACACATATCATATCATTAAATCTCTATTATGACAATCCTGAGTAGTATTTCAACTAAATATTAGTTCTATTTTATAATTGAGAAAACTGAAAACATTTTAACTAGTATTATGGAGCATAGGCTATGTGTTTCTAGTGACAAGCATGGTGTCTTACTATGGTGAAGAATCTTTTATTTTCAAGGATGTTAGAGTTAAAAAGTGACACAACATGAATACAATGAGTCATATTGAAATACAAACAAGCACAATAGAAGTAGACTATTGATATGAACCAAAAAAAAAAAATACTAGGATGAATTATTGCAGGAATATTTGTGAATGGTAAACATACATATAGGGGACCTCTGTTTTATGGTTTTCCCTCTATGGTTTGGTCAAAACTTATAAATAATAACTGTAGCACATACATAGTTTCTAGAGCAACTCTCCCAATCCACACTGCTAAATCTGGTGAGCAAAGCAGTCTTGCTTTGGGAAAATTTTGCCTTCTCTTTCTCCCACTCTCATCCTCATTGAAAAAGAAAAATAATGGTCAGTCTTCCATAGAAAACTTACCTTTGAATCTAGTAAAAAAAACATTTTAATGATTAATAATGTGACTTCTGCAAAGAATACAAGATTTAGTTCTTTTGCATGTCTATGAAAAGTCCCTTATTTCTGGGTTTATATTAATCATAGAGAAAAAAGCATCAACAGACATAATTTTGCTAAAGAAAGAAAAATTAAATCAGTGATCACTTTTTTATAGTAAAATTGAAGTAACTATTATACTTTATGGTCTTACTTTATTATGTTTTTAGGTTCAGTGACAGCTCCTGCAAATTGGGATGCTCCTTTGAAGAATGGAGAAAAATATCCACTGATTATTTTTTCTCATGGACTCGGAGCATTCAGGTAATATTTGGGGATATAATCTGGCATCTTTTAAGAGCAACCATTTTCTTCTTTCTCCTCATAAAAGAGAGTAGCAAGGTCTTAAGCTCAGTGCTTAAGTAATCACTTACCACTGGATTATGAAGTCTTCTCTATTAAATTTAGTAAAACATTTATTAAATATGTGTTATGTTCAAAGGCTCCAAGTTAAATAATATCAAGACAAAAAATAATAGTCTTCTTATTCACGGAGTACATATTCTATAATTATGATGTAGGATGTAAACAAATGAGTATAAAAGAGGTATTTTGAAGAGAGAGTGAAATCTGGTATCTATTATATTTTTTACTCTATTCCAGGCACTTGTGTTATGTGCTTGGAATTCAAATTGATAGAGAAAGAAAGACAGTTCCTGACCTTAAGAAACTTAACATTCTATGCATGTGTGGCTATTTTTTCAGTTATGTTCAACTCTCCATTACCCCAGTTGGGGTTTTTTTGGCAGTGGTTTGCTATTTCCTACTTTAGCTCAATTTATAAATGAGGAAAGTGAAGAAAACAGGGTTTAGTGACTTACTAAGATCACATACTTAATAAGTGTTTGAGATTAGATTTGAATTCAGGAAGATGAGTTTTCCTGATTTGAGGCCCAGTGCTCTATCCATTGGGCCATCTAGAGAATTATTCTACATAGAAGGGAGCTACAAAGGATGAAGATATGGGGGAGGGAAGGGAGAAATGCACCTACACAGGGGAATAATTGTCACAGTTCTGAGAGTCAGTAGAGGAATCTGGGAAGGAGTAAAGGATGGCTGGCTTGAGAACTTCCTCTAACTGGAGGTTCGAGGAGGAACTCACACAGAGGGAAGGATGTCATGAAAGTGGAGGGTATTTTTCTATAAGAAAGCATAGTGTCATTAGTCTGGAGAGTCAAAAGGAGAGAGAGTTCCAGGGAAAACAAAACAGTGAGTTTTGAGGGTGTTTAGGAAGATATTCAGGGAAAGCTGTACCTTACCTGCATCTTGAAGGAATATAAGGACTCTAGAAAGTAGAATTGAGAAGACAATATATTCTGTGCATTGAGGAAGACTTCTTGGGGCAGGTGCTTAGCAAGGTGGGAAGAGGAATCTTGAGTTCAGAACAGTTGTACAGTTTAGCTAAAATGTGCAGGGAGGGAGTAGAATATTAGGAAGAAGAGTAATAGTATAAAATAAAGTTGGAAAGGCAGGTAGGAATCATTTTATGGTATTTGGAGAAAGGCTTTAAATGGCAGGCTGACTTTGTATTTTATCCAAAATTGAATGCGGACTTAATGATTTTTGAGTTTTTGAGTTGGGGTCCAAGCTAGTTCTATTTTCTGGGAATCATAAGATTTCAGGCAAATCAAAAGCAGCTCCAATGGACATCAGAATTTTTTTTAAATCAACAACAAATCTTGATTCTAGAGAACTATAAGCTTACAATAAGATAATGGATGTGCTCTTTATAAACCTAAAGAAACCATTTGTTAGTTTTTTTAAAATATATATTTTTGGAGAAAGGTGATAATCATATATTGATGAAGGGAATTCCTCTTATGGACAATTCCTCCTCCACTTCCTGTTTTGCTTGGTTACCAAGAGATTAAATGACTTGCATACAATCATGTAACATACTTATATCCTCTGTGTATCAGGGACAGGACTTGAACACCCTGACTCTTAATCATTACACCATGCTCAGCCACTCCAGCTTTAGCTATAGTTATTTTTATGTTTTGTTTTCTCTGTTGTTGTTCAGTCATGTCCAATTCTTTATGATCACATGGACTATGTCATCATACCAACCTTGTCCATGGGGTTTTCTTGGCAAAAACACTATTATGACTTGCCATTTCTTTCTCCAATATTATTTTCTTTCTGTAGGATATTTAATGCTCTTGGATGTTTCCTCTTAATAGTCATTTGTTATATATTTTAAAGAAGTGATATAGCTAGTTAATATCAGAACTTGAATTGCTAACTTGAGAATGGAAAACATTTGGAATGGCTGTTATGGAAATTGTAGGTAGGGGATAAATAAGAGAATATTTCTTAATTTTTAAATTTAATTTAATATTTTCCCCACTTATATTTAAAACAAAATTTTTCCATTTTTTAAAAATAAATTATCGCTTATCTCCACCCACAATTAAGAAACCACATGTGAACTTATGCAAAACATTTCCAAAAAAGTCAAGTGTGAAAGAAAACATGGATTTCGTTCCCTGATGAAAATAAAAATCCCTCAAAAAAAAAAAAGTAGAGAGAGTGCTTCAATCTGGATTCAGAGATAATCAGTTTTTTCTTTGAGTATATAGATAGGATTTTTCATCTTAAGTCTTTCAGAGCAATAGTGAATGATGATTGTACTACTGAAAACAGCAAAGTCATTTACATCTGGTCATCCCAGAACATTGCCATTACTTTGTATACAATACATTTCACTTTGCTTGAGTTCATAGAGGACTTTCCAGTGTTATTTTTTTCCTGAGAGCATCTTGCTCATCATTTCCCATAAAACAATAATATTCCATCATGAACATATATCATAGTTTATTGACATATATCATACTTTATTGAATGCCCAATTTATGGGCTTTCCTTCAATTTCCAATTTTCTTTCCCCCCCAAATCTCTTTTGGTATTCATGCCTAATAGTGATGATAGTGTTAGGTCAAAGGATATGCATGAATTAATAATCCTTTGTACACAAATCATACCTTTTAAGCACTTATCAATTGCGGTATGGCTCTTTTTATAAATTTGACCCAGTTTCTTCTGTGTTTGAGAAAAATGAGGCCTTATTAGAGAAACTTGGTTTGATTTTTTTTTACAATTCCTATTGCAAACTGCATATTTCCCATTTATTCTCTTTCTCCTTTCATCCTGTCTCTTCTCAAAAGTGTTTTGATACTGACTACTCCCTTCCCCAACATGTCCTCTTTTATCACCCTTCCCCTTCCCATATCTTATTCCGTACCTATTTTCTTGCAGGGTAAGATAGATTTCTATGGTCCTATTGAGTATATATGTTATTTATTCTTTGAGTCAAACTCTGATAAGAATAAGGTTCATTTACTCCCTTTCTCCTCCCCTCCTTCCCCTCCACTATAAAAACTTTTTCTTGTTTCTTTTTTATGGTATATACTTTTTTACTTCTCCCTTTCCCTTTCTCTTTCTCCCAGTACATTTCTCTCACCCTTTAATTTCATCATTTAAAACAATATCTCTTCATATTCAACCCACACCTGTACCTTCTGCCTATAAATACAAATTACAACTCCTAACTGCCATAATAATGAGAAAGTTTTAATGAGTTACAAATATTATTCTCTCATTCAGGAATATAAAGAAATAGATAAAGCTTATTAAGTCTCTTAAGATATCACTTTCCTGATTACCTCCTTATGCTTCTCCAGTATCCTATATTTGAAAATCACATTTTCCATTCGACTCTAGAATCTTCATTATGAATGCTTGAAAATCCTCTATTTCATTGAATTGACCACCTTTTCCTCTAAAGGATTATCCTTAGTTTTGCTGGATGGGTGATTCGTGATTGTAATCCTAGCTCCATTACTATCTGGAATATCATATTCTAAGCCCTCCAGTCCTTTGATGTGTAGAAGCTGCTAAATTTTGTGTTATCCTTTGGTTTCATTATGTTTGAATTGTTTCTTTATGGATGTTTGTAATATTTTCTCCTTGACCTGGGAGTTCCAAAATTTGGCTATAATATTCCTGGAAGTTTTCATTTCAAAATTTCTTTCAGGAGGTGATAGTGGATTCTTTCAATTTCTATTTTACTCTCTGGTTCTAGAATATCAGGGCAGTTTTCCTTGATAATTTCTTGAAAGATGATGTCTAGGCTCTTTTTTCTTTTTGATCATGACTTTCAGGTAGGCCAGTATTTTTTTTTAATTCTCTCTCCTGAATCTATTTTCCAGGTCAGTTGTTTTTCCAATGAGATAGTTCATATTTTTTTCCTATTTTTTGGTTTGCTTTATTGTCCTTATCTTCAGTTTGCACAATTCTATTTTTTAAGGAATTATTTTCCTCAGTGAGCTTTTGTACCTCCTTTCCCATTTGGCCAATTTTGCTTTTTTAAGGCATTCTTCTCCTCATTGGCTTTTTGTATTTCTCAATTTTCCTAATTTTTCCTTTATCTCTCTTGATTTTCAAAATCCCCTTTGAGCTCTTCCATGGATTAAGCCCAAATCTTATATTTCTTGGAGACCATGGATGTATGTGTAGGAGCTTAATGTGTGTTTTGATCTTCCTTGTCACCATGTGAGAGACAACTTAAAGTTAAATTTCCACAGAATGTTTAAGCTTCGATTCCTCTAAAACCTTGAACAGATAACTTTCTTTTTCTTTTTTAATTTATTTAAAGTTTTTTATTTACAAAATACATGCATGGGTAATTTTTCAACACTGATCTTGCAAAGCCTTCTGTTCCAGATTATCCCCTCCTCCCCCATCCCCTTTCCTAAATGGCAGGTAGTCCAATACATGTTAAATATGTTAAAATATATGTTAAATCCAATATATATATATATATATATATATATATATATATATATATATATATATATATATATATAGATTACTCTCTGGAATATCATATTCTAAGCCCTCCATTCCTTTGATGTGTGGAAGCTATGTGACCATGTCTCCATATATATATATACATACATATTAATAAAGTTATCTTGCTGCACAAGAAAAATCGGATCAAGAAGGGGAAAAAATTAAGAAAACAAAATGCAAGCAAACAATAACAGAAAGAGTGAGAACGCTATGTTATGGTCCATACTCAGTTCCCACATGGTGTATATGATTCTCTTCATCACTGAACCATTAGAACTGTTTTGAATCATCTCATTGTTGAAGAGAGCCACGTCCATCAGAATTAATCATTGTATAGTCTTGTTGTTGCCGTGTATAATGATCTCCTGGTTCTGCTCATTTCACTTAGCATCAATTCATGTGAGTCTCTCCAGGCCTCTCTGAAGTCCTCCATCTGGTCATTTCTTCCAGAACAATAATATTCCATAACATTCATATACCACAATTTATTCAGCCATTCTCCAATTGATGGGCATCCATTCATTTTCCAGTTTCTGGCCACTACAATCAGGGCTGCCACAAACATTTTTGCACATACAGATCCCTTTCCCTTCTTTAAGATCTCTTTGGGATATAAGCCCAAACACAGCAGATAAGTTTCTACAGAATGTTGCAAGCCTCAAGATGTAATATAAGATAATAAGTATCACTGATAGTGAGCTTTCAGAAGAGACTCACTTGGTTCCAAATTTTTGAAAAAAATGTCTAGGCTAGAAGGTATTTTAAACTGACAAGAGTCAAAGACCTGGAAAAGACTTTTTTTTTTTAATGGAATTTGCCTTAATAAGCCTCATGGATATAAGCTGACATGCCCTGCATAGAATTAATAATACATTAACAGAGCATGGGAAGTATGGTGTGGGGGGAAGGGAGGGAGGTAGGGAACAAAATATTTAGGAGTAGAATGTAAGAAATGATGTAGCCCTAAAGGAAACTGATCAATCCATTCTTTGAAGGGAGGGAACTGCCACAAACTAACAACATAAAGCTTGTCTGTTTCTGTACCTAGGACTCTTTCCATTAGAAGGGTAGAGCCTGTTTCTGGCCAGAAATGTACAATTCTTCTGCACTTTCATAAAATGTCCTTGTTATCTGACTTTCAAAGTCAGCTTGTTTCTAACAATAATAACTTTCAATTGTTGGAGCTTTTTGTCATCTACTCATTTTCCCTACCTATTACTTGGCTTTTAACTCTTTTGTTAAAGTAGGGCTGTTTCCAGGGTGGAGGGAGCACTGTCCCAAGTTTCAGGGGTTTTGTGCATCTGTTTTCAGAACTCCTTCCAGGAATGTGACCACAAACACTCTTTTCTACCGTGGAGCTTGTAGGAGTGTTCCAGCTCCACTGTAGCTGTAAGATCTAGTGTGCTAAAGCAACAGAATTTTGCTTTGCTGATACTGGAGCCATGGTTGTGCTGCCATGGCTGGCCCTGGAACTGCATAGTGGACTCCCACCCCATTGTCACAGACCTTCTGACCTTTTAAGTTGGCTTCAGCTGGAAAATGTTCTCTCCATCTTCTTGAGTATTCTGATGCTCTAAAATTTCTTTAGGGTCATTAGTTAAAGGAATTAACAGTTTGAGGGCGAGCTCCTGCTCCACCTCCAATAAGATATTGATGTTAAAAATATTTAGCAATAGAAGGGAGTCCAATTGAGATTTAAAAGCATATATTTTTAGTGAAGAAGATTGTCTCATCTTTTTTTTTAATTTTACATTTGCTGACAATATCAGAAATCATTAATTATGGCAAAGAAATCATATGATATGAATAAGAATTTATCAAATTGAGTAACATGGAAACTTCAGAAAGCAAAATGATATAAAGTATTGGTGATGGAATAGGAAATCCTACTAGGTGAAGAAACAATGCTCTACAATGAATATCATCACTTTCTTTGCAGTTTATAGTCTTGAAGAGTTACCTAGAGCTCTTGAAAGATTAAGGGCTTTGAGCAGGGTCACATAGCTACTATGTATTGAACCAAGTGTTTTTGTCTAGTTCCCTATCTACTGTGCCTTGCTGTCTCTTTAAGACACCATTGAGAACACTGCTAAAATGGCAATGAAATGCACAATGTACCCAGGCTAAGTTGGGCTACAAAAGAATTCTGAAAGTTATTGATTCAATGTGAGAATAAAAAGAAACCAAAGGGTTGGAGCTACAAATGAAGAAAGCCAGATTAAGTAAGGATGCTAGGTTGTGTTCTACAGATAAATGGGAAGTTTTTTCCAAGGAGGGGTAATTTCAGAGTTCAAGACTTCAATGTAAAATTTTTTTTCCAGTGATGACATAATTGAAGATGTAGCTGTGGTGGCAACTGCTTAAACTGAGGTAGAAATAAAACAGAACTTAAGAGACTAAGGAACTTTTAGGCCAGGTTGTAGTAAGGGATGGGAATGATATCAAGGATAATGGCTATGGACAGAGAAGGGGGAGTGAGTCAGATGATGATGATGTTGATGGAAGGTACTTTTGAATATCCTGGCTATCAGTAGACCAAGATCAGGTTGGGGAGAAGTATAAACTGAAGATGTGGATTTGCAAAAAGTTACTCAACAGGGTAGTAGTTTGAAAGAAGCAATAAATAGCAAGGAATATATCAACTCTTCTTCTCCCTGTAAATTTAGTCAAGCTGTTGTCTCCATTGGAAAGGATTGCAAATGGTATTATCCTTTGATGGGGGAAAAAATGAACAATTATATACACATATATGTATGTATATATATACATAAAAACACACACACACATATATGTGTGTTATATATTGTATTGTATATATTGTATTATATTATCACAGAATAATTGTCTAATACTTAACCCTAAGTCAAATATTTAATTAAATGAGACCTCAAAGTATGTCTATAGTATATTCCTCAGGGCTAAGTGCCTTGATATTTTCAAGTAATTCTTATACTTATGCCAAGTGTAATTGTTTCTTTGTCAACTTTCTGTTTTTAAGGACAGTTTATTCTGCTCTTGGAATTGATCTGGCATCTCATGGGTTTATAGTTGCTGCTGTAGAACACAGGTATGTGTGTGAATGTCATTTGTTGTAGGGGATTTCTTTTAAAGCCAACTCAAAAAGGCATTTTTGATGTATGTTTTTCTCACTAGTTGCATTGATTTTTGTGTGTGTACAACTTTATAATCACAAGTATGCAAAAAAACTCCAACATATTTGGTGATTATAACCATACCACTGACTTTCAATGAACCTTAGACAAAAATTTTCAACTCTGGTTTAAGATGTATGTAGAGTGCTAGACCTTGGAGTCAGGAGTACTTGAATTCAAATTCAGCTTTAGATATTTAATAGTTTTGTGGTCCTAGGCAAGTCATTAACCTCTGTTTGCCTCAGTTTCCTCCTCTGTAAAATGATAACAACATGGCAGTACCACTCAGGATTATTCAGAGGATCAAATGAATGGTGGCATAACTACCTTTACTAGTCAGATACAAAAATAATTTATTAGGTTATCTTTGAAGATCACTGATTTAGAGTAGAGAAGAAAATGATATTTATAAAGTGCTTTGCAAGTGTTGGAGCATTATATAAATTATATTGTTATGTTGTTTATAATTATAAATATATCATATTATAAATTTATTTATAAATAATTAATAAATCATTGTGTTTAATATATTAATATTATGTTAATAATAAATTATAAATAAACAAATATAACCATGCCCAGATATATTATATATGAATTATGTTGCTTATATTGTTATTGTTGTTCAGTTGTTTTCAGTTGTATCTAACTCATGGTGATCCTATTTAGGATTTTCATGGCAAAGATACTGGAATGCTATGCCATTTCCTCCTTCAGCTTATTTTACAGATGAGGAAACTAGGGCAAACAATGTGAAATGACCTGCCCAGGGTCACACAGCTGTTAAGTATCTGAGGCCAGATTTGAGTCTTCCTGACTTCAGTCCTGGCCAGTTTATCATCCGCTATGTCACCTAGTTGCCCCCCCCCACACACACACTTATTAGATATATATAAAGTATAATCAGATTGTACTAGAAAGTAATACATTTAGGCCTTGAAAGGGACCTTAGAGGTAGTCTAATTCAACCTTCCACACTTTACAAATGAGGAAACTGAGGACAAGGTGATTAAACTGCCTAAAGTCACTCAGAGAGTGATTAGAGCTAGAATTTGAACCCATTTACTATGACCCAGAAATCAATGTTGTTACTTTCCTCTAAAACTATTAAATCTGAAAGGACTTAGGTTTTCACTATCTAATTTAGAAGTACATGTTCTACATAATATTGCCACACATAAAGATGTTCTCAATAATGTCACTAACCATACCTCAGCTTCATGATTACTACCTTATTATGCCATGGTTAGGCACAACACAAGTGAGATGAGCTTGGTTCAGCATAGAATCATATGGTGTATTCTGTACTATGACTACTATTGGTAGCTCTTGCTTTCCCTGATCTGTGCTTCCATAGCCATGAGGTCACTATGCTGTTATTGAATCCTGCCCCCCCCCCAATCATTGTTTTGCCTAACATATTTGCATAGAAGAAGTACTAGTCATCAGATTGGTGTTGTAGGTTCTTTTAGAAGGAATTTTTTTGTTTAATTTAAGTCTTCTTTATAGAGTGTTACAGAGTAGAATGAAAGGGCTAGAATAAAAAAAGCAAGAGAATGTTGGGAGGGAAGGAAGTAAGGAAAGTTCACGTGAGGGAAAGAGAATAATAAGCAAATGTAATGATATATTTCCCCATATAGAGATGAATCAGCATCAGCAACTTTTTACTTTGAAGATGAACTTGCTCTACAAAGAAATAATAAGACCTGGCTTCCCTATAAGCAACTCAGTTCAGAGATGACGGAATATGCCCAACGTCACCAACAGGTATGAAAAAACTGAATGTAGTCATACAAAAAAGCATGCAATTTAATAGCCCACATCCAAGCTCCATTCCTATTTTCTGTTCTTCATGGCCAAATTCACAGAACTGTTCCTTATAAATTTCCACTTAATAATATAAATAAAAATAACCAAAATTCTGACAGATGGTATCATACTTGTTGGGAGTTTTCTGGTTGAGGTCCAGACCTGTGACATCATCCATGTGTGGAAACTCTCTCCCTTGATACAGATCAGCAATGAATCTGTATCTTAGCTTTAAAAAAGTTTCCTGGGACACTAAGAAGTGAAGTGACTTGTCATTGGCCACACTGTCTCTCTAATAAGCCATGATGTCTCTTATTTATTGCATCAGGCACTTTAATTGTATTTTTCTAATTAACATGTGAAAATAATTCTATAATTTTTTTATATTTGAGTTCCAAATTTTTCTCCCTTCTTTTTTCCTCTTCCTGCTCATTTGATGATAAGCAATTTTATATAGGTTGTATATGAGGCACTCTTAATTTGAGAAGTGTAATTGTTAGACAATAATTTTCTAGGCTCCACAAAGCATTAGTAATGTATTCTGTACCATTAAACTAAACATGTTGTTTAGAAAAGATCATTTTGGTGGCTTCATTATTTTTTTCTGCATCTCAAGCAAAGAATTAAAGCTTTTATATTGTTCTGTTTATGTGAAATTGTACTGTTTATACTTCTTATAATCATACCCAGGTACTTCAAAGAGCAGAAGAATGCTCTAAAGCTCTTAATTTGATCCTTGATATTAATGAGGGGAAAACAGTGGAGAATGTTTTGAATTCCTCCTTTAATTTGCAGCAACTAGAGGTGAGTCAATAAAGCCAACTTTCCTTTAAAAAAAAAGAAATCAATCAGTCTCTAAACATTTATTAAGTATCTGCTATATAACAACCACTGCACTAAGCACTGGAAAAGCAAAAGGAGGCAAAAAGACTTTGAATTATTGAGGTCTTGTCCTAAAGAAGTCTACGATCTGATAAGGGAGACCAAAAGGGAAATAAATATGTACTGAGAAGCTATATACAGGATAAGTAAAAAATAATTAAAAGAGGGAAGGTATTATAATTTAGAGGGTTTGGGAAAGGTTTCCTATAGAGGATGGGGTTTTATTTGGGACTTGAAAGAAGCAAACAAAGTCATTTGGCCGAGGTGAGGGAGTCAGAACATTCCATGCATGGGGGACAGAAAGAGAAAATGCCCAGAGAGAAGAGATGGGGTGCATGTCTTGTTTATGGAACCTCGGGGGGGGAGTCCATTGTCATCACATACATATAAATGAATTATCATCATATTAACTATACACTGGACCTGTGATTTCAATGGTTTAGTGAGTGAGTCAGTAAGTTTACAGGCATTTATAGTATGTCAGGTACTATGCTTAAGTACTGGGGATACAAAGAAAGACAAATGATAACCCTTTGTTTTCAAGGAGATTCACAGCATACAAAACTCCTCCTACTAACCTACTTTAGTAAACTTTTTTGCAATTTATAATCTTAGAGAACTACCCACAAGCACTAAGAAGTTAAATGACCAGCTCAGGATCAGGGTCAACCATTCAGCATTAAACTTGGATCTGACTCTTCATGCTTCTGAGAGGGGACACCTAAGTGTCACAATGGACAGAATATCAAGGCTAAAGTTGGGAAGGCTCATCTTCTTGAGTTCAAATCTGGTCTCAGACACTTATTAGCATTGTAATATGTAGCATTGTAATAAAAAAGAGATTAGCAAATCTCTTTAATAACGCTATTTACCTCAATTTTCCTCATCTGTAAAATGAGCTTGAGAAGGATATGGCAAACCACTACTCTGTATATTTGCTAAGAAAACTTCAAAAAGGATCACAAAGAGTCAGAGATGATTAAAATGACTGAAAAGCAACAACAAATATTTTTGAGACAGACTTTCTATATACTACTTCACATTGCCTTTCATAATGGGTATTTTAAATAGTGCTTATACATTAGGTGTTGAACTAGATTGAATTAGGAATGTGTGTTCTAACAGGCATGGAGAAAGAAGGCTTATGAAAATGCAGAGTTAGGAAATGGAATTCTGGAAATAGCTTGCAATTCAGTTTGGCTGTACTGTAAACTGTTTGGGGGGGGGAGATAAATGTGAAAGTTGGAAGATATCTTGTAACTGATTGGCCATGGATTCCAGGCTGAAGATTTTATAGGTTTTCTTTTCTAAAGTCAGTAGTAAATAAATGAAGATTTCTGAAGTGACATGATCAGATTCGTGACTTAGGAACAGGGTTTCAACACTGCGTGAAGGAACAGAGTAGAGTGGTGGGACTTCAAAATTGGGAAGCTGATTAAGAATAAGACAGAGTGAGAATTGATGACATCCTGAACCAAGGTTCAGATGTGAATCTTTGCATATAGACAAATGGAGAGAATGTAATAGATCTTAATAGATATTTAAGGTTTTGGCAACTAATTAAATGGGAAAGGGGGGTGGGTTAGAAGGGAGAAATTTAAGGAAAAATTCAAGGATGACTCCAAGGTCGCAAACCTTGGTGATGGCCAAAACTCTAGTGTCCCCTCCTTTAACAGAAAATAGGAAAATTAGGAAGAAGTTTGAGTTTAGGGTAGTAGAAGATAATTTCAGTTTATAGTTAGATAATTTTCATTTTCAAAATGCAGATAGCTTCAATTTTAATAAATTCAGATTACTTCAATTAAATAAAGCTTTAAAATTGAAATAATTTTGAAGTTGCCAAATTCATTTTTTAGTAAGTTCAGATAATTTTGGCAATATTGGAGACACCATTATCAATGAAATACTTTGATGGAAATAGCCAATAAGCAATTGAAGGTATTGGACTTGAACTCATGGAAAAGAGGCTGAGGTATATATTTGAATTCAAATGGTTTTCAGTCATGTCTGACTCTTTGTGACTCCATTTGGGGCTTTCTTGGAAAGAGATTAGAATGGTTCACCATTTCCTTCCTAAAATGATGTTTTTATAGATTTTTCTTTTCTAGATGTTTTTATAGAACTCTGTAGGGTTAAGTAATTTGCCCAGAGTCACATAGCTCTTAACAGGCCAGATTTCAATTCATCAAGTCTTCCTGATACCAGATGTGATGTATTGCAAGCCCTGAGTTACTTAACTAACTGGTGAGAGAAGAAAATCAGAGCACATAGTTTGAATTAATATGGTAAAGAACAAGGGTTGGAAGTGAGAGATGTGGAGACAGAATCGATAAACTTTGGATAGGGTGATGAGGGAATAAAGTTTTATGTTTGTTGAGTACCACCTTCCATCTAGTGCCCTAAACTCTGGGCAACTTGATATATGGATGGTGGTAACCAACAAAAATAAAATGTGAAAAGGAAAAAGAATATGTGTGTCTGTGTGTGTGTGTTTTTTTTTTTTTTTTGAGGAGAGGAGGAATAGGTAGGACCAATGTGTAATAATGAGTTATGTTGAGTTTCAAGCTAGATATAAGATGGGAGCCTAGGAGAGAGATTAAGGCTGATTTACATAAACATTTAGAGATGATTATTTAACTCATGAGAACTGATGAGATCACTAAATATATTGAGGCAAGTAACAAATCAGACATCCTCACAAATTTTCAATGTATTTTTTTCTAAGAAATCAGGTTAATTAAATGTTTTTTGAATGGATGACTGCGTGAATATGAATAATTAAACCACTTCATATTTTTTTCTATACTTCAAATGACATCTTATAAAAACTGAGTTTATCATGCTTTCTACACAGGATACTATTGATGAAAATCAAATAGCAATAATGGGACATTCCTTTGGTGGAGCCACAGCTATTCAGTCTCTTAGTGATGACAACAGATTCCGGTAAGGAAAATAAAGCAAGAAGACAATGTAATTTTTTTAATGGTGAATTTTTTAAATGGTTTAATTATGAAATACATGGGATTTCCTTAAGTTTATACTTTATCTTCAGTCTTTATTGAGTGCTCTATGGAAAGCATTCTGTCCTATTTACCCTATTCTTATGCATACTAAAAAACACTTATTCAGGATTCTTTCTTAATTTGTTCAGCTGTTTAATACGTGAAATAGTTCATCCTTATGTTATTTCTTCTACAAAGTTAAGTTTCTATGATGGGTGAGAAATAGTAATATATTTACCTTTTTCACAAATATAAATATTTAAACTTTGAATTTATAACACTTTAGGTTTTAAAGTTGAAGGGGGGGGATATAGGTATAAAACACTTGAGAATTAGGTTACAATCCTGCTTCAGATACTTCCTAGTTAAGTAATCCTGGGGAAGTAATTTATCCTACCTCTGCCTGAGTTTTCTCATTTATAAAATGAGGGAGTTGGACTGCCTAGCCTCTAAGGGGGGGACCTCTTCAAAACTCTATAATTTATGATGGTGGACAGGATTTTTGTTTGTAGCATCCATGGAGCCCCCTCATTCTTTCATCCAGGTAGCTTTCTCCAGGTTCCAGGTCAAAATTCTTTCTAAACGATAATTGATGAGCCCTCATCCCCCCAATGTGATTTTTAAAAAATCTGTCAGCTAAATGACACTCAGTTCATAATAATGGGATTTACATAGCAATGCAAATAAAGCAATTCATTCCCTCTTTCCATTGCATACTTTGACTCCATCTCCCACAAGTACACACACTGAGTAAATAGTGTACCTTTACAGGCATCATAGATGAGACATTCATGCATAATTAGTGCACTTGCATTGAAGGGGACAATTTATACTTCTAAAACTGCAAAGCTATGGATATCTTTCACTGATATTATTGGCACTTCTATGTGCTTGAAATTGCTGTACTCACTGATTTCCACCAAGTGTTGAGCTCTGCTTTTAATGAAGCATTGCTTTTCTCTTTTTTCTTCCAAATGTTGCTTTCCCTGGCCTTCTTCCAGCTTCTATGGCCATCAATTCTTTTTTGGGGGGTCCCCTAACCTTCTACAACACATGTAGGGGTTCTGTGGTTACAGCTCTTTTATCAGCTTTTAAAGAAAACTTCAACATCCACTTGTGAACAGGGAGTGCTTTGGCTGTTAAGCCTCTCCCCCAGATGAGAGAGGCTATTTCTCTGATTTTTTTTTCTGCCTCATTGGTGCTTTACCTCTAGTCCCTACGAAAATACTTGAGACACCTGCAACTCAATTCAGTTCCTTCAGTATATTGGAGGTGCTGTGATTGGTAAGCCTCATCCCTGCAGGGAAGTCAGCAATTATCCTCAATTAGCATTCTCAATAACTGTAGCTTTCTTCAGTAAATTTTTCAACTAGATTTCTCTGTCATTGGATAATGAAAATTTCTTCTATTTAGCCTGACTGTGCCAAAAAGGATAGGTTCAAATCTGCTTTTTGACCTTTTCTTAGATAGATTTTTCTGTTAACAGCTTTTCATCTTCAGAAGTCTTTTTAGACCTGTTTCATCACCTTAAACTATTACTTTTCTCTGGGGGTTTCTCAGTTAAACTGTCATCTAATATGTGATCTAAAACACAGTGTAGATTTTATCATACTCCTTAGCTAAAGTAAATCTCCCCAGTGTTCGATTTCTTTTATAGGGAAGGAAGTGAGAAATAGCCAGTTAAGAAAACTATCTTAATTTCAGTCCAACTTCCCCTTTCTTCTCCAGCAACTGTCATGCTGTCTAGAAAATTCTAGAGTTGTCAGTACAGGCTTGACTGTAGAATTCCAAGAGAAGCTATGACTTTGGTCTCTCTTCTCCCAAAAATACATCACAGCTTTTCTGTCTGATCTCCTTCCATGTTAGCATTATTTTGCAAATAAGAAAACTAATATTCAGGTCTCAGTCAAAGCTAGGATCATAGCTCCAATTTTAATTTCATGATCTTTTCTGCTATACTATTCAGAGAGTCAACTGCACACTTTGTGTATGTGGCCTGAATAACATACTCCCATTCCTTCAATATCATCTCAACATCCATGAATTCTCATTCTGGATAACTTTAATAATTTTCATTTTTTCAATTCTATAATGGTTGACAAACCATTGAGAAATGAATTGCCTATTTTACACTGAAAAGGCCTTTTCTTAAATTGCATTTGAAGATGGTTGTGAACTAGGAATCAAGATACTTGGGTTTTTGCTCCCCCAGCTCTGCTACTCTGGATCCTTGGACAAATCACTAAAATGTTCTATATGCTTCAGTGTGTCCTTTGTAAAGTAAGGAGGATGAGAAGATTTCTAAGGTTCCTTCTAATACTTCAACTTCTATGAATGTTAATTATAAATAATTATACATGATTATGAATTCTTTGAATGTTAATGATTCATAATTCTGTAACTTCCAGCAACACTTCATTATAAAGCACATAAATTATGGCATGATTTGAACTATTCTGAGGGGGGAGGTAAGCTCCTGTCTCACATTTACACAATAAATAATAATGTATTTTGCTAAATGTAACACCAGAGTTGTTCATTAAAATGACTACTATCAACCTTGTCTCCAAATACTAGGATTATAATGGAATTCTCAGCTGACTTTCTTGTCAATTAAGGGATAACATGTTGATCTTTTATTGTCAATGAAATGTTCCCAGATGTGCTATTGCCCTGGATGCATGGATGAACCCTTTGAGTGAGGAATTATACAGTAAAGTTGTCCAACCAATCTTCTTTATCAACTCTGAAAGATTCCAGACTGCAGAAAATGTCATGAAAATGAGACAATTCTACTTAAATGATAAAGAAACAAAAATGATCACAATAAAGTAAGTATAACTAGAGTTCTGTTTGATCCTATAACAAGAAACTAAGCATGGGAGAACCAAAAAAAAAAAAAAGAAAAAACAACAAAAATTTTGAGATACATTGGTGATGTAACCATAGACTTCATCTTTTATTGATTATGGGAAAAGACATTGGAAAAAAAGTCAATGTCTAGATAGACTTAGAAGTAAATATAAATCATATGATATGTGCAAATTAGATTTTGCATATTATACATGCTATTTCTGTTTTTCTATATGATATCCAAATTAGGGAATTAGATATTGTCCTTTAGCCATTTTTCAGTCACATCTAACTCTTCATGACCCCATTTGAACCCCATTTGGTATTTTCTTGGCAAAGAAACTGGGTTGTTTTGCCATTTCCTTTGCTAGTTCATTTTACACTAGCTTTTTTCATTTTGCTAGTTTTGACTGAGACCTGAATCTTTTTCTAATTTGCAAAATACTGCTAACATGGAAGGAGGTGTGACAGAAAAGTTGCTCTGGGTCACACAACTAGGAAGTATCCAAGATCAGATTTGAATTTAGGTCCTTCTGACTTCAGGGCTGGTACTCTATTCACTGCGCTACCTAGCTGCCCCTATCACCTTATATTTTCAAGGTAAAATGGATGTGGGATTTAAAAAACCTATTTTCCCCAATGAAATAGTTACAAATGTGTATTAAAATGTTAAATAAGCCCACAAAAATAAAACCTATTTAATGCATCAGAATCATAAAATGAAAGGTCATATGGTAGAGAGGGGGGAGGGAAGGAGAGAGGGAAGAAGGGAGGAAAAATGCACAAAATAATTCAGAAATAAGAAGGTGCTTAGAAATCAAGTATTCTTCCCTCCTCTCCCCCACCATCCCTATTTTGCTGATAAACTGAAACCTAGAGAGATTAATTGATCTCTCTAGATAAAATAGATCTATGTGATCTGTCCAAGATCACATAGTAATTATTGCCAGAATTAGAACTAGACACCAGGTCTCCTGATTTCAAATTCAGTTCTTTCCTGCTTTCCCACAGTGTCACACTATCCCGACAGAAGTAGAAATATCAGAGAATATCCATTGTTGTCTTTGTATAAGAGGCGTGTACTCTCACTAAGCTCTATTTCTCCTAGTGTACTAGTATTACCATTTCCCTTTAAAGATTCCTGTAATAGGAAATGTCTTATAATCCAAAGAAATATAGACCTTTTTAAGTTGAACAGTTTATTTAAAGGAAGGATGGCAGGATGTGATCCTAAGTATTGAGTAACACTTAAGGGCCAATTTGACTTTAATCTTTATTTCTTGGTGACTCTATGGCATGCTGAGAAGGTAAGGTTGAGATCAACAAAGAAATAAATGGTTGACACAAGGCTAGGATTCTTGGTGAAATGCCAATACACAATAACTGGTAAAAGTATAAATATCCATGTGACAGCTTAGCCGATTTTCAAAGTAAGATTCTTATTCCAGAATGGGATGAAGTGTAGAGGTCTCTAACTTAGATTCTTGGATGCTCATTGTTGCTAGGAAACGGAGACAAACCAACACCTAACTGAGCAGACCAAGGTGGGGGGGACTATACAAGCTGCATTATGGTAACAAAGCATATATAAACCATGGAGAAAATACATGAAATGATCAGACCCAAGGCATCACATTTTGAGATATCAAATACACAACCAGAGGCTGAAGATATCCTATATTTAAATACAGTTCACATCCTATAGCTTAAATATAGTTCTTTAATTTAATTAGCATATTTCCTTTTGGTATAAAATTATCTTTCATGGGTCCAAATGAGGATCTGAGGCAGGAAATTATTTTTTCCTTCTTAATTTATATGGTAAGGTAATCTTTGAAATAAATTTTGGAGAAACTTAAAAGCTATTTAGGATGAAGGCAATTCTATATTTAAAAACTATATTTAAATACAGTTCACATCCTATTTCCTTTTGTAAATCCATATTTTATTTTGAATATTACATTGTCTTTCATGGGTCCAAGTGAGGCTTTGAGATAGGAAATGTTTTCCTTTCTTAATTTATTATGGTAAGGTGATCTTTGAAATAAATTTTGGAGAAACTTAAAAGATACTTATTTTCACATCCTCTTAAAAGGTGACCAAATTGTAGGTCATTAGAAATGACTTACCTTTTTTCAGTATCTTTCTAGTTATCTTTTGAGTTTCTTCAAAACCCCATAAATCCTCATGTGGACTCATGGGATACAATTTTATATCAAAAGGAAAGAACAATTTATTTGCCTTCTTTCCAGGACTATCCAGGCTAGAACTTATATTTCCCAAATTCCAGTCTCTATCAATACTTTGCTACCCACACTTTTTGATCATTATATTTAGCTTGTAAAGATGCCACTGAATAGATTTACAGTACAGTTTGAATTCCAGTTCTTTTAGAGGGCAGCATTTTCCTGCATAAAATATCTTCAGGGCAGGGCATTGTGAGTTTTCTCAGAGGGGAGATAAGACTTACATCCAACTACCCTGATTTTCTCATCCCTTTTGATCAAAAGCATCTATTATTTACCTACATTATTTTTTTTTGTTTGCATGTATGTATCTGTGTCTCTATAGCTATCATACCGATCAAATCTATCATTTATCTATTTCTACTTCACTCTGGCTGCCTGGTCTCCCATCAGCAGTTAGATGGCACAGTGAATAAAGCACTGGGCCTGCAGTCAGTAATACCTATGTTAAATTTTGCCTCAGACACTTTCTAGCAATGTGTTCCTGAGTAAGTCTTCTGTCTGCTGCCTCAGTTTCCTCAGTTTCAATTGGGGATGATAATAGCACCTCTCTCTCATGGTTTTTGTGAGAATCATATGAAGTAAATCACTTATCAATGTCTGGTATAATGTTTATTCCTTTCCCCCACCCCAGCCTCCATTATATCAGGACTGAATTTTCCTTATCTTGCCTTGGCTAGATGTGTAGTCTCTTCTCATTAACCCATTACTGGATGACATAGGAACTTTGCTTCTGCCTCCATTTCTTTGGAGTGCCTCCAAATCAGATGTTTGATAAGTGTTAAGCCTTTTAGAGCTCAGAGATTTCAAAGCTGAAGAGATCTGCCACCCTCAGCAGATTTCAGGCAGATACCACTACACATATACACACCCAACCAAGGGCATTTATTTATGAGACAACTATGGCTATGAAGTGCATTTGAAGAGAACAGAGATATAATTTGAGTTTCATTAGTACCATGCTGTAAATTATGGAGTAAATCATGCTAACCCATGATTTAGGTAACATCTTTTATATTACCTTAACATGCACTTAGTCTACCAGTAAGTTATTATTTCTGTGTCATTTTTTCCTTGCACAGGGGCTCAGTCCATCAGAATTTTCCTGACTTTACTTTTGTGACTGGTAAAATACTTGGATACATATTCTCATTAAAAGGAGATATCGATTCAGATGTAGCCATTGGTCTAACAAGCAAAGCTTCATTAGCTTTCATGCAAAAGCATTTAGGTAAGAAACTATTATGGGTTCGTTCTTAGTCATTAACACCAAGCTGGTGTGACTTATTTTCAAGTTTTAGTAAAGTGGCCTGTAGCACACACATGCATATTAAACTGTTATGTCATATAATTGGCATAGTGTATGCAATACCTTATTGTGTGTATCCAAATCAAAGAGTTCCCTATGCAGATAAAATCATAGGATTTGGAATCACAGGATTTTGGATAAGCACAGATAAATGTACTAGTTTAGTAGCATATGTTTTATATCTCATAACATATATTAATCTGCTAAGGCTAAATTTTATATTGGGATTGGTTTTATGCTGAATCTACTGAAACCTGAGTTACTTAAATTTTATCTGCCTGCAGAGCAACAAAGCAGTTGATATAATTTCCTAACATTACTTCCTTCAATGAAGCTTTTTGAAATCGTTTTTAAATTTTTAAGAGTATTTCTACTTAAAATTGTTAGGCATTAATTAATGCCTTCAGTTCGGTAATCAAAGAATTTGTGTACATTTGTATTTTTTTTTCCAGGTCTTCAGAGAAACTTTGATCAATGGGACCCTTTAATTGAAGGTGAAGATGTAAATCTCATGCGAGATAGCAATGCTGGCTCAGTTACGTATCTTTCTGAGTACCTGGAATAAAGAAATGTGCAGTGTTGACCAACCTATTTTTTAAAAAAACTAAATTGTTTCACCGAGACCATAGTTTCTTTTTTAACTATTATCCACATGCTTTTAAAAAATATATATATAGACTATGCTATGATCATTAAGATTCATCTTGATTAAAGTGGTTTAAGTTTATTATGCTTAAATTCAAAGGAGTTCAGTGTACAAAATTCATAGCAGCCTGTAGTTTTGTTACTCTCATCTTTTGCAGTGTTGATTTAAAACATTATCATTCATTTCTACAGTGTCAGCATTTTCTTTTCTGAAGGGCTAGTTCAAGTGGCAATTGGGTCCTTCTCATAGTTCGGCAAAGTGTAAGCAAAGATCCATCTGAAAAAATAATTGGGCTTATAACATCTTGATTATTAGGAGAGAAAAAGGAATAAGACATGAGAATGGAGTTGGTATTAAAAATTAATTTTTATGTTTTATATCTATTTCCTTTGATCCAAGAAAGAAAGGATTAAGGAGAAAATACCATCCTAATATACTGATTGAATGGTCTTCCCAGATATCCCAGGGTGGTACCATTGCTCTCAAAATAATGACCATCTATCTAGCATTTAACAGTACAGAGGAAAAAGAAAGCTAGATGGGTAAAGGAAGCAACCAAATATTGCTAACTACCCCTTTGATCTATAATCCCCTTTGTGTAACAAGGAAAAGAACAAAACACATTCCATTTCCTGAGCAGAGTTCCATAATGGAAAAAGACTTATACTCAAGAATTATATAAGAACATTTTTCCTAGTTTTCAATTTTAAGACTATATCTATAATTATGTGATGAGGTAAAAACACAAATATACCATATACGGGAATCCAGATCTTTGGCAGAAAACTCCTCTTTCTGAGATCTTAATCATTTTTACATCAGTATTAATGATATTCTGATTTCAGATAGGAAGGGCCTAAGAAAATTGAGGGTGATGAGGACTGTGGGAATATAGAAAAATACATGTATAGGATCATCAATATAGAAAGAAACATGGACATTCTATAGTCCAACCTGCTGTGCTTTTAAAATAAGAACCAGAAAACATACCTATTGATTGGGAATAGCTTAAACAACTAATAGTATAACATGAATAAAATGAAATATTGATACTACACAAAACAATGAATAATGAATAAAGAGAATCATGAGAAGATGGAAAACATAACACAATAATGCTCTGACTACAATGGAAAATAACTGAGACAGAATCTCATGAAATTTTTAATATTCAAGATTGGACCCCCAAGAGACATGAACTTTTCCCCTCTATCAATTTTTAAGAAGTGGGAAGCTGAAGGTTTGGAACACCACAGAAGTCACAAACAAAAGTGTATTGACTGTTTTTTCTTTTTTTATGATGAGAGATGGTTTCTGGGAGACACAGGGAAATAGGGAAAGGTAAATGAAAACCCTCTTCTTTTTTTCTTCTCAAAATGAGGTACAGGAAGCATACATTTGTCAAAGTATTATATAATCCAGCTTGGCTTTTCTGTCAACTCTATTGTTCTTTGACGACCAAGAGTCATGAAGCTAATCAACCTGGACTTTTCCATTTGTTTTCATAGATATACTTATTGACACTTCTTATTCAACTGTTGAATAAATCTCAATTTTGGTACTTTCAACATTAGTACAGATGGCAACACCTACTTATTCAATACTGCTATTGTCTTTGTTCTTTCATAGAACCCAATTTGCTGGACATCCTTTGGGTATCTGTTCTTTCCTTTATGATATGTGCACTACCCATCTCCTTTTCTGTTTATCTACTGTTCAAGTAACCCTTAATACATTTCTTGAACCAAGATTATTGGAAATAATAATAACTTATTCATTTTTTTCTCCATTACTATTTTGCTCTCCTATTGTTATCAATTAAATCCATTGATATAAACGATTGCCACTAAAAATTCTCTTTTGAAAAGTGGTTTAAGTTTGTTATATTTTCCTTAAGAACTTGTATTTCACAAATGAAACAATGAGAAAGGCTAGTCTGTCCTGATTTACACAAGTAGAAAGTATGTCAAATCAAGACTTAAATGTAAGTCTAATGTCCTTTCTTCTTTCTAAAAGCCTTCCTAGGCTTTTACAAATGTTATTCAACAAGAAGATATATTTCCATAGTACTGCAAATTGATTGAAAGGGGAAGAGAAAATAAGATATTGATGTGGGTATTTATTGACTGTAAGAAATTATTTGATTTGGTGTAAAGGAAAATGCAATCTTAATGGTTCTCCTTCCAACAAAGTATCTCCTGAGGACAATATGAAAAATTATACAAACCCCTTAAATAAATTTAAGGATAGGTGGAAGAACCACTTTTAAAGTGCCTACTATATGCCAGGCAATAATCCTAAGTGCTTTACTATAAATACTATCTCATTTGATCCTCCTCACAACAAACCTGGGAGGTAGATGCTAGTGTTAATCTCCTTTTTTGAGAAAAGAGAGAATTTAAGTAATGTGCCTGGGACCAGGACCACTCAGCTAGGAAATGTGTATATATATTGTGTAACCCAATGTCTCAACATTATCTTAATCTTCATAACAACCCTAGAAAGTAGATGGTTATTATGCTTCTCATTCAGATGAGAAAACAGATAGATGGAAGATAAATGACTTACCCAGAGTCATATAGCTAGTTGGTATCTGAGACAGGATTTGAACTCAGATCTAATAATTTCTTCTATCTTCTAGATTCTTTATCTACTGTACCACCTAGTAGACATAGTGGGGTATTGAAGACTAGTCTTCAGGACTTATTTAGTGAGCTTGGGAGCCCCTTCCTATTCCTTTTTCCTAATCCATTCCATTTCTTTTTTTTAATTTTTTAAGCATTCTTTGCTTTTAAATTTTGAGTTTGACTATCTCTCCTCAATTCTCCCCCATCCTCTTGAGAAGACAAAGAGTATGATATCAATTATAGATGTAAGGTTATGCAAACTATATTATCATCCCCTCCAAAAAAAGGAAAAATATAGCTTCAATTTGAGATAAAGTTCTCTTTCTGGAAATAGTAATTTTTTAAAAAATTGATAGAAATTCTACCTTTGGAATTCTCTTGGATCACTGTACTATTCACATTTACTCATCATTACAACAACATTAATTTTATTGTGCATAATGATGATCTGGATCTTCTCACTTAGCATTAATGTATTTAGGTCTTGCCACAGTTTTTTTCTGAAACTACCTTCATCCTTTCTTATGGCACAGTAGTACTCCAACTCCATCACAATCATGTCACAATTTATTCAGTCATTCCCCAAGTGATGACCAGCTCCTTAATTTCCAATCTTTTGCCAACATAAAAAGAGCTATTATATTTTTGTACAAATCTATCCTTTTCCTTTTTCTTTAATCTTTTTGTGATACAAACCTAATAATGATATTGCTAGATCAAAGGTCATCATTCCAAATTGTTTTCCAAAATGATTGGACAAGTTCACCAACAATATATTATAGTCAACTCATTTTTCCCAATTTATTATTTTTTTATGTTATTGTCTGTATCACCTTTTAGCAAAATATAGTTATCATGATCTTTCATTTAGGTCTATTTTTGCTTTGTCTGAGATCATGCTTAGCAATCTCTATAACCTTTTCACTTCAGTTGAAACATAATAGACTCTGCTCCTGTCCCTTCATTTTAACTCTGTATGTGTTTGGTAATCCTCTGTTTCATTATTCATTTTTCCCCTGAAAGATTATCAGTTTTTCTGGGTGGATTATTCTTGGTTATAATCTTAGCTCTTACCTCTGAAATATCATATTCCAAACCTTGTGCTTCTTTAACATGAAAGTTGCTCAGTCTTGTTTGATCTTGACTAT
Organism: Antechinus flavipes; assembly: GCF_016432865.1. Lineage (NCBI taxonomy): Eukaryota > Metazoa > Chordata > Mammalia > Dasyuromorphia > Dasyuridae > Antechinus > Antechinus flavipes. Next base: position 210,726,271 of record NC_067401.1, on the reverse strand, counting down.
GGCTATGGCCCATAATATTTGAAAAAAAATTTTTTTTGCAATATTTTCTTCTTGATCTGGGAGCTCTGGAATTTGGCTCCAATATTTCCAGGAGTTTTCATTTGGGGATCTCTTTCAGGTGGTGACTGAGTTCTTTCAATTTGCATTTTACTCTTTATCCCCTTTTCCATTTGGTATATTCAACTGGTCTATTCTGCTTTTAAAGGAGTTCTTTGGTGAATTTTTGTGCCTCTTTTACTATTAGTCCAGTTTGGCTTTTTAAGATTTTTTCTTCAGTATTTTTTGTGCCTCTTTACCAGGTTGTTCTTTCATATTTTTCTTTTATCATTTTCATTTCTTCTCCCAAGTTTTTCCTCTGTTACTCTTTATCTCATTCCCCTCTAGGAATTCTCACTGGGCTTGGGTCCCACTCAAAGTGTTTTCCTTTGCAGCTTTCCTTTAGCTATTTTCACATGGTTGTTTTCTTTTGCATTTATTTGTTAGTTGTCCCTGCCATGGGACCATGCCACAGTATCTCTTTATGCTCAGATTCTTTTGTTATTTGTTCATTTTCACAGCTTATTTCTTGACATCTTTCCTGGTCTATGCTCTAGTTTTTACCCTCCTGTCCTACAGCCACATATTCTAATGGTCCTCTTATACCTGGAACTCTGATCAGAATTCTTGCTTCCTTCCAAACACATAAGCACTTCTCTCTCTGCCCTGGAACTATGACTCAGAATTGCTTGTAGGTACTAAAGTTGTCAAGCAGTGCCAGCTATACCCAGTATCAGCAAAGGGTCCCCTGAAATCTTTTCCTGACTAGTCTGACCCCCTTTGCCATTTCTGGACTGAGATTTCCTTCCACATCTGGGCTTGTGTCTACCTCAGGTGTTAGACTGCTCTAAAAGACCTCCTAAACTGTCGTAGGCTAGAAGAACGTCTCCCTCTGATCATTTGTTGACTGTGTGACTCTAAAATTTAATCTGAAGCATTACTTTAAAATTACTTGGAGGGGAATATTGGCAGGATTCAAATGGATCCTGGCCTGTACTCTGCCATATTGACTTCTTAAAAGTCATTCATACTATACTATCCTAGCAAGATCATTTACTTTTGAAGACACCTTTTCAACCTATTTAAAATACCCATTAATTCATTTACATTAATTCTAAGGCTAACCAACAAATTATCTCCAAGAAATGAACTTAGTGCTCAGCTGGGCAATGGGATTTTTTTTTTTACTTACTCTTAGGGAGAAGAGTTTATAGAAAGCTTGTTTTGTTTTTAAATCAATTGCCAATTTCTATTAGGAAGAATTTTGCAGTGATACACAAAATGCAAATTTGGTTTTTGTGGGGGGTTTTTTGGCCTTGAGTAAGAATCTCTTTAAACCTTTCTGTTATAGTAGATCTAATATACTTTTCTAGAAGTACTTGAGAATCATGGGGCATAAGAAGATTCTAAATTGCCATTTAAATCAAAGGAAAATCACATGCTAATTATCATATCAAGTTTTAAAGGGTAATATAGGCATATACCATCATCTATTAAACAAAATGTAATTTTAATTTCTATAGCACTATTGTACTATAGAAAATCCAATGAATATTTCTTAATTCCAGAATTAAGAATTCCAGAATTCTTAATTTATCCTGATTAAAGTATATGTATGACTAAAATGAATTTGGTGAGTAATCAGAGAGAAGCATTGGCATTAAAGGAGACCAAAGATTTCTTGCAGATTGAATTTTAGATCAAGGCTTAAAGGAAACCAGGGCATAGAGATGAACAAGAACATTCCTGGTACAGAGGAGAGGCAAGCAGCAAAAGTAGGTGGGAAAGCATAAGGTTTAAAAAGACTGTACTACTTTCTTTTCCATATATTCATGCCTGAGTTCTAATGATCTTGCTGTACCCTCCAGTCTCTCTAAACTTCACTACAAAATTGGCTCTTGATCTCTATCACTGAATCCTCACACAAAACTTTGCAACTTAGTATGGCACCCAACTTGATGACTAAATTTCAAAGCATTAGAGAACTAGAAGTTTGAATGTCTTCAAAAACTATGTTTGTATGTCTTCAAAAACTCAAGTGTTCTTTAAACTACAAAGCTTAGAGCTTCTCAAGACTAGCATGCCTAGAAAGCAAAATTAGTTGTACTTAGGCTAGATGTAAAGAAAAACTTTATAACAATCTGAATTACCCAAAGATGAAATAAGATGCCTCCTAAATGAGCACTGTAGTAGAAATTGTCACACTATGCTTTTGGTGTAGAAAGATAGGATAGTTTTGGAACAAGGGAAATATCAAATGACCAAACCCACTTATTTCTCTAAATATATCCTTAATTAAGGATTTTTTTAAAAAAAGCACAACCTACACAACCACCATCTTTAAAGGGTAAATTTTATTCAGTTTTGTCATGTTATACATACTCAAATTCAAACAAGTGGTCAATTATTTATTCACCAGAAAGGAAAGACAAAACTTTCAAACAAAGTAGAGCTATTACTAACAAATGAGATCCTTCTGAAGTAGTGGCATCACATAATATACACAGGTCATGTATAGCATTTCTGTCAAAGATTTTTTCCCCTAATTTATATACTATATTTACATATATTCACTTTCTGAATTTTGACTAATATGGAAGACATAAATATTCCATGTCAAAGGTAAGACTATTATTCAGATTTAAAGAGAGATGTTGCAAATTCTTTATTTACATAGATAGCACCACAAAATACCATAGATATATTCAACCTGAGATTTGTTAAGTTTTTTTTAAATCATTTTCCAAAATGACAAGTTCTTCTTGAGAATATGAACCCACAATTTTTCTGCCGATCTGAATCTTGTAAACAAGATGTCACACATTCAGGAACTATTTCATGATTTCTGGGCAACATCTAAGGCTCCACATTTAAATCACCTCCAGATCGTTTTTCTAAAACCAGAGGGGTAAAGCCTAAAGCTGAGAAAGCAGAAACAGAGAAAATATTATTTGTACAGAAGCTGTTTCATTCCTAGATCAAAATTAGGGACAAATTATTTTAATTGCAGGAATTAAAAAGAACTAGCATATGTTCCATTTGCTTTTAATCTTTCTGGCAATTTTGAGGATGTGAGATAGATAAAAATCATTAAGATTTATATGAATCTATCATAACTGTGTCTTTTGAGAATAAGCCAGTACACACAAAAATTTCCCAAAGTCAACTATTCAATTACCTATCCATCATTCTCAATCAGCTTAATGTACTTTCTCATTTGTGACTAACAATCACCAAGAGCAGGTAGCCTAAACATACCTGGTTACTATTAAAGCATTTTGACTAATATAATTAATCTGTAGTATTAAAACCAAGAAAACTAACCATTTTAAGCTTTTCCTTGAAGGCAAGAGTTTATGAGCTGTGTTTAAGATTACCACTCAAAATCTGTGTCTCAAAGTTAATTACCTTTAATAGCAGTGTCATCTGTTGAGTTTAAGTAAAAATCTTTTTCCAATGCTTGATATACACCCTACCAAAAGAAAGCCCAGGATTACTACCCACACTGATACAAAGTGACTAAAGTAAGATGAGGGGTAGAAGTAGGGTAAAGGAAAGAAACAAGAAAAGAAAAAGGATACAAAACACCTGACAAGACTAAAATGAAGTTTGAAGAATAGTTTTCAACTCCTCCATTTTTTAAAATTAACTCACAAATCCAATTTAGCAGAATTGAACTGCTTTTTTCAGGGTCTAGTTTTAAAGAATTATGATGAGATTAGGCAGAGAGAACTACATATAAAGGTATAACAGATTTCAAGAGGGCAGAGAAATACAAGTACTGTCTCTTCCTAAAAAGGTAAACTTTAAATTAATGAGTCAATGGAGGTTGGAGTATACACATCAGATAAACTTCTTAAAAACACACTTTTAGCCCAAATGTGAAATATTACAAAACTCTCCCATGAGATGACATGCCAAAAATAGTTAATATACAGTGCCTTTGATTAATACTGAAGATTTTAAAAAATAAAACTTGGAAAATTTTAATGTGATGAAGTGTCAAGACAACTCATTTTGAATGGGTTAATATACCTCTTAAACTATGTATTATACAGACAGAAATTGAGAAACCCATCTATTTGCTGATAGATTTTTTTTTCTTCAGAGTGAGGTTGGAGAGATTAATCAACCTAAGCCATATCTCCAGGTGTTGTATCTCACCAAATTTTATCCTTGGTTATATGTTTCCTTCAAGCTTTGTTTCCAAATGTATTAAGCACTCATTTGGTTTAAGGTGTTAGACAACAAACTTGTTTAGTAAAACCAAGAGTTACTACTTTAGACATTCAGAACATCAGTTTTCTAAAGTCAATTTTGCTTTCAAGATTTACTTTTATAATGATCTATATAGTGTAACAGTTTTAGATTATACTCAATTTAATAACCCAAGCCTCTGAGGACTAAAATATGACGCTTAAGAAATAGAGGTAACATGAAATACTTTAATGTATTGTTAGAGCACTTCCAGATAACCTTACAACAATAGAATCTTATAATTCCATACCTCAGATGGACTGTTATTCAATTTAGGTATTCCATTCCAGACATTTTCTGGGTTCACTATTTCTTCCATACCATTTGAAAGGTTCAGAACCTTAGAAAAATAACAATATTTTTTTTAAGAGAAAAAAAAAACTATCACTGAAATGAAAATTTCAACTATATTAAAACACTCATGATCAGATTCAAACTTTAAAATGTTTAGTATGGCTGATTTACAAAGAGGAATTGATTTAAGATTCTAATTTCTTATTAATGCAAAATATGCTATTTTGGTGAGATTAACAGGCCATATTCCGAGTAAAAGAAATGAAATGCTAAGGGAAATTTTTTTGGTTGTATTTTTTTACCACTGTATGAATATAGTAGTCAATATAAAGACCCTGAAAATGATTTTTTTCCCCCTTAGTATCAGGAAAGCAAAAATAAAATAAAAACTTTATTATTAGAGAAACTTCTTAAAGCCATTTTAGGGTAGCTGTGATAGCACAATCAGCCTGAAAAAATAGGTGCTGATCTTATTTCATGTACTATATATACAGATATTTTCTACTGAAAGAAGTCCTCTCTGAAATTCTTTAATAGCATTTAATTTTTCTTAACATCATGATAATTACTTAATCTGAAATACTCAAATACAATTTACCTTGGTACCTTCATCAGCTATTTCCAAAATCTGACACTCAGACCATGTATTCCTTAGGCTTGACCAGACAACACATTTCGAACCAATGGTGAATCCTTCTAGAGTATAGGTATTCTCAATTTGAGCTATAAAATTAAAAAATAGTTAATCTTTCTTGTCCATAACTTCCTTCCTGAATTCTTTACATCCCATCTTTCCAAAGCATTTTTCCAAAACTTCCTTTACTCTATCCCTGGTGTCTACTATTTGCTAATTTAAAATGGGTTTTGTTTTTTAGTTAGAATCAGTGACTTTTTTTCCTTCCCCTCCCATTTCTATTTTTACTCTCATCAGTCATTGATATCTTTTCCTCACCTTTTGGTCACAATGAGAGAATTGTCACCAAAGAGCCAATCAGAGGAAAGGAGTATACTCAAGAGTGTGATCTCAGACACATCTTAGCACTTTAAAAATCCAAATGAAAATGATAGTTAGAATGCTTGCCATTTTCTATAAACATGCCACCAGCCTAACCAGAGCAGAAAATGGCAGATTATCTTATAGGATAGGATGAAATGTTTTTAATTTTATAGTGTTTATATTTCTGTCTTTAAAAATTTTTATTTTTTAAAAATTATTTACTTTTATTCAGGAGAAGTTCTCTAAAACAAAATGGGACTTTCTAAGTTCATAGGACATCTAAAAATATCAGAGTTTGGCCTAAACAATTTGAAAGTCAATAAAATTACACCGAATGAGGAAATATGTTAAAGATTATTGTTAGATATAAAATGAGACTATTATTGACATGTCAAATATTTAGGACACCGTAACACTTGAGAAATTTAAAAATCACTGATTCAGAAAATTGAATCTTTGCCCATTAATGTATAAAGGAAATAATTTAAGCACTTTTAAAATATCTTTATAACTAAACAAATAAATATACATTCTGATATAATGGATCAAGCTATTGGAGGGGGTTAATAACCCATCTTCAGAAATTAAGATAAAATTAATTTTATTTTATTAGGAATAAGTTAGCTTATATAAGATAGTTCAAACAAATCCTGTCCATCCTCCTGCCCCCATATTTATGAATCTGTCATTTTTTTGTGTCTTCTACACACATTTAAGAGGGAAAAAATAATAAACCCTTTGAGATATTCAGCACTTTCTACTCTAAGAAATTCAGTCCCTGAAAGAATAAATTATATATGTACATATATATATATGTATGCCCATATATATCACTAATTTCAATAAAAAAGTAATGAGTAAGGGAAAAAAATATCATACCTGTAGCATGGTCTGTTAAAGCATTCCCATGGTTTTCTTCTGTCTTTATTTCTTCTTCAGGAAGCAAATGAGTCAAAGACTCAACAGCAAGTCTGTTTTTGTACTCAGTAAACACTTCTTTGTACAAGTTATGTGCAGTCTCTGTTTTGGAATGCATTTTGCATCTGCCAAAGGGTTTTAGATGATTTGGTTCTCCAGAGTCCTCTGAACACAGAGTTTCCTGAGACTTTTGACTTGTCTTTGAAAAGGGATGAGTCTCTTTATCTAGAGACAGAGGTACTATTGGAGGTTCTAGTTCTAGCTGTTCCGATTTAGAATCATTTGAGAGTTGTGCGGTAAATTGTTCCAGGGTCATTTTTGAGTCACATCCTTGGGAAATCTGGGCCATGGGAGGTTCCAGGTCCATCTCTTTGGCCTCCTCACCAGTTATGGAAAGCTGTAATTCAATGGACTCCAATTCCAAGAATTCTTTTGATTCTTCCAGCGAGAAGGGTACTTCAAGGGAATTCAATTCTAATATTTCCTTTGTCTCAATCCGTGGCAGCAGAGTTTCCAATCCCTTAATCAGGTTTTTGTTACTATCAAACTTGAGAGTTTCAGCCAAACAGCACTTTTCCCTAATATCTCCAGTGTTGCCTTTGCTAGGTTGCCCCACTGCAGGTACAAAAGCAGTGATGGCTTCACTTTCAAATACAGGACTTGGCTTGGTTTCAACATGGTTTAATCCACTGCTTACACGGAAAATATCTCCTGGTGGTTCCACATACAGCAAGCCATCTTGTGCAACTTTGTTAGGTTTACTTCCAACATCAATACTGAGAGGCATGGGAGTGTCTGCTTCCCTCAGTTTGTTTTCACATGAAGTCTTTGGGAATTCCTTATCAGCTTTACAGAATTGACTAGAAAATTTCATCATTTTCTCATTAAGGTTTTCACCTTCATACTTTAATTGAACTACTGCCAGTGGGATATCACAGACATCCTTTTTGATCTCTAAAATAGTAAGCTCTAAAACTCCTTCTGTAGCTATTTCATAAAAATAGTCATTTTCTTCAAAAGAACATACACCTTCTAAAACATTATACCCTGATAGACAACAGGGGAAGCACTGCATATTAACATTCAGGAGGTTGCCAGGGATATTCCAAAGGACATTTCTGCCAAAATTTACAGCATTCCCGAAGTCCACAAGCCTGACTGATATGAGGTCTCCATCTAGCACATCAGTAACAAGTCCCCTATAAAAACGTCCATCTTCACTGTATTTAACAATACAGGCCACACCTGACTGAATAACTGAAATGCAGTCTGCACAGACTGCTGCATGTTCTCCTGCAGCCTGTACCTGGGGATCCAAGCAGTCAAGGACTTTTGTGTCAGCAAACTGACACCAAAAATACTCTGGTCCATCAATCACAGTAGCATAGACTTTTATCTTATTTACTTCTGGAAGATACCAGTTGAGCAATTTAACATTTGTTTTGCCAGGATCTCCTGATTCCTCAGGGGGAAGAGGAAGGGGAATAAGAGGAAGAGGAGGGAGACGAAGGAGGGGGGGAGGAGGTGGAGGAGGAGGAGGTGGAGGCGGAGGAGGTGGAGGAGGGGGAGGAGGAGGAGGGTCTGATAGAGTCTCTGGATTGGTAGCTGTATTTAACTGGGTAGAAGTTGATTTCGAACTAGATATAAATTTGCTTATCATATCTTCTGATATTACACCCTGTTCATCTGTAAGCAAAACATCCCACTTATCTTCAGATTTCATGACAAATTCACAATTTATCTGAGCCTCACCTGTTCTCTCTGAAAAGTAAAGCTCTTGACATTGGTTTTTGGTCGGCAGGATATGAAGCCCACCCAGGGTACAGTGAATGCTCATCCCTGGAACTAAGGCATTAACTTTCTGAAGCCTGCTTAGTTTGCTAACATTGACCACTGAAGTGTTCCCATAGTCTATAAATTGTACAGTGACAAGGTCACCAGACTGCTCTTTGACTACAGCCCGATACCTTAAATCATCCTCTGGAAAAACTGCACATATCAAGTCTCCTTTTTTCAGAGGTTGTCCAGCAAAACATTCACCTCTTATTTTATCATCATTTAACTTCTCTGAAATACTTGCAAGTTCATCCTCATCATCAGCTAGTTGAATATAAAAGTCTGTTAGATCATTAATATGGGAAACATATACCTTAGTTTTAAAACCAGGCACAATACTTTTTTGAGGCAGATCACAAAATTTAAGCAGTAAGTCCTTATTCCTCTCTGAGACATGTGCAGAAGGCTGAACAGGATTCTCTATTTTATCAGATAGGTGGGATACTTGATTATGTTGATTTCCCACAGATTCCTGATAATGAGTTAACAAGCCTACCTTGGTTGAACTTTGTAAGTTTTTTAATTCCTTACATGCTAAACTGATTTTAGGTTTGCATGATTCTCCCTGGATCTCGGATGTGCATAATTTGTTTGCTGTTTTGCTGGAATGTCCAGCAAGTAATTTCCTGTTTTCATTTTTTACTTCTTTAAGGGTTTCAGCTGAAGAGAGCAACTCTTCATTTTCTAATTTCTTTGGCCCTCTGTAACCTAGTAAACCCAACTTCTCATTTATTTTAGCATTAATCTGAACACTACCATCATACAATTCAATAATCAACCTTCCATCTGGATCTTTTGCTACAACTAAAGCCTTCAGCGATTTGTCTAGTACAGCCTCTTCAAACCAACCTGAAATTTCTTTAGGAGTATTATCATAGACATCAGACAAAGAACATTTCACAGCTTGCATAGGCAAAAGTAATAGATCATAGGCATCACCTGGGATGGGAAGCAAGTCTTCATTTGTAACCACATGAACATTCCCAAAGTCAACAAAAAAAACTTTGTTTGGTTCTTTGCCTGTAACTATTCCTCTATACCAATTCTGGTCACTATATTTTGCAAGGCACAAGATCCCAGGACTTGAGGAAGATGTTTTTGAATGCTGTAAGACTTTGCTTAATCGACAAATATCACTTGACAACTGCTCTAGCACACCTGAACTCCTTGCAAGCTGGCAATAAAAGGTCCAAGGTCCATCAACATGTGTTACAAAAACAGCTTCTTCACTTCCAATTTTGATGTCATGTGTGGAATAATAGTAGGAATGGAGTTGCATGGAGGACGCTAGAGGTTTCTGAAGTCTAACTTGTCTTGCAAACCCAATTTCTGTTAGGTAGCGGCAAGCACTTTGAAAAGGAGTTAGTAAGTCTACCACATTAAAGAGTTCTTTATTATTTATTGCTGCAAGGGCAAAAATTGTGCATTTCAACTCCAGATTATCTTCCCAGGCATTATCTACAAATTCTTTAAAAGCTCGGATTGCTCTTTCATCCCAAACAAAGGGATTCTGACCAGCTGGTTGAATTAAATTGTAAAGGCTGCATCTAAAAGCTTGAGCCTTTAACTTTATAAATTCATCATTGATTGAACAGATATTCTTCATAGGGACTACCTCTTTATTTCCATAGTCAACAAATATTACTTTGGCATTGTCAGCAGAAGGAGTTCCATTAATAATCAAAGCTCTGGACCATTTCCCATTAATAGTACGCTTCGCCAAGCAAGCTGGACTGATTCCCTGGTATGGAGTTGCAGAATTCTTGCAAAAATCCTGAATTTTACACATTAGGGTTCTGAGACCTTGGAGGTTTCTGGTCAGCTGACACCAGAAATATCCAGGGCTTTCAACATATGACACTTTGACTTCTACTGTGCTCCCAACTTCTAACTGACCTTTACAGGAAGAGGCCGGCTTAATTTCCAAATAATTTTGTACTAGCGGAGAATAGATGGGCATATTTCTAGTTTTCTCTGTTGCCTGCACAACCGGTTCATTGAAAGAGCTTTTTGTAACAATTGTTCTGTCAGTCACAACCTCTGAAACTAGAGGCTTGTCATCTTTCTTTCCCCACTGTCCTATTCCAACTTTCTTGGCAGAAGACACTCTGTTACAGTCAGCACTTAGTTGATGTGGAATTTGCCCTGGGGAATGGGCCGGTGGCCTGATGTCAGTCATCTCAAATTCTTGATATTTGGCATATCCAGCCTGGGCAATCAATTTGCTTACATTTTCTTCCCCCATCCTTGATTCATCAAGAATTTCAATGACATACTGGCTATCCTGCTTATCAAGAACATGAATGACCAACTCCTTGTGCAGCACTGTTTTTTTGAAATAGGAAATTGCTTCTCGGCTCCAACTTTCCCCTAGGGGCCAGATATCAGCTAGACAGCACTTCAGTGCCACTGCTGGGAGCTGCCTGAACTGGGGAAGCAGCATTTTTACATCATAGAAACCCACTGTCTCTGTATTGCCACGATCTACCAAGTGCACCTCCACACTTTTGTCCCCCACCAATCTAGTGACCACAGCCCTATAATACCCATGCTCTTTCCACTTGGCACAGCAGAGATGGTCAGGCACAGGCTGCAAGGCTAACCCATCCACCTTTCTCGATGAGTAGAAGTTACACATACTCCTCACTAACTTGCCAAAGGGGCCAATGTGTTTTCTCAATCTGATCCAAAACTCTGAGGGATCTTTAACAAATTCCACCTGGGCATCATAGAAAGAATTAGCCTTCAGGCGCACAGTTTTCAGGGCTGGGGAGGACAGGTCATCTTCCATCCCCTCCTCAGTTTCAGATTCCTCCTTCCCATCCTCTTCTTCCAGGCCTGGGCTCTGGAGAAGTCTGTCCGCCAGACAGCAGGCCTGGACCCCGAAAGCACAGTTGAGATTAATCCCGTCCTCTCCATATAAGGTAACATAATACACGTGTTCAAAGGAACTATAAAATTCAATTTTGGCATTCACTGCCTGACCTAGGATCAGGGCCTTGAGGTCTCCTACTTGGGAACGAGACCAGCCTCGTCCACCATCCCAGAGTCCATACAAAGCACAGGGATAGGTAACTACTGGCATTCGAAAATATTCAGGAAGCAAATATCTCAGACTACCACAGCTCACTAGCTCTTTCCTCCCATAGTCTACATGTAGCACTTGGGCACAGCGCTGAGGTCGAAAATTCTCCAGCAGCTGCGCACGGTACCATTGTCCGTCCAGGCCACAAGCAGCGCAAGGGGAGCCGGGCTTGTCAGGGTTCTCCTCCCTCTCCTCCCAGCTGCTGCTTCTCCCACTTTCATCCCCGGTACCTGTGGCCCGATAGGCATGGGCCATGCTGTCAGACAGCCGGCGGATCTCCTGAGAAAGGCTGCGGAGCTGGCAGTGGATACGGTGAGGGTGGCACACCTGGGTCACCACCACGGGCTCCGTGACGCCCAGCTGCAGCTGGGGGTAGAAGTAATCCAACAGCTGCGGCGGTTCCTGCTTGGGCAGGGCCCGAGGGAGAAGCACCGAGGCCCCTGCTGCGTTGATGTACCGCTTCAGCAGGGATCGAAAGAGACTGTCAGGCACCTGTCGGGCTAGGCCCAGGTCCTGCATTTGCTGAAACACGGTGGGCACCTCCAGCAACACCAGGCGCTGGGGAAGCAGCACATCCTGCACTCGGCCCTGTATCTCCTTGCCCTGGAGATGGCCAAGGAAATCCACCGCGCCGCGGGACCATTGCTGGGGCTCCCCGCCTCCACCTCCTCCCAGCGGCACCAGGCCGGTCAGCACGCAGCCCAGCACTTCTGACGGCAGGTGGAAGAACTCGTTGCGGCCGGGGGCAAGGGCTGCCGAGTTGGCCGTGACTGTGCGACCTTCGTCCAGGAGGAAGACCCTGCATTCCTGTGCTTGACGGCTGACCACGCGGCAGCGATGCCAGCGGGGCCCCAGCTGCACGAGGCACAGCTCACCAGGACTGGCAGCCGACATCGCCCGGGTCCGGGCCGCCACCGCTGCCGCGGCCATCTGAATGTCGTGGCCCAGGCGCACGTATTCCTCCCGCCGGTCGCCCACCAGCCCCCACAGCTGCACGGGGATCACCTCCGGGTGCACGTCCACGAAGGAGACACGCAGCGTAATGGGGGCGCCAGGGCTGGGCAGGCCGGGTGTGGAGCACATGGTAAAGGCGGGAAGCAAAATGAGACGAGGCGAAGGAGAAGCCCGAGAAGGAAGGTGAAGGAGCCGAGAACGGAGAGGGAGGGCCGGAGGCGAGGGTGGTCGGCAATCGGAGTCTCAGAACTGGGAACCCGGCTTCTCCCCCTGTAGGCTTCCCCCAATACCCGCAGTCCTTGGACACTGGGTAGAACACGCGCTGAGTTGGGTCCTCAGACGACCAAGTCCCCGGGAAGAACGCGCCGCGAACCTCGACGGCCAGTGGGCGACCTAAAACCAAAAGCAGAGAAAGTAAAACTTGTTTAAAAACCGACGGGGAACCGCTTCCCTCGCGCCTCTCCTCACCTACCCCCCGCGCCTGCCCCAGGTAGCCTTCTCGCGAGTTGCCCTCCCGCGCCCCCGAACCCCCGCGCCCGTCCCCCACCCCCAGCCCACGCAGTTGCACACCTGCTGTGAACTGAACTGCTAGAACGCAGACTAACCGCTCTGGCCCCTGCAGCCTTTTATATAGTGCGGGAGTCCGGGCGTGAATGAGTACCTGGCTTCCGGCAGGCGCGTGTGCGGGGACGTGATTGGCCCGTGCGCCCTGCGGAGGGGGGAGGGGAGGGTTGAAGACTGGCGAGTAGGGGGAAGGGGAGTGGAGAACTGAGTTCTGTGGAAGGCGGGCTTGAGCTGGGGGGTGAGGGTATATAGGCCTCGCAACTAGGGGGCGCTGACAAGCTTCTGGGGAGTGGGATGGGTTCGTGCGATTTAGGAGTAACCCACCAAAATATGCACTACCAGCCTAGAGAATTTTAGGACTGAAGATCAGAATACTTGGGTTCTGGTTAGGCTCCTGCCACTTACAAGTCTGGTAACCTAGGGCAACCTTTCACCTTTCTTGAGCATCAGTTTTATTATTGGGGATAAATGGGGATCAATAATCAGTGCATGTCTGTTCAGAAAGGTTAGAACAGAAGCTGTGGCAGGACTTATCAACATTTTACTATCAAGGGTCTGTTATGTATCAGGCACTAACATATGTGCTAGATCCTAGAGATACAAAGAATAAAAACAAAAACAAAAACAAAAACTTAAATAGTCCCTGTCCTCAAGGAGCTTAGATTCAACTTGATCAAATACCATTTGGCCTCCACAGATTCAGACTATTTCAAGAACTTCTCCAGAAGTGGGGGAAATTTCAAGTCCAGGAAAAAAAAAATCATTAAGGACCAGACTTATAGGATTTAGAATTAGAATTGGAAATGCTTTACAAGCCATTTAGTCCAAATATTTCATTTTTTAATTACAGAAATCCATGTAATCAGAGGAGGAAATTCATTTAATCCACAAGGTTAAATCAAGGTTACACAGGTAGCACTTAGGAAAAACCTAGATATGAAGGTGGAAACCTGGGACCTCAAAAATCATTGATTTTTACAATTCTCTCATTTTGTAGGTGAGGAAACTGAACCGCTTAGGTGGCACCATTGTGCACAGAGTACCAGGCCTGGCATCAGGAAAACTCATTTTCCTAAATTCAAATTCAATCTAAAACATTTCCCAGTTGTATGACCCTAGACAAGTCACTTAACCCTGTTTGCCTCAGTTTCCTTTTCTGTAAAATGAGTTGGATAAGGAAATGGCAAACTGCACCAGTATCTTTGCTAAGAAAATCTTAAGTGGGGTGGAGAATAATCAGACATAAGTGAACAACAATTCAACACTTTTACTCCAGCATTCAGCAGAAGACTTTGTATATACTTCTGAATGAGGTCACAAAGAGGCTGACATAACTGAATAACAACAAAAACCTCTTTATATCTCTATGAATGAACTGCTTTGGTCAAAATGATCTGCAACCAGGTGGCCAGCCTTTGGAAAGAGCACTGAATTTGGAGACAGAAGACTAGGAACGGAATCCATACTATTTATTCATGTGACAAGCCAGTAATCTACTCTGAGCCTCAGTTTAGTCTTCTTTTTGTTCAATTCTGTCTGACTTTTTGTGACTCCATTTGGGGTTTTCTTGGCAGAGATACTGAAGTGGTTGCCATTTCCTTCTCCAGCTTATTTTACAGATGAGGAAACTGAAGCAAACCAGGGTTAAGTGACTTGCCTGGAGTCAAACAGGTAGAAAATGTATGATGCTATTTTTGAACTCAGGAAAATTGAGTTTTTCTGATTCCGAGCCTGGTATATTATGCCACTTAGTTGTCCACTTCTCAGGAAAATTCCTATAAAAATATATTAATATCCATGAATTTTATACCTAATGATATAGTAACAGACTGTGAAATTATCCATGTGAACATTTATACCTCAGAAATTGGTAAATGCTACAAAGTAGGGCTTGATTTATTATGTTGTTCCTTATTTCATTTAAGAATTTGATGGAGAAAAATGTTACACAGATTCATCCTAAAGGTATATCATGAATATATTTTTTCAGATTATTAAATATTTACCAGCAAGGAACTAGTTACATATCATTTAATTGGTAAATTCCTATTCAGTTTTGTATAAAATTGGGGAAATTATGGGACAGTACAGCTTGACTTCATAATTTAGTTTTTAACACATTGATGAAAATTGTAACACTACATCGCTTGGTAGACAATAAAATTTGCTAAATTCCTATAGTAGGCCTTTCAGAAAAGGTGAAAAGGAAGCATGTAGGTATCACAGTGGATAGAGCACCAGCAGGAGCATCTGAGTTCAAAGTCAGCATTAGATGCTTGACATTTACCCTGGGCAAGTCACTTGACTTGCCTCCAAAAAATTTTTTTAAGTGTGAAAACTATATTTCCCACCTCTCCTTTCAGCTAAAATTTGATTGTCTTTAATTTATTATTATTAATTTATTCAAAAAGTATTTACTAATTGCCAGGTGCAAACTATTCTTCTAGGAGCAAAGCTTAATTAGGTATTGTTGCAATCCTCAAGCAACTTACTGTCTAACTGCAAATGTTAAAAAAAATTAATAATATATGTAATATGATAAACATAATAATGTAATAAAATGTGTAATCTGAAAATCAAACAATGACTGTGTTTTTGACCTTAGCTTTCAGTTAGGGGATTAGATTTTGGTACCTACACACATTCACATACTCAAGCACACACAGATTTTAAAGTATTATTAGGGAAGAATTTTTACTGGATAATGTAAATTGTTAGAGAGAGAGAGGAGTGGAGAGAGAGGGAGAGGGAGAGACGGAAAAAATAGAGAAAGAGGGAGGGAGAGAGAGAAAAGGAGAGAAAGAAAGAGAGAGAGAGAGAGAGAGAGAGAGAGAGAGAGAGAGAGAGAGAGACTCTTGAGTGATGAGCCTAGAACTCTAATCTGAAGTGGCACTGGGGATGACAAATATTTTGAACCCTCAGCCTCCCAACTTAAAAGTTGGTAGAAATGGGATTTGCACTAGAGGGGTTTTCAAAAGTAGTCAGACAATTTTCATATGAAGAAGTAGAAACTATTTCTAGTCATATGAAAAGAAACTATTGATCAGAGAAATGCAAATTAAGATACTTCTGAGATACTACTACATACCTCTCAGATTGGCTAAAATAACAGGAAAAGATAATGATGAATGTTGGAGGGGATGTGGGAGAACTGGGACACATACATTGTTGGTGGAATTGTGAATGGATCCAACCATTCTGGAGAGCAGTTTGGAACTATGCTCAAAAAGTTATCAAACTGTGCATACCCTTTGACTCAGCAGTGCTGCTACTGGGTTTATATCCCAAAGAGATCTTAAAGGAGGGAAAGAGACCCATGTATACAAAAATGTTTGTGGTAGCCCTTTTGTAGTGGTTCGAAATTGGAAACTGAATTGATGCCCATCAATTGAAGAATGACTGAATAAATTATAATATGTGAATATTATGGAATATTATTGTTCTGTAAGAAATGACCAACAGGATGATTTCAGAGAGGCCTGGAGAGACCTACAGGAACTGATGCTGAGTGAAATGAGCAGAAACAGGAGATCATTGAACATGGCAACAAGAAGACTATAAGACAATCAATTCTGATGGACATGGCTCATTTCAACAATGAACTGATTCAGACCAGTTCCAATTGTTCAGTAATGAAGAGAGCCATCTACAAACAGGAAGAGGACTGTGGGAACTGTGTGTGGACCATAACATAATATTTTCACTCCTTCTGTTGTTTGCTTGCATTTTTGTTTTCCTTCTCAGGTTTTTTTTTTCTTTCTAAATATGATTTTTCTTGTGCAGCAAGATAACTGTATGGATATGTATATAGAGATTGTATTTAACATATATTTTAACATGTATTGGAATACCTGCCATCTAGAGGAGGGGGTGGGGGAAGGAAGGGAAAATTTGGGAAAAAAAGGTTTTACAAGGATCAGTGTTAAAAAATTACCCATGCATATGTTTTGTAAATAAAAAGCTACATTAATAATAACAATAAAAGTAGTCTTAGAGATTGAGGAGTAAAGGCAAGCAGAAACAAGAAGCCCTTGTGAGAAAGGTGAAGGATATATGAGACTTTATTCATAATGAAAAGTAGAGGAGTGAGGGGAATGAGTCTAGAGAGGGTTAGGATTGATCTGGACAGAGATGAAGTAAAAGCACTTATGGACATCTAGTGAATGAGAAATTTGTCTTGAGATGACTCTGAATAATGTTTGAAGGATGGATGGATGAATGAATGAATTGAACTAGTGAGAAGAGGCAAAATATTGAGAAGTAAGCTTGAGGAAAATGGGTGGGTAAGGGAGAGGTGGGATGAGATGAAACAAAATAAAAGATTTGTTGAATAGGCTTAATTTTATTACTAGAAGAATTTGCAGAATTAACAAATCTTACAGTTTCAACTGGAATGTTAGTTTAAGTCCTTAAAACCTTGCCTCTAGGCTTTGTACTAAAAGCAAAGAGAGAAATTTATGTGTATGTATACAAATATATTTATATGTATGAGTATATATATAAAATATGCTCCTAAAATATAATGATGATGTTAATAATAGAATGAACTAGTACTTTCTGATTAAGTTTGATAGTAGATAGTACATTGGATTGAATGCGGGACTTCAGGACTTGGCACAATGCTTAATATATAGTACGTGCTCAATAAATGTTTATTAAGTTGAATCAAGAAGATCTGAATTCAAATCCTCACTCAGACTGGTTGTTAGCTTTCCAGCTCAGAGGACCAAAATGATATCACTATGTTGGGTCAAGGTACATTGTATCCGACTGTGGCTGATCGGACTAATACAAACTCAGAAGGCTCTACCATAGGTTGGGCACAAATAGTCCATATGAACATTTGGAATGGAGAGGTCTCTAAATTTGTGCATGTCACATTTCTTTTGAGTTACTGCAAATCTACTTTGATCATAGATTATAGTGCTTTCTTTGATGTGGGCATGCCATGCTGCGTGGTCTTGTGTCAGTACCTCCCATGTCTCATAATCAGTTCCAAATATCTTCAGTGAAATCTTGAGAATATTCTGGTATTGCCCTCTGACCTCCATTGAATGTTTGCCTTGTGTCAGTCCGTTAGGCAAATGTGTTTTAGGCATTTAGACAAAGTGGGTACCCCATTAGAGTTGATCTCCTTGCAATAGAATTTGAATGCTTGGCAGTTTAGCTCAAGAAAGGACCTCAATGATTAGTACCTTATTCTGCTAGGTGATTTTCAAAATATTTCAAGACAATACAAATGGAAACAATTAAATTTCCTGGCATCCACTGATACTGTGGAGATTTGACATGCATACAACAATGAGGTCAGCACAATGGCTTTGCAGACCTTCAATTTGTTAGGCAGACCTCTTCTTTCCCACACTGGTGCCTCCCAAACACTGAGTTAGCGCTGGATAAATGTGCAGTCAATTTCATCATCTTAAGTATCCATCTCTGGAAAGTAAATGGCAAGGTAATTTAACTTATATTATTCAGAATTTCTCCATATTCTGTAACCTGTGATTCCATGTATGGATAGTACAGTGCTGGCTGATGGAAAACTTCTATTTTCTTGGTGTTAATTGTCAGGCCAAAATTAACACAGAAGATGATTGAAAACCAGAAGAGACAGAGTTTCATATATTAAGTAGGCTGGCCAGCGATCAATAAATTGATGGTCAGTGACTTCTCTTGGTAACCAAAGATGTTAAGGGAAACCGTGAAAAGTCTATATTCCTTCTCAAAGGGAACTCCTCTGACAAATGAAACTCAACATTGATTGGTGAATATTTAATGAGGAAGGCTAAAAGTCTTCAGCTCTTCCTATTGAAACTCAGCAGCCTCAAAGCATCAGGGCAGGATGAAACTATCTCTATCCTGACCTCTCTAGCTAGTTTTCTTAGTTCAACTAAACTCTAATAGAGGGTATCAAGGACAAGAAGTTCTTTCTCTAGACAAAGGCTCATCTAGCCTGAATTCTAATTATACTTTAAAAAGAAATTATGTTTCCCAGTTGAATGAGATCTCACTCAATTAACAAGCTTGTGCCTGGAAGGACAGCAACAAATCTCCTCACTTAGCCATGCCCATCAGAGACTGACTAACCTTTTCAGGAGTTGTATTTTAAAGTGTGTATGATAAATTAATAATCAATTATAAATGATAGTATACTATTAATTTCTATTGCATAAGCAACAGAAAATTGATTCATACTCTGTTGCATCTCAGCCTCAGAGATTTCATTGAGTACACAATCATCTGGGAAGAAAAAATTGCATAACAATTCCTCCTATTTTAATCTTGGCTTGTAGACATTTTTAAGTTAATTTACCATTGATGTGAGCTGACCTTGATGCCATTTTTGTACTTCTTGAAGGCATCTGTCAACATTTCTAAAAGCATCATGCTAAAAAGCATGGGAGCAAGCAAACAATCTTACTTCACTCCACTCGTTACTGAGAAAATTTGAGAGCACTATCCATTATCCAGAACCAGTGCAAGCATACTGTCCTGGAACCTGCCTCAGATATTTAGCAGTTGTTTGACCCCAGGAAAGCTTTCTGCCTCATTTCCTTCACCTGTTAAATGGGAATAACAATACTACTTGCTTTCTAGAGTTATGAGGCAAGCATAATTAGATATTTGTAGAGTACTTAGTACTGAGCCTGCTACATATAGGCACTTAACAAATATGTGCTTACTTCCTTGGTCAAAGAGTATCATCTTAGTATCAAAATAATAGTTAATATTTATATAGTACTTTAAGGTTTACAAAGCACTTTATATACATTATTACATTTGTTCCTTAAGACAGATGCTATTATTCTCATTTTGTTGTTGTTGTTGTCCATCTTTTACAGAAGAAAGAGTATCAGAGGTACTGCCTGCTTGGTGAGTTATAACTTCTATATATATACATTGGTTCTTCGATAATGAATTAGATACATAGATTTGGATGTAGAAGTAAGACATTGGGATAGATGGGATGATGATTATAGTGAGAAGGCTCAATTCTTTACCAAGGAGAATGGGACAAAAAAATGACTCACAGGATTGATATTCAAGATTGGTAAGGAGATGACTAAGTTGGTAAAGAAGTCCCTAGTTGCCCTTGATGAATTCAAGTCACTTGGCCCAGATGAGCTTCATACATTTTTAGGTAGTAAAAGACCTGAGTCTTTTTCAGTGATAGTTGAAAAATCATGGAAAAAGAGAAGTGCCACAAGATTGCAGAAGGAAGGGCAAATGCTCAGAGTTTACAAAAAGGAAGTGCACACTAGATCATTTTTGATTAGAGAAATGCAAATTAAGATAACTTTGATAAGATATACACCTCGCAGATTGCTTAAGATGACAGGAAAAGATAATGGTAAATGTTGCAGGGGATGTGGGAAAACTAGGATACCAATACATTGTTGGTAGAGTTGTGAACTGATCCAACCATTCTGGAGAGCAATATGGAACTATGCCCAAAGGGTTATCATAGTCTTTGATCCAGCAGTTTCTTTACTGGGCCTGTATCCCAAAGAGAACATAAAAAAGAGGAAAGGATCCATATGTGCAAAGATGGGTGTAGCAGGCCTTTTATAATGGCAAGGAGCTGGAACTGAGTGGATGCCCATCAGTTAGAGAATGGCTAAATAAGTTATGGTATATGAATGTAACGGGATATTATTTTTTCATAAGAAATGATCAGGAGGAGATTTCAGAGAGGCCTGGAGAGACTTACAGGAAGTGTGGTTAAATGGAGTAGAAACAAGAGAATATTGTACACAACAATAAGATTATATGATGATCAATTCTGATGGATATGGATTTTTTCAATAGTGAGGTGGTTCAGATGAGTTCCAATAGTCTTGTGATGAAGAGAGCCATCTATATCCAGAGAGAGGACTGTGGAGACTGAGAGTGGATCACAACTTTTTTTGTTGTTTGCTTGATTTTTGTTTTCTTTCTCATTTTTTTCCCTTTTTGATCTGATTTTTCTTGTGCAACATGATAATTGTGGAAATATGTATAGAAAAATTGCACATGTATGCTTAATATATATTGAATTACTCACTAAGGGAGGTGGGGGGGAAGGGAGGGGAAAAAATTGGAACACATGGCTTCACAAAGGTGAATGTTGAAAACTATGCAAACATATTGAAAATAACAAGCTTTATTTAAAAAGTACACACTCTGGTTCAGTGAGCTTGATTTTAATTTTGGGGAAAAGTTAAAAACTATTAAGATGCCTAACAGCTAGAAAAGGAAGCAATGAGTACAAAGTAGACAAATTGTCTTCAGAAGCTACCTATTGCTATGTTTCTCCCTATTTCTCCATGTTTCTTTTATGGTTGGATGGTTATTGAATTCCCAGATTCTGTGATTCCCAAGTTCTGTAAAATTTTGAATATTTTAAGTAAGAATATACACTGGGGATTAAGGGTCCCAGATGAGATATAATCAAAGATATGCTAGATTTAAGTTGAGCACTTGTCAGATTTTCTGTTTGAGCATTTAGACCTCAGAAATCAACAAGTTCTACAAATCAGGCTCAATTTATTGTTTTGTTGATTGTCTTAAGTGATACAGAAAATGTTAAAAATGTAGATTAAATTGAAAGTACAGATCTTTCTTTTTCTCCCCCTCAAAGAGCTAGTTGTGAAACATTCACCAGCAAACCACTGGATATAATTCTAGTCCTGAGGGCTGAGATCAAGAAGTATAACTGTGATTAAGATAGGGATAATTCATATAAATCAATGAGAATAAATGACTATGGAAATATTCCCAGGAAATAATGTTATTAAGGAATTATTCATAAATATGTTATTGATAAGAATAAGGTATTTTCTAATTCTCATCAGACCTACCTAAAATGTCAGATTTACTTACATTCTTTTGTGGATTTAATCTCTTCTGTGTGGTTACTCTCTCCATCAATGCTGGCAACTTGTTGCTGTAGTCTCACCCTATATGGCTCTTATCAATGTCCTTTCATAAATATTTCTGAGAGGATTTACTCCAAGTGCCATAGGACTTCCTTTGGGTTTTTATGTAACAATGTAACAATAATGAAACACTAGAACTCTTTGCTGTTATTCTTCACTGGCTCACCTTCCTTTTGAGTCATACTGTATTTTGGGGGTGGTCTTATATTTCTTCTTGGGCAAAAGTCATTTTTTCAATCCATTCAATCCATTCAAATCCACTTAATTTATATTTCTACATAGCTGGTCGCAAAGAGTGAGAATATTTAAAAACAAAAGGGGGGAAAGTGGAACTGAAAGAAAAAATTCCATCTGTAAAGCTTTACAGATCCATCAGTCCAACCCCATAATTTAATGAATAAGGATACCAGAGTGATAGTGGTTAAGGGGCTTGTTCCATTCACTTAATGGGGAATGGTAAGGATGGTTTCATCTGATTCAAGCAATGCAGTTTTAGGAGATATGATAGGTATCATGATGGGATGAAAAAGCAAGCTGCCATATAGTCTTATTTTATTTAATACATAGTGTTAGTCTAAAAAAAAAATTGAAGAGCACTGAATAATAACACTGAACAGCAAAAAACTTGAATTTTATTTAAGTAGAATAGAAAGAACCAGAATGGTATAAGGGTAGAGGAAAGGGACAGAAAAGATAGGAAAGAAGAATAGGTTACAGGTAAACATTGAAGTCTAAATCTTGGCCCTACAGGTCAATTTGGATGACTTTGAATAACATCATCTTTTATTCCACTCTTGGAAAGAGGTTACTGATTACACCATATGGATTGAAAAAAGACTGAGACATCTTTAATCTAATGAGGTTCTTACTCTTGGACCTCCTTTCTTCTACAAAGTCCTCTGTACCTTTTCCCAAAGGGATTTTAAAGAAAGCCTTGATTGATAGTTGAACCTATATTTCAATTTTATCTTTTTTTGTCTGTAATTCAACAATGTATTGTAAAACCAAGACTTCAGAGTGACTCTTACTGATACTGATCACATCTGATGTGCAGCAAGAGAGAAAGAGAGAGGGGTGGGAAGGGGCTCATTGTTTAAAACTTCAGGAAGAAAAGAAAAAACAGAAAACAGACAATAAGTACTGAATTTATTATAACCACAAAGTATAAAGATATTTCATACAAAATCTGAAGACAAAACTTCTCAAGCAGATTATGTATAATTACTAATTTTGTTAAATATAGCAGATATTATGCATTTATTTAAAACAAATTGAAAAATAAGTCAAAAATTTCACAGCACAGGTAGATTAATTGCTAAACTTCATGCCCATTAAAATGATATGCTGGGATAATAACATGATTAGCATCATAAAAAAACCATTATATTTAATGAGAGAAAATGAACCTTGAACACAAGAAAAAAACATTTAGCATTCTAATTGTACACAAAAGGCATCTTAACCAATTAAAATATTTGACTAGCAAGACATATATATGTATATATACATATGTGCACATATATATTTATACACACACATATGTATATATATACATAAAGGCACATACACACAAATATATATGTGTGTAAAATGTCTATCTACTGATCATTTCCTATCATTAAGTGAATCAGAATAAATTAATCTTAAGTCCCAGGAAAGGAAAAAGAAATCCCTCAAATTCTAATTATTATATCATTATGAAGTGCCTTTCAATTGTAACAAATTAAGGTTCCTAAGAGAGCATAAAAGATCAAAAATTCAGTTTTCTTGTATCTACCTAAGACCTTAAAGATTTAGACCAAATCATGGCAAGAACTTCCTGAACTTATGAAATATTTCAAATATGCCAAACTTAATTTTTTTTCGATCTCAGATCCATGAAATAACTAAGCACTTGTTCCAGAAGGCTTCCTATGAGATGAATACATGTTAATAGTTAGTGAATGAAGTGAATTGTGAAAGCTGTCTCACAACATGGATACAGTGTTCTAAAGATTGAGTGAAGGTTGGCTGTGTCCCAAGGCCAGGTTTCTTTCTCCAGAAATCACATGGTTTACAAAGAGTGGGACCTTTTCTTTGTGAGACTAAGTTGGGATCACCTTGGCACTGAAACTGCTATATAAAGTAATTTAGTCATTCTAAAGATGTGATTATGTTGAAAGTTTTTCCTCATTTATAACTTAGAATGTGAGGTCATTTGTCCTGGCTAATCGGAGCAAAGATCCAGCCTATAGGGGGTGTTAGCTCAGGCCCCAATATAATTCTTGTCTGTTAACTGGGCCTTGCCAAACTGCTTGTTCTCACGAGATCATAATAAAATTTCCTTCTGCTTTTGCCTTGAGAAATCTCCTTAATTTATTTGATTTATTTGAGCCAGTGGTCTTGTCCCATACATTGGTAATTTGCTTCTCAGCTATAAATGGATACATCTTGAAGGTATTTGAAAATTTTAATTTTTTCAGTAGTTTAAACATTTCCTTTACATCTTATTTTGAATTTACTCAGCTATCTTTATTCTTTACAAATTCTACACAATGATTTACATTTCAATCTATCCTAACAGAATTATCACAGTTCTTGAATCATTGAATTATCTTGAAAATTGCCCATTCTACAATTGAGGAACTAAACTAGTGAAAAAAGTATCTTTAACAGAATACTTTTAGAAAATCCCACAAGGCATAAATTTGGAGACTACAGACAATAGGAAGGACTTTTTTTTAAAAAAAGCACTGATTGCATATTAAAAATATTACAACATTACTAATGTTTTTAGTGTTTAACTGATCCTATGATCCTAAACATAGTCCCATACAAGGCTTATCATTATTTTGGCTAGTTAGTTCAGATATTTACAATGCCATCCTAATAAGGCAAGTATTATGACTTGGATGCAATTTTAGGTTTTGTTTTGTTCCATGGTTATGTAAAGAGTAATCACACATCACCACCAGTCAGCACAAATCCACTGAAAAAGAGAATGTGCCATTATGGGCTATTAGGTATCTATAAAAGCCAGTTTATACACTATTATATATACATACTTTACTATTTTATAAAACTAAAAGACCTAGCCAAATTATGAGACTTCAGCTAGAATGATAGGTAACTTTCATTTATGTATTTTGAGTATGCTATAATTATTTGAGAAGAAGTTGAGATAAAGAAGGAAAGTACACCTCTTATTTCCAATTGTAGCCTGAGTTAGTAAATATCTTTGAAAGGCTGATCAGAAAAATGGACCTATAGAGAAAAGTTTTAGTTAATATGTAAAAATTCAACAATTATCCATAAAAAATAAAATGTCAGCATTATAGAACAGTTAAAATTTTAAACAGGACATGTATCAGGGTGGCACTTGATTTGTTTTTTCCCCAAATGATCTTCTGTGTTTGTTGTTACTTCAGGTACTACAGTATATCAATCTTTGTCATGGAGATCTGGTTAATCAAGGCATGTCTGTTTGTTGTTGAAGTAATAGACTAAGTTTTCAATTTTATCTTTCTTTTGAAAGAGATTCATCAATTCCATCCAAAATTTAATAAATTTGATATCGCTATTTATCACCTTTATCATTTTCATATTTTCATTGCTAAGAAGACTGATTTCCTTGGCTATGAATATCTCAAGTCAGGCATTATCTTCCTAGCACGAATTTTAGGCATGAGTAGCTATTTCATTAATGCTATTCCTGGAAGTTGTTTTATAGAATCCAAAACCAACTATTTCAGGGACCAGATCCCAGGTTGCAGAGTGGTGGAGATCCAGGATCAGATTCCTCGTTAGAAAATAGTATGTTGTATCTCATTAGGTAACCTTGGATAAATAGACAGTCTTTCTAATAGTAAAAGGAAGACAAAGGAAACTTGGACCTTGATGATGAAAACAGTGTCTTCCTGAAGAGTTAGATATAGTAGGAGGTATACTCTGTGATTGCCCATATCTTAATAATATTGAATATTTTTAAATGTATTACAATAGATTGATTCCACTCATACATCTGATTTTTTTCATAAATAATCCAGAGTATCAATGACCAAGAAATCTGAAAAATTAACCCCCAAAATTAGTACATATTGAAAAAAGTTTTTTTTTTTTTTATACACACACACACACTCACATACACACACATTTGAAAAGTGTTAAGATTTTCCAACATCATCTTACTTTCTAGTAATAAGATGCAAAAAATCTCAAGGATAATCCTATGGTGCAATACAAATTACCAATAACATTGTTTTCAAATATGACAACACATTTGCAGTCACACATATTATCTAATATGGCTAGTACTTTTATGCCTGATTACTAAATTATTCCTTATTTTCTATTTCCACAATTCAGCCATTTCTATTAACTCACCATCATTAATTACTTCCAGTCTCTTTTAAAAAGAATTATAATTCTTTTCCAATTGTTTCCTGAATTTTAATTCAGGAAACAAGGAAACACAATGGAGGAAGGAATGAGGATGTTCTGGGATAAGAAGTTACTACAGGAAAAAAGAATGAATGAAAAATCATTTATTAAACATTTACTGTGTGCCAGGCACTGTGATGAGCACTGGGGATCCAATACAAAAAGACAGTCACTGTCCTTATAACACATTTAAGGAAATGGTGACCAGAGAAGTAACTAAGATGAAAACTGAGATAGGAAAAATTGGGAATGAGAGAATCAATCCTCTTCCCCAATGCAAAGAGAGTGCCTTATTTCCCTTCTTTTAGTGCAGTCAGTATAAAATTGGTAACTGATAATGGCAGATAGATTAAAGAAATTATATTTTTAAAAATAACTAGATAAGTTGGAGAAAAGGCAGATTTTTTTTTTTTGAAGGAGGCAGTTAGGAAATGTAGGTTGGGAGACCAGAATTTCTGAACTCTTTTGGGACTTTGTTTCACTACATAAACTCTTTAAGAACAGATAACATTCAATTTTTGTCTGGGTATTTCCAAAGCCTACACACAGTACTAATTATCACACTTAGTAATCGAATAAATGCTTCCTTGATTGACTGATGAGATTGTAACTTTTATTTCTGGTTCTAGGAATAAATTGAAGGGAAAGTAGCCTCCTTCTAGGTTGCCATTCCAATTATTCAGAATAGATAAGGCAATAACAATTCAAATTGTTCTTTTCCTGGAGATAAAGATTGTGGCTAGAGTTTTCTTTGCTCCCTGGCCCAGGAAGATAAACATTTTTAAGTGCTTCTCTGAGAATAGGAAGAGAAGAAAAAAAAAGAGACAGTCCTTGCCCTCAAGAAGTTTACATTCTCTTAGAGAAAGACCACAAAAAAAGAGGCAGGTTTGGGGTAAGGGCTACTCTGGTGAAAACATATGATAGCAAAGTCTTTCTGGGTATAATAAATTTTAAATACAAGGAAGAAATTATAGCTCAGATGGAATGAAAGGGAATTTTAAAAGATCTAGAAGGCAAAAATTAGAATTTATACATAAGATAATTCAAATATGAGAAGTATGAAATTATTGCCATTCACAGTTATGATGGTAAAAATTTATATTACATAAAATAAATTTATATTTTATATAATATATATGTATTATATATAACGAAACATATTTATATTATTATTTAATATATTAATAATATAATTCTATTATTCTGAGTCCTTTATATAGGACTCAGAAATACTTTACCTTGTACAGTCTGAATCAAGCAGTCAGTTGAGGATTTATGTAGCAGTTCTCTAAAAAGAAAATAAGACAGTTGTGCTGACTTTCCTTTCTATAAATAGTCACATAAGATGTAAATATTCATTATGCAGCATGATAGAGCCCAAGAAAAGTAAATTAGAGAAGCAACAACTCATAGATGAATGTACAGTTTTTGTTTTTCTGCTCAATTCAAACAAATAATCTTTAATAAAATGCCATTCTAGAGCAATAATGGGACCTAGCAGAGTAAGCAGTGATTTTGACTCTGATGACTTGGATTCATAGTTTCATCTTTGCAGTTTATAATTTCTTTTTATATTAATATAAACAATGTGACCCTGAGTATATAATAAACTCTCTAGATCTCAGTTTTGTTGTGTGTAAAATGAAAGTTAGTCCTTGAAGGTCACTTCTAGCACTAAGTAACCTGCTCCTAGATGACATTTCTCCTAGATCAAAGTCATACCCAAAGTTGTCTCCTCTGATTCTTCTCCATTCAAATTTTCACTTAGAAAGCTCATTCACAACCTGGTTCATATAGTATCGTAGGCATATAAAACCTACATTACTACTACTTTTTTACTTCTAAGGAGTAGGAATAATAGGTAAAATCAAATTCTATATTTTAGAAAATAATGAACATAATATTCTGTAAATTACTAGGACAGAATGCTTAAAAAAATAAACAAAAATCTCACAATCCTTTTGAAACAGAGAAGGATTAGTTTTTAGATAACATAAATTGTCATGTTTTCTCCAAGTTACACTACCACCAGTTAAAAAAAAAAAAAAAGATTATGTAGTTTCATGTTTAAAAAACTTCTGAATTTAATGCAATTATTTCCTCCTTCAAAATAACTGGACATTGAAAAGAAGATTAAAAATAATTATTTCTGTAGACATTGGTATAATCATACCATAATGACTTTCTACTTACTTTCCTTTTTTTATCTGTTGGTGGATTCATCAATTGATTTTTGATGATATCAATGGGTGATCTCTAAAGAGAAGCTACTACTTCAGAATATGTAATCTAAGAATAAACAATCAAAGTTAAATGAAATATAATTACAAAGAAATCAGAAAACTGATATTCAGGAGAAAAAACTACAATATAATTATCTCCATTTTGAATGTTCTCTTTCAACCTTTAATTTATCACTTGATTTCTTTTTCTAGATAAGTAATAGCTTACACTAAATGAATGCAAAAGCATAACAACAACAATATTTTGAAAATTTGGGTTTTTCTCATTGGGGAGAGTATAGAGATAAAAATGGTAGACAAATAACTTTGTTGTGTTTTATTTGAAAATTACAAAAATATATATATATGCTTTCATTTGATAAGTCCATTCAAGTAGCCTTCAAGACTGAGAACTACACTAGCAGATAGTTACTACTTTTTCTTTTTCCCTTTTAAATAAGCTGCATTCGTGCTTTTTATTTTTGTGTCAAATTGATTTCTGAATATGTCATTGATTTTAAAATTGGTTTTGCTCTATTGAGTTCAATCATATAATGCAGTAAAAAAAAAAACTGTAAAAGTTGGAAGAAATGTGCTAAGAAGTCACATTACCAGATTGATAGAGTACATTATAAGCTCACATTATCAAAATTCAATTGGGCACTCATTGGAGCAAGACAATCTTGTTATCCTTCCCCAATTGATTTTATATGTAACTCTCCACAAAAGGTTTTCTGAACCTTCTTTCTTCAAATTTTTTATAACCCCTTCCCCAATCACTCTCAGCTAAGGAATTCATCTTGTACTTTACTAAAAAAAAATTGAGATTTGAAATGAGCTCTTCATTTTAAAATCATACTCCTTCCTCCCATTCTTTTGTCCCTTCCCCCAGTCTCTGAGACTGAGATGATCCCTCTTGCCAGGGCCAATCCCTCTACATGCACCTTGATATCTCTTCCTTGTCTTTTCCAGTTCATTAAAACCTTAATCATCTCTTTTCTTTGAAACGTCAATCTCTGCCTGTTCTAAAGTCTTCTCCATTACTTTCAAACAAGTCCAAGTCTCTCCATTCTTTAGGATGAGAGATGGGAAAAAAAGAGAAGATAGGACAGAAACTTTCAGAAAATCTTCAAGTTAGAATCCTATCTTTCCTCCCTTTCTCAACAAAATTCCTGGTAAAAAATTTTTCTGCCTTAAGTAATTCCTCTCCTCTTAGTCATTCCCCAACACCTCTACAATCTTTCTCTGTCTCTCTGTTTCTCTCTTTCTTTCTCTCTCTCTCTCTCACTCTCTCTTGCCTTCTTTCCCTTTCTCTTTAGACCCTTCCTGTTCTCCCTCCATCCTCCCCTTTCCCCTTTCTCTACATATATCCCTCTCTCCCAACTTCCCTTATTCTCTCTTTTCCCTTCCCTCTCTTTTTTCCTTCTCTCTCTCTTTTCTCTCATTACTTCTCTCCATACTCTTTTCTTCTATTTCTCTTCTCCATCCCTCTCATCCTTCTCTCTTTCTCTTCTCTTTTCTCTCCTCTCTTTACTTCTTTCTTATTCTCCTCTTTTTACTTTTTTCCCTTCCTTCTTCCTTTTCTCTCTCCCTATATTCCTCTCTTGCATTCCAACTCCTTCTATTTTCTTTCTTTTCTCCTTACCACATTCTTTCTCCTATGTCATTATCATCTTCTCCTCTTCCTTTTCCTCCTCCTTCTACTTCTCTTCTCCTTCTTCTTCTTCCTCTATGAAGATGACTCTCAGGACCAGCCCTAGTCTCTCTAAACTTCAATCTTGAATAACCAGTTGCATATTGGCCATTTCAAATTGGATGTCCCAGGGACACTTTAGGTTCAAACATGTCCCAAACAGAACTCATTATCTTTGCTCATAATCCCCTCTTTTTCAAAACTTCCCTGTAGAAATAGGGAAATCATCACTTTTCCAGTCTCTCATCAGTAACCAGATCTTTCCCTTTCTACCCCACAGCATCTTTCACCTTTTACTACTCTCTACGTACATAATATTTTAGTTCCAGGCCTTAGCACCTCTCATCTATATTGACTGATCTCTCCAAATCCTCATGTACAGTCTTCATTTGAGATTCAGGTAAAGTGACTTTATTGTAAGGGGCAATGCGAGGATCTGTTCTGACGCAGATTCACAGTTTTTCCAACTTCTGTATTTCTAGTCATTCGTCCTGACCCTTTCAATCCCACTAATGCTGATGAAATGAAGAGAAGTAATCAACCACTGAATTAGATTAATTTGTGCAAAAACCAAAAAGCTGATAATATGCCTAGAAGGGTTGGGAGATAAAAGAGTGAGAAGTGATGAAGTAAAGAACTAGAATAGTAGTTATATGATTGAAGAGGGGACACTGTAGAAAAAAAAAAAAAACATATAACTGGAGTTAAGATCTACGATTTTCTTTCATCACACTGGAAAACAGATTGGAACTACATTATGAAAGACCCTGAATGCCACAGTAGGGAGAAAGTAGTGGTCATCCCATAAAAATGAAACTCTTAAATAGCCTTATTTACAATTGGGCAAAAGATGAGTTTTTTCCCCAGAAGTGACTTAAAAAGAGAGAGATATCAAGTAGAAATGAAAAAAAAAAATGGTAGCATGGCACAATATTTTGTCTGGGCTATAAACTGTTCGAAGATTAGACACAAAGTTTTTATAAATAGAACACAAATCCAGTTGGATTGTCTTTATTTGTTGCATTGAAATTACAGTGAAATAAGTTAAATGATACATGTAATCTAAGGTTGAAACTCTCATCACTTCAACTACATTTCTAATCTCTGAAAGCTGAAAAACAGTACCATACACAAACTTGATAAAAATAAGAAGTAACTATATTTTGTGTAGACAATATATAATTATGTTTCTGACATATATGTTAACTATTCTTAAAATGCAGATAAATGCTGTTGTGACTAACAAAAGTCATATAGCAAAAAAGAGTAAATGAATAGATACTACCGTGTTTCCCCGATAATAAGACACTGTCTTATTAAATTTTTTTGGACAGAAAAACACCAGGGGGCTTATTTTCAGGGGAGGGCTTATTTTAATCAACATTGACAGCTACTAGACATCCAATTAATCTAGCTAATTAGTACATATCTTATACAGAGATAACAGATAGACAATGAAGTGGGCCTTGAAACCAAAGAGTAAAAAGTTGGGCTGGATTTCCTTTGGAAAACTGTGAAGTAGTATTGATAGTTCCAAGCTTCTTAATCAAATAAGAATCCATTTTGTTAACATAAGTGCTTCTTTGGTGATTCTATAAAGCCAAGAATAGTGGGCTACAATATTAATCTGAAGAATTGAAAAACTATTAAGTTACTCAAAGGACAATGGGGAGACATTTGGTGGGTAAAAACAGATTGTAAGAAATTACTGATGATGTGCAAGAAGTGGCCTCTTCTTACCAAAGCATATCTCTCTTCTCCTTTTGACAGTATTCTCTCTATAAGACTGTCGTTATAATTATCCTTCTCATCTCATTTTTAATCTCTTGCCAATCATTGATTAATTCTCTGGTGCCATAAAAATATTCAGTATTTCCCCCATCTCCTACCTTTGTCAATTAATTTTTTTTTTAATTTTCCAATTAATAAGCATTTATTTTCTATTTCTCCCACTCAGCTCCCACTAGCCCATGACGGTGGGAATGGCTGAAACAAAATCGTTTTAACAAATAAAAAATACTCATATATTAGTAATGTCTAAAAATATATAGCTCATTCTTCATCTTCAGCTCATCATCACCTCTCAGTGAAAAGGTGAGTAGCATGCTTCATCATCTGCTCCCTGGAATTGTGGTTGGACAGTACTCAGATAAGAATTCTAAAGTCTTTTCAAAGTCATTTCTCATTACAATGTTGTTATATAACTTCTTTGCCTGTTTACCTCACTTTATTCCCTAATTAGTTCTTAGAAGTGGTTGCAAGTTTCTCTGAAATTTTTTTTAGTCATTTCTTATGACACAATGGCATTCCATTATGTTCATGTGCCATGATTTGTTCAGATATTCTGCAATTGATGAACATCCCTTAAGTTTCTACACTATACTACAAAAGGGCTATTATACATATTTTTGGACATATGGGTTTTTTATCTTTGGGGGCTTTAGGCTTAGTAGTGATATTGTTGAATCAGAGGATACATATAGTTTAGTAACTGTGGCAATAATTCCAAATAATTTACGAGAATAGTTAGAGCAGTTCACAGCTTTACCATCTGTGCATTAATTTACTATTTCCAATAGTCTCTTCAACATTTGTTCTTTGCCTTTTTTGTTAATTTTGTCAATTTTGTGGGTATATGGCACAACTTCAGAGATGGTTTAATTTGTATTCTTCAAATGAGAAGAATACTGATCCTGTATCATTTTCTTGTTAATTCTATTTACAGATAATTGATTTTGTCTTACAACTGCTTTTGTCCTGTAACTGCTTAGGTCAGTGTTCTTTGTCTCTGAATTTAGTTCAATGTTTATCTAGTTTGTAATGGATTCTGTTGAAAAATCCAGCTCTTCTGCCTTAAGTAATTTAAGTGATTTTGGTGAATGTGTATGAATAAAAAGGGATTTGGGGCCTAAAATCTTTATTTGACCAACCTTCCTTCAAGAATGTCTGAGTCTAAAAATCTGGACCAAATATCTAAAAGTCTGGGTTACTATCTTGCACTGGGGCTCTCTTAGTATTTAAGAGAAAAAGCCAGCCCCCACTGCAAAACTCTCAACTCTGCACTTCAGCTCTGTAATCAATCATGCTGTCCTTAATTCTACAATGTCATCCACTGAGCTCTGTTCTTTCCTCTGTGCTTCTCAAAACCCCATATAAAAGGAACTATTTTCTTGCTTGGGGTCTTTGGTAATTAATGGAGGAAAACCGTGGACCTTGTTATTGATAGGTAGCATGCCCTTACTAGTAAATGTTATCTTGCTCAGAGATATGCCCTACTCTTCTGACCACCAAACTTAACTTTTTTTTGTTCTTAGCTTTTCATCCCCTATCTCTGTGTGGATGTACAAGTTATACTTCATGACAATAACACACTCCCAATACTCTTTAGAATACCTGACGTTACCCCCAGTTGTTAGTGTATTTCCCTCCCAAGTATTTTGTACTTATTTGGATATGTTTTATACATGCTTATATCTAAATTTTCCTTAAAGAATGTAAACTCCATAAGGAAGAGGACTGCATTTTCATCTATACAAGCCTGATACAAGCTTAGTAAGTGCTTGTAGATTGATAGAAGATGAAGTAAATTTGCCATATAGCAAGAGCAAGAGGTAACAAAAGGATGGCCTGCTTATTAACTTGTTATACAAATAATGTTAGAAAAAAAATCCTAAAAAAAGACCACTAGCACACTAAATGGACTCTACGTGAGGACACAGATGTGAATTGCATACAAAGATAAAATACAGATGGATTGTGACTTGCCTAGCTGGATGGATACCAATCACATCATAGACTTGATATATTAGGCTATCTATGCTTGTTTATTAAATGAATGCTTTCTTGGGGGAGAGCCAAGATGGCAGAGAAGACACATGTGACATTCTAAGCTCCTTTCATACCCTCACTATTAATTATCAAATTCAGCCCCCAAAATAATGCTTCAGTGGTAAAATTCACAAAGATTGGAAGTACAACAACTTACCAGACAAAGATAATCTGGAAGATGGCCAGAAAAGGTTTGTCCTGAGCAGCAGGAGCAGGGCAGCACAAGCAGGGAGATAGAACCAGAGGCTAGCATACTGAGCTGATTGGGGCAGGGGTGGTCTCCATGGCTGGAAAATTTACAGGGAGGACTCTTATCACAGGTTGACTATTCTGCTTTGGTTGCAAAGTAGTAGATCAGCAGAGAATTTAAAGCCAAAAGGTAGAGTGTACTCCTAAAAATGCCAGACTCTAACAGGATCTGGCTACATCCACCCAAAACCAGAAGTGAGTGACTGAGCACAGAACACAGCATTTGTAATGTGGCTATGCAGCCACATTCACATTCTGTAGCACAGGGCTCTTGCCCGGGGCAGCCTCTAATCTGCAGGGTGGGTAGGTGGGTCTCTGCCTGGGGCAATAGAACTTCCACAGTGCAGGGCAGAGACAGTCTGGTGCAGTGTGGGGCTCTTCCCAAGGCAACTGCTAATCCCCATGGTGGGGTTCTGCCTGGGGAAGTGACACTTTCACTGCTCAGTCTCTAACTCCAGGGCAGTCCCTAATCTGCACAGCGGGATTCTTAGCAGGATACTTCAGCAGTTTGGTAGTGTACCCAGAGCAGAGACACTTCCAGTATGGGGCTTTTCCCAGACTCCTTCTACACATCAGCCCTCTTTGCAGCC
This sequence comes from Antechinus flavipes, assembly GCF_016432865.1. NCBI lineage: Eukaryota > Metazoa > Chordata > Mammalia > Dasyuromorphia > Dasyuridae > Antechinus > Antechinus flavipes. Next base: position 210,691,411 of record NC_067401.1, on the reverse strand, counting down.
TGTTGGCTATCCTGCCATATATCTATCCCTGCTCTGCAGAAGAAGCTGCTAACCTCCTTGCCCTGAAGATTGACACTGAGGGCTTTAAAAAAAATGAGTAAAAAGGCTAAACAGACCATCAATAGTTTCTACACAGAAAGAGAGCAGGTTTTCAACCTGGAGACTAATAGCAGACAGTCTCTAGACAAAACCTCAAAGTGGGATGTAACCTGATCCCCATCACACAAGGTTCTACTAGAAGAAATTATAAAAAATCTTAAAAGAGAACTAGAAGAAAAATGGGGGGAGGAAAGAGAAATTATGCAAAAGAGTACAGAAAAGGCTTATTGGTGGAATCCTTACAAAGTGTTAACTTATTAGAATTGCTAGAGACAATAATTATGCCATGGGTAACCCCAGAGAACTTCTAAATTTAGTTCTCTCTACCATTAATTTTTTAATTTTTGATAAAGATGCACTGGCTCCAGCAGACAGGTTTTATAACCCACCAGAAGAGCAGTGTCCAGTGTGAGCAGCTCCACTATTTTTAGATAATTGTCAGGTGATGTGGAGAGATCCAGAAAGTGGTGAATGGAAGGGACCAGATAGGTTAACTACTTGCTTCCAAGAACTCTTGCCGCTAGTCCTTTGCCTCTGCTCCCTTCAGCCTCCAACCAGCACAAAGGTGGAAGATGGAATGAATCTGTCTTGCCTCTGAGAGAGGGCTTGTCTCTGAACTGACTTGACTGGCTCCTGAAGCTCTATTTATGCACCTTCTCTGAGAATGGGATTGTGGAATCTGAGAGTGGGGTTATGTGTTTTCTCCTAGAGTGCTCTCTGGCCCTAAGAGCTTCTTGCTTATATGAGCTCTCTAAAGGTGTAAACACAAGCATTGTTTCTATCAGTTCTACTTAGTATCTTGTTTCTTCTGGCCCATAATATCTCCTTGTAAGATCAGATCAATCATACTAACTATGCTAAATTAGATAATTATTGTCTCTAGCAATTCTAATGAATTAACACTTTATAAGGATTCCAACAGCTTATAACTCACTTAAAGAAAAATTTGATAAACTGGAAAAAGAAAATGACTTCCTGAAATGTGAATTGGAAAAGGTAAAGAACTCCCAGGAAAGTAGTATTTGTGAATTGGAAAAAGAAAATAATAAAAAAAAAAATTAGTGAAATGGAAAAAAATTCCAGAGAGCAAAACAACTCATTTAAAAACTCAATTGGACATACATAAAAAGAAGTAAAAAAGCTAATGAAGAAAATAACTCATTAAAAATCAGAACTGAACAAATAGAAATGAATGATTCAGGGAGAAATCAAGAATGAGTCAAGCAAAATCAAAAAACTGAAGGAAAAATGTTAAATATCTACTTGGAAAAACAACAGACCTAGAAAAATAGATCTAGGAGAGATAATCTGAGGATTATTGGACTTCCTGAAAATTATGATGAAAAAAAGAGCCTAGATAGTATTTTACAGGAAATCATCAAAGAGAACTGCCCAGATGTAATAGAATCAGAAGGTAAAATAGGCATTGAAAGAATTCATCAAACACCTTCTGAAAAAGACCCTAAAATAAAAACTCCAAGGAATATTGTGGCTAAATTTCAGAACTACCAGACTAAGAAAAAAATATTACAAGCAGTCAGAAAAAAAAAATTCAAATACTGAGGAGCCACAATAAGGATCACTCAAGATCTAGTTGCTTCCACATTAAAAGATCGAAGGGCCTGGAATCTGATATTCTGAAAGGCAAAAGAACTTGGAATGTAGCCAAGAATAAACTATCCAGCTAAACTGAGCATTTTCTTCCAAAGAAGAAGATGGACATTTAATGAAACAGATGAATTCCATTTGTTTCTAAGGAAAAAAACAGAACTAAACAAAAAATTTGACCTTGAACTATAGGACTCAAGAGAAGCAGAAAAAGGTAAAAAAGAACTCTTGAGAACTATATTTCTGTTATGGATAGTGCATGTATAATTTGATGTTATAATATAACATAAAAAAGGGAAGTAGAAATGGGAAGGGGATAGTATCAGAAAAAGGGACAAGGAGAGATAAAGAGGGAAAACTACATCCCACTATAAGGCAAAGGAAACCTGTCATATCTGAGGGAATTTAGAGAGGGAGAGGAACATTGTGTGAATCTTGAATCTTACTCTCATCAGAATTGGATCAAAGAGAAAATAATTGACATATTTGGTTTACAGAGAAACTTCTCTCACCTCATTAAAAAGTGGGACAGGAAAAGGGAAAAGAGAAAGAGTAATAAGGGAAAGGTACAAGAAAGGGGAAAAGATTAAAAGGGGTGGGAGGGATTCTTTTTTGTAATAATTTTATTGACAGTACATATGCATAGGTAATTTTTTACAACATTATCCCTTGCACTCACTTCTGTTCTGACTTTACCCTTTCCTCCCTCTACTCCCTCCCCTAGATGGCACACAGTCTTATACATGTTAAATATGTTACAGTATATCCTAGATACAATATATGTGTGCAGAACCTAACAGTTCCCTTGTTGCACAGGAAGAATTGGATTCAGAAGGTAAAAAATGCAAACAGTTCACACTCATTTCCCAGTGTTCTTTCTCTGGGTGTCCATCATTGATCAATTGGAATTGAATTAGATCTTCTCTTTGTCGAAGATATCCACTTTCATCAGAGTACATCCTCAAACAGTATTGTTGTTGAAGTGTATAATTATCTCCTGGTTCTGTCATTTCATTCAGCATCAGTTCATGTAAGTCTTTCCAAGTCTCACTGTATTCATCTTGCTGGTCATTTCTTACAAAACAATAATATTCCATAACATTCATACACCACAATTTATCCAACTATTCTCCAATTGATGGGCATTCATTCACTTGCCAGTTTCTAGCGCCATCACAAAAAGGGATGCCACAAACATTTTGGCACATACAGGTCCCTTTCCCTTCTTTAGTATCTCTTTGGGATGTAAACCCAGTAGTAACACTGTTGGATCAAAGGGTATGCACACATTAATAACTTTTTGGTCATAATTCCAGATTGCTCTCCAGAATTGTTGGATTCGTTCACAACTCCACCAACAATGCATCAGTGTCCCAGTTTTCCCGCATCTCCTCCAACATTCGTCATTATCTTTTCCCATCATCTCAGCCAATCTGACAGGTGTGTAGTGGTATCTCAGAGTTGTTTTAATTTACATTTCTCTGCTCAATAGTGATTTGGAACACTCTTTCATATGAATGGAAATAGTTTCAATTTTATCATTTGAAAATTGTCTGTTTGTATACTTAGATGATTTATCAATTGGAAAATAACTTGATTTCTTTTAAATTACAGTCAATGCTCTATATATTTTGGAAACGAGGCCTTTATCAGCTAAGCCACCCAAAGCTGGGGCCTTTGGGTGTGTAAAACACTAAATTATTAAAGTTATTGACTATTTTGTCCTTTGAACCTAACCTGTTCCAATGATCAACTAGTCTATTTCTTTGACAATACCAAATGGTTTTGGTAACCACTGCTTTATAATATAATTTTAGATCTAGTACAGCTAGACCACCTTCATTTGATTTTTTTTTCAATAATTCCCTTGAAATTCTTGACCTTTTATTTTCCATATGAATTTTGTTGTTATTTTTTTCTAGGTCATTAAAATAGTTTCTTGGGAGTCTGATATAGCACAAAATAAATAGATTAGGAAGTATTGTCATCTTTATTATATTCACTTGGCCTATCCAAGAGCATTTAATATTTATCCAATTATTTAAATCTGACTTTATTTATGTGGAAAGTGTTTTGTGATTTTGATCATATAATTCCTGAATTTCCTTTGGTAAATAAATTCTCAAATATTTTATGCTATCGACAATTATTATTTTTTATTTTTTTAATAGCTTTTTATTTACAAGTTATATGCCTGGATAATTTTACAGCATTGACAATTGCCAAAACCTTTTGTTCCAATTTTTTCCCTCCTTCCCTCCACCTCTTCCTCTAGATGGCAGGATGACCAGTAGATGTTAAATATATTAAAGTATAAATTAGATGATATAAGTATACATGACCAAACCGTTATCTTGCTGTACAAAAAGAACTGGACTCTGAAATATTGTACAATTAGCCTGTGAAAGAAATCCACAATGCAGGCAGGCAAAAATATAGGGATTGGGAATTCAATGTAATAGTTTTTAGTCCTCTCCCAGAGTTCTTTCACTGGATGTAGCTGGTTCAGTTCATTACTGCTCCATTGGAACTGATTTGGTTCATCTCATTGCTGAAGATGGCCAGATCCTTCAGAATTGATCATCATATAGTATTGTTATTGAAGTATATGATGATCTCCTGGCCCTGCTCGTTTCACTCAGCATCAGTTTGTGTAAGTCTCTCCAGGCCTTTCTGAAATCATCCTGTTGGTCATTTCTTACCGAAAAATAATATTCCATAATATTCATATACCACAATTTATTCAGCCATTCTCCAATTGATGGGCATCTACTCAGTTTCCAGTTTCTGGCCACTACAAAAAGGGCTGCCACAAACATTCATGCACATACAGGTCCCTTTCCCTTCTTTATGATCTCTTTGGGATATAAGCCCAGTAGTAACATTGCTGGATCAAAGGGTTCAATAGTTATTTTGAATGGAATTTCACTTTGTATCTCTTACTATTGGATTTTGGTGAAGTATAAAAATGCTGAGGATTTATGTGGAGATAGTGGGCAACCTTGTTTCACTCCTGATCTTACTGGGAATGGTTCCAGTTTATCACCATAGTCAATTATGCTAATAGTTTTCCTAATGTTAAACCAGCCCTGTATTCCTGGTATAAATTCTACTTGGTCTCTGTTTTCAACCTACCTGGTTAAGGTATCAGGTATGATACATGTCTGTGTCATAAAAGGAATTTGGTAGGACTCCTTCAATCTCTATTTTTTTCATTTTTAAGACTAGCAATTTAATTTTCCTCTTATCTTTTTTTCATCAGATTTACTAAGGGTTTGTCTATTTTGTTGGTTTTTTCATAGAACCAACTCTTAGTTTTATTAATTAATTCAATAGTTCTGTTACTTTCAATTTTATTAATCTTTCTTTTTATTTTCAGAATTTCAAGTTTAGTGTTTGACTGGGGTTTTTTAATTTGTTTCATTTTTTAGCATTTTTAGTTGCAAGCCCAATTTATTGAGTTTCTCTTTTCTCTATTTTATGCAAGTAGGCCTTTAGAGATATAAAATTTCCCCTTATTACTGCTTTGACTCCATCGGTGGGAGGGATTCTAAAGAGAGAGAGCTACATGAAGCAAATGGTGCTCATATATTTAATACTGGGAAAAGGGGATAAGGGGGGTAAGAAAAAGAAAAGCATAATCTGGGGATAATAAGATGGCAGAAAATAAAAATTAGTAATTTTAACAGTAAATGTGAATGGGATGAACTCTCCCATAAAGTGGAGGTGGATAGCAGACTGGATCTAAAGCCAGAAGCCTACAATATATTTTTATAGGAAACACATTTAAAGCAGGGAAATATATACAGAGTAAAGGTAAAAGGCTAGAGCAAAATCTATTATGCTTCAGGTGAAGTCAAAAAAGCAGGGGTAGCCATCCTTATCTCAGATCAAGCAAAAGCAAAAATTGATCTAATTAAAAGAGATAAGGAAGGGCACTATATCTTGCTAAAAGGTAGCATAGACAATGAAGCAATGTTAATACTAAACCTATGCACCAAGTGGTATAGCATCTAACTTCCTAAAGGAGAAGTTAAGAGAGTTGTAAGAAGAAATAGACAGCAAAACTATAATAGAGTTATTGGGAGAACTCAACCTTGAACTCTCAGAATGAGATTAATCAAACCACAAAACAAATAAGAAAGAAATTAAAGAGGTAAATAGAATATTAGAAAAATTAGGTATGGGGGACTTCCGGTTAAGATGGCGGAGAGGAGGCTCACAGCTGTGTAAGCTCCGCGCTTTCTCTCACTATCCACTTCATTACAAGCCTCTGAATTAATGCTTGACTGAAAAAAAACCCACATATAGTTACCAAGAGAAGCCATCCTTGAGGTTCGCCAAGAAAGGTCTGTCTTTACTGGAGGGCTGGGACGGTTTTAGATCGGGCGCAGGCTGAGGGCAGCGGCAGTGAGAGCATGGGAGCAGACGGGAGAGGGGGTGGGGAGTGATCGCAGCCGTCTCTGCGGGGAGAGCTTCACTACAGGTTTGGATACTTTGCTCTGGCAGCAAGTCAGCAGCCCAGCAGAGAAGCTAAAAACACTGGGGCTGAAGAATACAACCCCAAACAGCTGGAGTCTCTCGGGACCTGGCCGCCTCCCCTCCCCCTCCCACAGTGACTCAGCACGCTCTGGGATATCGGAGCGCAGGCGCAACACAGTCCTGCTAGTGCCTCACTGCTGCCCCCCGCAGTCTGGAGAGGAAGCTCGATAACACACCCAGCCCCACCCCAAAGAAAGACTCCAGTTTTTTCTGTTTTTCTTTGCTAGTTTGTCTCTGATTATTAGACAGAATGAGCAAGAAACTGAAGAGGACTTTAACCCTAGACAGCTTTTATACAGATAGAGAGCAGACTCTAAATCCTGAGGAGACTAAAAACAGACAGTCTCCAGGTGAATCCCCAAAGGAGGAGATCATCTGTTCCTCAGCACAGATGAACCTCATAGAAGTAATTAAAAAAGCTCTCACAAGGGAGCTAGAAGAAAAATGGGAAAAGCAGAGTGAGGCTTGGCAAAAGAGCCTGGAGAAGTCAGTTAAAGAGAGAGTGGATAAAGAAGTAAAATCCTTGAAAAATAGGATTAGTGAACTGGAAACAGAAAATAGCTCTCTAAAAAACAAAATTGGCGATATGGAAAAAAATTCCACAGAACAAAAGAACTCAATTGGACAATTAGAAAAAGATCTTAAAAAAGTGAGTGAAGAAAATACTTCACTGAAAATCAGGGTCGAACAAATGGAATTGAATGACTCGAGGAGACAAGAAGAATCAGTCAAGCAAATCCAAAAAAATCAAACAATGGAAAAGAATGTGAAATACCTTCTGGGGAAGACAACAGACCTGGAAAACAGATCCAGGAGAGACAATTTGAGAATCATTGGACTCCCAGAAAAGAATGATGAAAAAAAGAGCCTGGACACTATTTTCCAGGAAATTATCAAAGAGAACTGCCCAGAAGTCATAGGAACAGAGGAAAAAATAAACATTGAAAGGATTCATCGATCACCCACTGAAAGGGATCCTAAAATCAAAACACCAAGGAATATAGTGGCCAAATGCCAGAACCCTCAGATGAAGGAAAAAATATTGCAAGCGGCTAGAAAAACCCAATTCAAGTATCAAGGAGCCACAATAAGGATCACCCAGGATCTGGCAGCATCCACATTAAAAGATCGAAGGGCCTGGAATATGATATTCCGAAAGGCTAAGGAACTTGGTATGCAACCAAAAATAACTTACCCAGCGAGAATGAGCATCTTTTTCCAGGGAAGAAGATGGACATTCAAAGAAGGAAGCGAATTTCATCTATTTCTGATGAAAAAGCCAGAACATAACAAAAAGTTTGATCTACAAATATAGAACTCAAGAGAAATCTAAAAAGGTAAAGATTAATCTTGGGAACTATATTTTGACTATATAGATGTATAAAGAATACATGTATACCTTGTTCTAGAAATTGATGTGGAAAGGACATTGTACCAGAAAAAGGGTAAAGTGGGGGTAGTACATCTCATGAAGAGGCATAGGAAACCTATTATATCTGAGAGAAAGAAGGGAGAGGGATGAATATAGTGGGTATCTTACTGCCTTCAGAATTGGCTTTAAGTGAAAAATCTTAAGACATATTCAATCTATGGTGAAACTTCTCCCACCTCATTGAAAAGTGAGAAGGGAAAAGTGAAAAGGGAAGGAATAAGCTAAGCAGAAGGGAATACGGGAACTGGGAGGGAAAGGGGTAAGATAGGGGGAGGAACTCTAAGGCGGGGGGGAGGGATTCTAAAAAGGGAGAGCTGTGAGAAGTAAGTGGTGCTCACAAGCTTAATACTGGGAAGGGGGGGAAAGGGGAAAGAATGGAGAAAAGCATAAACCGGGGTTAACAAGATGGCAAGTAATACAGAATTGGTCATTCTAACCATAAATGTGAACGGGGTAAACTCCCCCATAAAGAGGAAGCGGTTAGCAGAATGGATTAAAAGCCAGAATCCTACAATATGTTGTTTACAGGAAACACACCTGAAGCGGGGAGATACATGCAGGTTAAAGGTAAAAGGTTGGAGCAAAATCTACTATGCTTCACGTGAAGTCAAAAAAGCAGGGGTAGCCATCCTGATCTCAGATCAAGCTAAAGCAAAAATTGCTCTAATTAAAAGAGATAAGGAAGGGCACTATATCTTGCTAAAGGGTAGCATGGATAATGAAGCACTATCTATATTAAACATATATGCACCAAGTGGGGTAGCATCTAAATTCTTAAAAGAGAAACTAAGAGAGCTGCAAGAAGAAATAGACAGTAAAACTATAATAGTGGGAGATCTTAACCTTGCACTCTCAGAATTAGATAAATCAAACCACAAAATAAATAAGAAAGAAGTCAAAGAGGTAAATAGAATACTAGAAAAGTTAGATATGATAGATCTCTGGAGAAAATGTAATGGAGACAGAAAGGAATACACTTTCTTTTCAGCAGTTCATGGAACCTATACAAAAACTGACCATATATTAGGACATTAAAAACCTCAAACTCAAATGCAGTAAGGCAGAAATAGTAAATGCATCCTTTTCAGACCACGATGCAATGAAAATTACATTCAACAAAAAACCAGGGGGAAGTAGACCAAAAAATAATTGGAAACTAAATAATCTCATACTAAAGAATGATTGGGTGAAACAGCAAATCATAGACATAATTAATAACTTCACCCAAGAAAACGATAATAATGAGACATCATACCAAAATGTATGGGATGCAGCCAAAGCGGTAATAAGGGGAAATTTCATATCTCTAGAGGCCTATTTGTATAAAATAGAGAAAGAGAAGGTCAATGAATTGGGTTTGCAACTAAAAATGTTAGAAAAGGAACAAATTAAAAACCCCCAGTCAAACACTAAACTTGAAATTCTAAAAATAAAAGGAGAGATCAATAAAATTGAAAGTAAAAAAACTATTGAATTGATTAATAAAACTAAGAGTTGGTTCTATGAAAAAACCAACAAAATAGACAAACCATTAGTAAATCTGATTAAAAAAAGGAAAGAGGAAAATCAAATTGTTAGTCTTAAAAATGAAAAGGGAGAACTCACCAGTAACGAAGAGGAAATTAGAGCAATAATTAGGAGTTACTTTGCCCAACTTTATGCCAATAAATTCGACAACTTAAATGAAATAGAAAAATACCTCCAAAAATGTAGCTTGCCCAAACTAACAGAGGAAGAAGTAAATATCCTAAACAGTCCCATCTCAGAAAAAGAAATAGAACAAACTATCAATCAACTCTCTAAGAAAAAATCCCCAGGACCAGATGGATTTATATGTGAATTCTACCAAACATTTAAAGAACAATTACCTCCAATGCTAAATAAACTATTTGAAAAAATAGGGATTGAAGGAGTCCTACCAAACTCCTTTTATGACACAGATATGGTACTGATACCTAAACCAGGTAGGCTGAAAACAGAAAAAGAAAATTATAGACCAATCTCCCTAATGAATATTGATGCTAAAATCTTAAATAAAATATTAGCAAAAAGATTACAGAAAATCATCCCCAGGATAATACACTATGACCAAGTAGGATTTATACCAGGAATGCAGGGCTGGTTCAATATTAGGAAAACTATTAGCATAACTGACTATATCAATAACCAACCAAACAAAAACCATATGATCATCTCAATAGATGCAGAAAAAGCATTTGATAAAATCCAACATCCATTCCTAATAAAAACACTTGAGAGCATAGGAATAAATGGACTTTTCCTTAAAATAGTCAGGAGCATATATTTAAAACCATCAGTAAGCATCATATGCAATGGGGAAAAACTGGAACCTTTCCCAGTAAGATCTGGAGTGAAGCAAGGTTGCCCTCTATCACCATTATTATTTAATACCATATTAGAAACACTAGCCTCGGCAATAAGAGTCGAGAAAGATATTAAAGGAATTAGAGTAGGCAATGAAGAAACCAAACTATCACTCTTTGCAGATGATATGATGGTATACCTAGAGAACCCCAGAGATTCTACTAAAAAGCTATTAGAAATAATTCATAATTTTAGCAAAGTAGCTGGCTACAAAATAAATCCCCATAAATCCTCAGCATTTTTATACATCTCCAACAAAACTCAACAGCAAGAGATACAAAGAGAAATTCCATTCAGAATAACTGTTGATACCATAAAATATTTGGGAATCTATCTACCAAAGGAAAGTCAGGAATTATATGAGCAAAATTATAAAAAAGTCTCCACACAAATAAAGTCAGACTTAAATAATTGGGAAAAATATTAAATGCTCTTGGATCGGCCGAGTGAACATAATAAAGATGACAATACTCCCTAAACTAATCTATTTATTTAGTGCTATACCAATCAGACTTCCAAGAAAATATTTTAATGATATAGAAAAAATAACAACAAAATTCATATGGAACAATAAAAAGTCGAGAATCTCAAGGGAATTAATGAAAAAAAAATCAAATGAAGGTGGCCTAGCTGTACCTGATCTAAAATTATATTATAAAGCAGCAGTCACCAAAACCATTTGGTATTGGCTAAGAAATAGATTAGTGGATCAGTGGAAAAGGTTAGGTTCACAAGACAGAATAGTCAACTATAGCAATCTAGTGTTTGACAAACCCAAAGCCCCTAACTTCTGGGAAAAGAATTCATTATTTGATAAAAACTGCTGGGATAATTAGAAACTAGTATGACAGAAATTAGGCATGGACCCACACTTAACACCATATACCAAGATAAGATCAAAATGGGTCCATGACCTAGGCATAAAGAAAGAGATTATAAATAAATTAGAGGAACATAGAATAATTTATCTCTCAGACTTGTGGAGGAGAAAGAAATTTGTGACCAAAGATGAACTAGAGACCATTACTGATCACAAAATAGAAAATTTTGATTATATCAAATTAAAAAGCCTTTGTACAAACAAAACTAATGCAAACAAGATTAGAAGGGAAGCAACAAACTGGGAAAACATCTTCACAGTTAAAGGTTCTGATAAAGGCCTCATTTTTAAAATATATAGAGAACTGACTCAAATTTATAAGAAATCAAGCCATTCTCCAATTGATAAATGGTCAAAGGATATGAACAGACAATTTTCAGAGGATGAAATTGAAACTATTACCACTCATATGAAAGAGTGTTCCAAATCATTATTGATCAGAGAAATGCAAATTAAGACAACTCTGAGATACCACTACACACCTGTCAGATTGGCTAAGATGACAGGAAAAAATAATGATGAATGTTGGAGGGGATGCGGGAAAACTGGGACACTGATGCATTGTTGGTGGAGTTGTGAATGAATCCAACCATTCTGGAGAGCAATCTGGAATTATGCCCAAAAAATTATCAAATTGTGCATACCCTTTGATCCAGCAGTGTTTCTATTGGGCTTATATCCCAAAGAAATACTAAAGAAGGGAAAGGGACCTGTATGTGCCAATATGTTTGTAGCAGCCCTATTTGTAATGGCTAGAAACTGGAAAATGAATGGATGCCCATCAATTGGAGAATGGCTGGGTAAATTGTGGTATATGAATGTTATGGAATATTATTGTTCTGTAAGAAATGACCAGCAGGATGAATACAGAGAGGACTGGTGAGACTTACATGAACTGATGCTAAGTGAAATGAGCAGAACCAGGAGATCATTATACACTTCGACAACGATATTGTATGAGGACATATTTTGATGGAAGTGGATTTCTTTGACAAAGAGACCTAACTAAGTTTCAATTGATAAATGATGGACAAAAGCAGCTACACCCAAAGAATGAACACTGGGAAACGAATGTGAACTATCTGTATTTTTGTTTTTCTTCCCGAGTTATTTATACCTTCTGAATCCAATTCTCCCTATGCAACAAGAGAACTGTTCGGTTCTGCAAACATATATTGTATCTAGGATATACTGCAACATATCTAACATATAAAGGACTGCTTGCCATCTGGGGAGGGGGTGGAGGGAGGGAGGGGAAAAAAAATCGGAAAAGAAACGAGTGCAAGGGATAATGTTGTCAATATAAAGTAATCATTAAATAAAAATTTTTTAAAAAAAAGAAAAATTAGGTATAATAGATCTTTGGAGGAAACTGAATGGAAACAGAAAGGAGTATACTTTCTTCTTAGCAGTTCATGGAACCTATAGAAAAATTGACCATATATTAGGATATAAAGACCTCAAAATTAAATGCAGGAAGGCAGAAATAGTAAATGCATTCTTTTCAGATCATGATGCAATAAAAACTACATTCAACAAAAAGTTAGGGGTAAATAGACCAAAAAGTAATTGGAAACTAAATAATCTCATCCTAAAGAATGATTGGATGAAACCGCAAATTATAGACACAATTAATAATTTCATTCAAGAAAATGACAATGATGAGACATTATACCAAAATTTGTGGGATGTAGCCAAAGTGTTAATAAGGTGAAATTTTATGTCTTTAGAAGCTTACTTGAATAAAATAAAGAAAGAGAAGATCAATGAATTGGGCTTGCAACTTAAAAAGCTAGAAAAAGACCAAATTAAAAAACCCCAATCAAATACTAAACTTGAATTTCAAAATTAAAAGGAGAAATTAATAATAATGAAAGTAAAATAACTATTGAATTAATAAATAAAACTAAAAGTTGGTTTTATGAAAAAAAAACAATAAAATAAACCTTTGGTAAATCTGACTAGAAAAAGGGAAGAGGAAAATCAAATTTTTAGTCTTAAAAATGAAAAGGGAGAACTTTCCACCAATGAAGAGGAAATTAGAGCAATAATAAGGAGTTACTTTGCCTAACTTTATGCCAATAAATTTGATAACCTAAGTAAAATGGATGACTACCTCCAAAAATATAGGCTTCCCAGATTAACAGAGGAGGATGTAAATTGCTTAAATGGTACCATTTCAGAAAAAGAAATAGTACAAGCTATTAATCAACTCCCTAAGAAAACATCTCCTGGACCAGATGGATTTACATGTGAATTCTACCAGACATTTAAAGAACAATTAGGCCCAATGCTATATAAAGTATTTGAAAAAATAGAGAATGAAGGAATCCTACCAAATTCCTTTTATGACACAGACATGGTACTTGTTTGGGTGCCAAGCCCCTCCCACTCCTCCTCCTCTCTCTATCCCAAAAGGTGGAGTTGATGGGAGCATGTCAATTATCTGCTCTGTAGACAGAGTTGAAACTGCCTTTTGAGAGGGAGAATCACCACCCCTTTGAACCTCATTTAAGTCCCCAAGCCCTCTGGCGATATGGTCATTAAATTGTTCTTTGTCTTCCTCTTTTTCCTCACACTTCCTCATCTGGCTGTTCTGAAAACTTTTCTTTTTTCTATAACTTACAGGATGCTTTAAGGCCAATTGTATTATGTTGTAAATATAGAATGTCTCTTTGGAAATTGAATCAGAACCATTATCATTATAATATTCACATAGTTGATCTCCTACTAATTTCCAATGATCTGCCCTTATATCTTCTTCCTTGATGAACCAAGGGGACATACATTTTAATGTATCCAGGAATCCATCACTCTGCTTCCAAGACATAATTAAACCCAGTCTCTTTATCAGTTTGAGTATGCTTCCTGTAGATCTTCTATGGGGTGGGGTTGGGGTTGGGGGTGGGGGAGAATCTTTTCCTAATATCTGCCCCATTTCAACTAGAAAAGGTTACTAGTTTATCCCTTAATAAAGTAAGTTCTCTGTTTGTCTATTAAAATACTCACCCAATTTCCTGGTCACCAGGGACTTTAGTGAAAGTAGGGTCCTTAGTTCACACATTGGGCGCCAATTGTGAGGACTGAGTTAGCATCCTGCACACTTTAGAATCAGCTGGAATCCAGATAAGCAAAAGTCTTTGGTCTTTATTCTTGGTCAAAGTGAGAGGAATGGACACAGGAATCTCCATACCTCTGCTTTTTTTCTCCCAGCCAGAAGTCACTCTGGCTTGTCCAAATCCACCCTCTAATCCCTCCTACAATTCTCTGAATACACCAACAGATCGAGCCAGCATAGAATAGTGGTGCAGGCCATTTTCAAGCATATGCTAATTGAGTATTTATTGTCCAATAAGTAATTAGCCTTAAGTGCTCTGTTGTCCAAATGCATCTGCTCAGAGTTTCAGCCCTTTACAGTACTGATACCTAAATAAGGTAGGTTGAAAACAGAGAAAAAACTTATAGATCATTTTCCCTAATGAATATTGATGCTAAAATCTTAAATAAAATATTAGCAAAAAAACTACAGAAAATCATGCCCAGGATAATATACTATGTCCAAGTAGAATTTATACTAGGAATATAGGGTTGATTCAATATTAAGAAAGCTATTAGTATAATTGACCATATCAATAACAAAATTAACAAAAACCATATGATCATCTCAATAGATGCAGAAAAAGCATTTGATAAAATCCACCATCCATTCCTATTAAAAATACTTGAGAGCATAGGAATAAATGGACTTTTCCTTAAAATAATCAATAGCATCTATTTAAAATCATAAGTAAGCATCATATGTAATAGGGATAAACTGGAACCATTCCCAATAAGATCAGGAGTGAAACAAGGTTGCTCCCTAACACCATTACTATTCAATATTATATTAGAAATGCTAGCTTCAGCAATAAGAGTTGAGAAAGAGATTAAAGGAATTAGAGTAGGTAACAAGGAAATCAAATTATCACTCTTTGCTGATGATATGATGGTATACTTAGAGAACCCCAGAGATTCTACTAAAAAGCTATTCGAAATAATTCACAACTTTAGCAAAGTTGCAGGATACAAAATAAACCCACATAAGTCATCAGCATTCTTATATATCACTAACAAAATCCAACAGTTAGAGTTACAAAGAGTTAATTTTAAGTAACTATTTAAAGTAACTACCATTTAAAATAACTACCACTAGTATAAAATATTTGGGAATCTATCTGCCAAGGGAAAATGAGGAATTATATGAGCAAAACTACAAAACACTTTTCTCACAAATAAAGTCAGATCTAACCAATTGGAAAAATATTAAATGCTCTTGGATAGGGTGAGCAAATATAATAAAGATGACAATACTACCTAAACTAATCTATTTATTTAGTGCTATATCAATCAAACTCCCAGAAAAACTATTTTAATAACCTAGAAAAAATAACAAAGTTCATATGGAAAAACAAAAGGTCAAGAATGTCAAGGGAACTAATGAAGGTGCCCTAGCTGTACCAGATGTAAAATTATATTATAAAGCAGTGGTTACCAAAACCATTTAGTATTGTCTAAGAAATAGACTAGTTGATAATTGGGATAGGTTAGGTTCAAAGGACAAAATAATCAAAAACTTTAATAATTTAGTGTTTGACAAACCCAAAGACCCCAGCTTTTGGGATAAGAATTCACTGTTTGACAAAAACTGCTATGATAATTGGAAATTAGTATGGCAGAAACTAGGCATTGACCCACACTTAACAACAGACGTGAAGATAAGGTCAAAATGGGTTCATGACCTAGGCATAAAGAATGAGATTATTAAAAAATTAGAAGAACATAGGATAGTTTACCTCTCAGACTTGTGGAAGAGGAAGGGATTTGTGACCAAAGAAGAACTAGACATCAGTATTGATCACAAAATAGAAAATTTTGATTATATCAAATTGAATAGTTTTTGTACAAACAAAACTAATGCAGGCAAGATTAGAAGAGAAGCAATAAACTGGGAAAACATTTTTACAGTCAAAGATTTTGATAAAGGCTTCATTTTCAAAATATATAGAGAATTGACTCTAATTTATAAAAAATCAAGCCATTCTCCAATTGATAAATGTTCAAAGGATATGAAAAGACAATTTTCAGATGATGAAATTGAAACTATTTTTAGCTATATGAAAAGATGCTCTAAGTCATTATTAATCAGAGAAATGTAAATTAAGACAACTCTGAGATACCACTACACACCTGTCAGATTAGCTGGAATGACAGGGAAAGATAACGCAGAATGTTGGAGGGGATGTGGGAAAACTGGGACACTGATACATTGTTGGTGGAATTATGCATACATCCAGCCATTCTGGAGAACAATTAGGAACTATGCTCAAAAAGTTGTCAAATTGTGCATGCCCTTTGATCCAGCAGTGTAACTACTGGGCTTATATCCCAAAGAGATCTTAAAGAAGGGAAAGGGACCTGTATGCAAGAATATTTGTGGCAGCCCTCTTTGTAGTGTCCAGAAACTGAAAGTAAGTGGATGCCCATCAATTGGAGAATGGCTGAATAAATTGTGGTATATGAATGTTATGCAATATTATTGTTCTGTAAGAAATGACCAGCAGGATGAATACAGAGAGGACTGGCGAGACTTACATGAACTGATGCTGAGTGAAATGAGCAGGACCAGGAGATCATTACATACTTCAACAACAATACTACATGATGAACAATTCTGATGTACGTGGCCCTCTTCAACAATGAGATGAATCAAATCAGTTCCAATAAAGCAGTAATGAATTGAACTAGCTACAGCCAGTGAAAGAACTCTGGAAATGAGTGTGAACCACTATATAGAATTCCCAATCCCTCTATTTTCATCCACCTGCATTTTTGATTTCCTTCACAGGTTAATTGTACACTATTTCAAAGTCCAATTCTTCTTTTGTGGCAAAATAACTGCATGGATATATATACATATATTGTATTGAACATATACTTTAACATATTTAACATGTATTGGTCTACCTGCCATCTGGGCAAGAGGTTGGGGAGAAGGAGGGAAAAAATTGGAACAAAAGGTTTTGCAATTGTCAACGCTAAAAAATTACCCATACTTAGATCTTGTAAATAAAAAGTTGTAATAAAAAAACATGAATGCTTTCTCTTAAGCACATTACATTTCCTCTTTAAACCTTTCCTGTATACAGGGGTCCTCAAACTACAGCCCACGAGCCAGATGCAGCAGCTGAGGACATTTATCCCCCTCACCCAGGGCTATGAAGTTTCTTTATTTAAGGGCCCACAAAACAAAGTTTTTGTTTTTACTATAGTCCGGTCTTCCAACAGCCTGAGGGACAGTGAACTGGCCCCCTATTTAAAAAGTTTGAGGACCCCTGCTGATAAGGTAAACTTTTAAATAAAGGTACATTTCAGCTATGTTTCCAGACAAATAATAACAGATTCTAAATTGTAAACATCTGACTTATGAGGAAATGGAACATACTAGGAAAACTTACTGTAAAGTCTTTCCCTGAAGTTTTTTCTTTCCTTCCATTTATATTTGAAACTTCACTAGATTATTGGGGTTAGGAAAAAATTGAGCAAATGCACTAGACAGCATTTTTCTTATGACTGATTCTCCAGTTGATTATGAAGGTGTGAAGTCTGGACTAGTTCCCTGGAGGCCTCAGAATCAGCCAGAGTCAGGATAAGCAAAAGTCCTTGGTCTTTAGGGGAAAAAGTGAAGGAGATCGACAAAACTGCCAGGAGTTTTGCCAAGGATCCCTCCTTGATTATAGAGTTCTGAATCTCCATGAATCTCTACACTTTTCTCCTCCTCCTCCAGAGGCCAAGTGAAGTTCTCTCCCTCTCTCACTCCATTCCCTAATCCTTCCCTACAATACTCCTAACCCCAAGCATTGAGCTACCATTAATTGTGAGAAGAGAAATTCCAAACATATTAACAGAGTTATTGTCCAATAAGTAATCAGCCTCAAGTGCTCGGTTGTCTGATTCAAGTGCACCTATTCAGAGTTTCAGCCCTTTACATGAAGGAATACAAATGTTTACCAAATTACTATTCATTTTCCTAAGGCTGCTCTTCCTTTTGACCTCACTGTTTCTTTTAACTGAAGAGAAATGAAATTTACTCAGTTTTCCACACTTAAAACTGGTGCTATGGCTGACTCTTCCCTCTTGTTTACATCTCATAACCAGACTTTGAATTCTGCCAATCCTTCTGCTCTTTTCCACCTTCTCATTTTTATTCCCACTACTACCATTTTAATATAAAACCTCCATTGCCACACATCTGGACCATGACAGTAACCTCCTAATACTGTTACTATTTTAGTTGATCTTACATTTAAATTACAATGACTCTTATGATGAATTCATCCATGCATGTTCATAAAGCACTACAGCTTAGTTTATTATCCACTTTGATGGGTGGGGGGAGACAAGTTTATATTGGTTAGAGGAGAAACAGCAAAAATTCTATGTCTTGCTCTACTTCTGTGCAAAAGTCTTAACTCTCTTATGAATTCATAGTACAATAAATTTCAGAACACGAAAAAATCATAAAAGATTACTTAGTCCCAATAGATCATTTTATACATGAAGACTGAAAGGTCCATAGACTAGAAGAATCAGAAGTGATTGTACTAATTGTCTCATTTAATTTTATTTTAACATAAGGAAACTGAAGTCAGAGGAATCACATGAATCACCCAGGATAACACAATCTGAAAGAGGCAGTGATTCAGTCCCACAACGTTAACTTTAGAATTAGTATTCTTTCGACTATACCATTTTCCCTCTTTCCTGATATTTAATATTCAGAATAATTATCCTGAGACACTGCATGAATATGAATTAAGTATCCCACAAAATTATTATGCCAATGTCATACCTTGGTTGAAAGACTCCATGGCTCCTGAAGACTGTACCAATGGAATGCAAGCTTTGGTAATATTCCATTATGTTGAAAAGATTGTGTACAAGCTTAGGTGAAGGCTGTGTTGACTTTTCCTTGGCCCAATCTAGGTGAAGCACAAAAAGTCTTAACAGCACTATTCAACATTGTTGTTCACTAGATGAGAAATTAGTTAGACATGCTAACTCATGAAAGAAAAATACAAAATAACAGTGTATTCTGTATTGAGCCCTTTTACAACTATAAAGTTTCTGGCAGGGGGGCAAAAAGGGAAAGGAGAAGGAAGATGATGCTAAGAATTAGACCAATTTTCATAGTGTCATTACATATTAATTTATATATGTTTGTGAGAGCCTTATATAATAACCAATAGGTTAGCCTAATATTAGAGAAACTGAATCAAGATTGACATTTGAATTACAATTCAAACCAGAAGACAAAAGAAAGTTTAAGCTTATTGGAAGGATGGTTAGTAAGTATTTGTGAGACAAATAAAGGAGTTGTCAAAATCAATTATGTTGTACACTCAAGGCAACAAGAAGCATGACTCCATGTTATTCAGTTGTCTGGCATTTTAATAGTCATGATAAGAATAACCAAAAATGAAGATAACTTTATCCTATGAACCAACATGTCATTGAAGGAAATGAGAAAATAAATTCTAAGAACCTGATAAGATCATCCAATTAAAATAACATATATTATAATACTCAGTGATTTCTATACAGAATTGGTGAACAAAGAAAGATGGTGAAAAATAAGTGGAGAATTAGCTCAAAATCTCTTCCCTGGATCTGTTCATTTTACTTTCTTACCTTTCCAGATGAAAGTTGTGCCAGGAGTTTCAACTACTTGCCTCCTGAGATAGGGCAAATAGTCTTTTCAAGCAGTATTTCCCAGAGCAAAGTCCCCTTCTCACTACATAGAACATTTCTCTTCACTCATAGAAGCATTCATCAGTGGAACTCCTGCCATCCAAGAAAGCTTTCCCTCTTTCCATCTCCATTTTCAAACCTTTCTCTCTTTCTCACTCCCATGAAGGCCTTTTCCTCCTTTCAGACCACAGGAGTCATCTTCCTCCCCATTGTTAGCTGTTGATTTGACCTAGACACATCATATGGTCCCCCCTCTCTACCACCTTCTCCCTTTTCATGTACCTTTTCATTTTTTTAATGCGATATCTCCCCCCCCCCAAAAAAAAAAAATCTTGATTCATCTCTTGTCATGTTCTGTACCTAATGCACTAGGGCTATCTCTTTCAAGCCCCTTCTGACTGGTTTTCTCCCTTTACTACAGTCTCTTTGTATACATTCAGAAAGAATCTCTTATTGATTTCTCTGCTGTCACTGTTGTTGTATTTTCATTGGCTATTGCATATTTTCCTCCCATATTTTTGTTGTCCAGAGGGTTCAAGAAGCAAAATAATCTCTGGCTTTCTTGCCAGGGAGCTTTCAAGCATTTCTTTATTAATTAAATGTTCATTTTCTCTTATAGTTAAACTCAGAATTGCAAAATAGGTCATCCTGGGTTTCATATTGAAATGCGCTGTACTGGAGTTTTCTTCCTGAACTAGCTAATAATTTCAGGGTTTTTCCCCCTTGATTTTCCCCTATTGTTAACTTTCTGACTTCTCTCCATCTGATGGTGGTTTTCTTGGGGTTAGATCTCAAATCACCTTAATCCCCTTCAAGGTTGGACAATTCATGGTCTACTAGTCTCTATTCCAGAGACTTTTGAAGGGACTGAATTTGGCCCCAACTAGAGAATGAGTTTTTTCCTTCAGGTTTAATGAAGTGTTGAACAATTCTCTGCCCTCTACCATTCCCTCTAGTCCTCAATTTTTGGACAAGTAAAAGCAATTTAGAGAGTTACCACATTGGTATTATAGGGTTTGAGTCTCTGAAGCTTTGGAAGAAGAAAGAAGATATAGGATTGAGCTTTATTTCAGGCCTTCTTCCTTCTTTTCTTCCATTATCTAGGAAAGATTTTCTGCAACAAATATCACTATATACTGCAATGCTGGCTATTCATTGTGGCTATAGCAAATATGCTTCTGAAGAAGTGTTAGTAGTAGCTGGATATTAGGACCTAAGAAAACTTTCACAGCCTGGGGCCAGGGATCCACAAGCTAATGGGAAGAACTAGGGCTAAGGTGTGGGGCTGGATTTTGTTGTAAGCTCAGAGGTCAGGTCTTTAGATTTTGTTGAAAATCCCTAGATCAGTTCTTGGATCATCTACTATAACTTTGCTATATGGCTCAAGGTAGGTGCCATTTCACAGAGGGGTTTTTTTTGGTACATTGTCCTGGATTCTGGGTATCTAAGACTATAGAGACAGCTGAAGTTCCTTCATCTTTGGTGCATAATTTCTGTTTCAGAGGGGTTTGAGATGTTGTGGTAAACAGAGCATATATCTTTGCCTCATGATCCAGAAGCACTTTGATATCGTCTTAATTACCTTTTTTTGTTAGCAAAAACATGCATGTTTTTCTTTAAAAAATCAGTATCGTCCCCTTGACTATTTCTTGAGAATCTATTTCTCAAAGTCCTTAAAATCATATTGCTTCTAGCATGGAGTTATTATGTGTAAATATAAAGAATGACAGGAAAAACTATCTATTCATGTTATTACTAAATAAAGAAAAAAGATAGTCAAGAGAACAGTAGACATTCTTGCTAAAAATGAAAAGGGAATAGAAACTTCCAAGAAGGTGAAAATCATACAATATTCTTTAATCGACACAACAGAATATCTTTGTTCGATTATCCTCTGATTCTTAAGATAGAGAAAAGAAGTGTTTACCACATCCAAACAGAAGAGGGAGTCCTTACAGATGATAAGATTCTCCAGATGATCCTGTTTAAAAGGACAGCATTGTACTATTGCATCAAGCCCTGGAACAATGAAGAACTCCCTAAATGAGACCTATAATAGATTGTGTTTGATCTAGATATTCACATTGGGGAAATAAAGTGTATAAAGAATGCTTATTGCACAAACTGTCACTTCATAGCTTCATAACTATATGTACTTTGTAACAACATGGCATAGGGAAAAGGAACTAAGTCTAGAATTTAATAGGAGGAAGATAGTAGAATGGATTTAGTTGTTAAACTGTCGTTTCAGTGATACCAAGTTTCTCCTTGAAACAAAGGCCTAGCTTTTTAAACCAATATTCTCCCAGTTTTGTTATATAGTTATGAGTGATGAAAAACCAGTTTCTTATGAATTAATGGTACAGGTCATCCAAATGGCAGTGGAGAAGTATATGGTAAAAAAGAGATGGCTACAATATATCATCAATAATAAATTGTACAGTGGCATAAAGGATTTTATCTGAAAGAAAAGTAAAAAAGAAATGGAATAGTCACATAGGGAGAGTGAGAGGTAAAAGATGATCAGCCATTGTGCTGCACCTACACCCGCTTAATATTAAGGAGATGAAGAGGAGACCCTTAGAATGTTAGGTGGACTATTTATGGCAATTTTATGGGAGGAGATATGCATTACTATGAATGGGCTAGATTTATTGAAAGACTAAGGTTATAAAGTCTAGAAAGAAATATGTTTTTGAGACATTTTCCACAAAGAGTTAAAATGATTAAAATGTTTTCTGAACATTCCAGTTAATGGCAGAATCATAGATTTTACTGTTTGTATAAGAAAACAGCAGCATTTTCCTATTCATTTTTCCATGTTTCCAATTCCAGTGGATGGGGTTCTTTGAAAGTATTTCATAGTATTGCAGTTCTTATAACACTAAAGCAAATGATTTGTAAATATGATGTTCCTAGAGGAGTGAATTTTATACATTCTAACTATATGATATTTGGCTTTTTCTATCTTACATAAATAGTGTTTGTCTTTTTAGTTGTTTTGGCTATATATAATTTTTTAAAGATTTCTAATACAGATACAAGTCTCCTTATAATAAATTCCAAGAATTATTTAATTTTACATTTTAAACCATGCTTAGGGCTTATGATGCTGACATTAGAATGGTTCTTCTCTTCTTTCTATTCATATTAATTGTTAACTTTAGACAAGTTATTTAATTTTTCAGTGTCCCAGGTAACTTTTTAAGACTACATCAATTGTAGATTTGCATTAAGAAAGGAAATTGCTTATTAGAAGATCCCTATACTTATAATTAGAGGTCCAGACATTGCCCTTCTTTCATCCTCTCAAAATCAGTTATTTTAAACTTATGTAATGAAATGCTTTTATCTCAAAAACAACATTTTATATAAATCTAATAGACAAAAAAATCCTTAAAGATTTTATAGTCACAAGATTATTCTATACTTACTAGAGGAAATTGGTTATTTCAGGTTTTCTAAGACCAAAGTCATAAATATATTCATAAGAGACCATTCAGAAGCCTGAATAAACTACAAAAATTGACCATTAATGATAATCAATTCAATTACTTATACTGCATGCCATTTATTCCTACATCCAACTATTTAAACCTTAGTAAGACCTAATGTGTGAGTGCATTGGATAAGTCAGTAAATTAATACATTATCCCATTAACTACTATATTGTTACTTTGAGTCAAAACTACAGAGATTAAATGAGATTCAATACAATAAAATTGTAAAGAGATAGAGAAATATATAAAACAACACATTCTCAGAAATATTCTTTCTTACACTTGTAGAAAGTCTCACAAATTGAACAAATACTTTGAAGACACTGTATTGTGTAATATTCTCTGTTTGATTTCCTGGAGGTCTTTGGGGGCAGCCTTCTTTTCAGTCCGAGTAATCACCACAAGTGCAGCCAGGTGTTAAAGTCCAAATCCTTTATTGTCTCCTTCAAAGTCCCATTCCTTCACTTGGGGCTTGGCTAGTTTTCTGGAGGCCTTCCCAAGTCTTGGTTTCAGTGGAGAAGTGAAGGAGGAGAACCTGCCACAAAGGTGATGTGAGATGAAGTGAATGAATCTCTCTGAGTCCAAAGATTTGTGCTTCAACCTTCAGCCACCACAAAGGTGGACGATGGAATGAATCTGTTTCTGCCTTTGCTGGCTGTTATATGCTCCATTATCATAAGTGTGAATCTTGTGGAACTATATAAGTACTAAGTACATGTATTAAAGTAGAGAACTATTAAGTCAATTCAACTGACTTAACACCTTGTAAGAATCCTTGTTTCAGAGTTCTGGCCCATAACATCATTTTGCTGATTAGAATATTTTTTTTTCTGAAGAGCAGGATTCTAGGAAGATGAAGAGTCGGTCAGAAAATTTCAGGCTCTCTAGATTTCCCCCACAAACAGAAGAAAATTGTGTCTCAGGGTGAAAAGGATGAAAAACAAATAAGATTTGGGGCAGAACAGGGATCCTCTCAGGACAACCCTAGAAAACCTAAAGAAAGACCCCAGGATGGGATTAACTCTGCAGAAACAATAAGGTAGGAGAACTAGGGCTACCTGAGTTCTACTAGAATCTCAGCCACAACCACAGGAACTTTCACCCAATACAAGAAATAACCCAAGAAAATTGTCTTAGAGTGACAGAACATGAAAGTAGGGAAAGTAGAAATAGAAAAAATCCACCAAATACCACTTCAGAGAGTCTACATGGAAAACACATAGGAATGTTATTGCCAAATATCAAAATCCCTAGATCAAAGAGAAACATTTTGCAAAACAACAACAACAACAACAAAAGCAATTCAAAAATGCTAGAGGTAAAATTAGAATTGTACAGGATTTATCAGAAATTACAGTAAAAGACTGCATATCCTGGAATAATATGTATCAACAATCAAAAGAACTATGCCCATGGCCAAAAATAGCATATCCAACAAAACCATAATACTAAATTAAAAAAAAAAGGACATTTAAGAAACTTGCAGTTTTTCAGGACTTTTTCTTTCCTTTTATAAGCTTTTTATTTTCAAAATACAACCAAAGATAGTTTTCAACATTCATCCTTGCAAAATCTTGTGTTTCAAATTTTTTTCTCCCTATCTTCCCACTCCCTCCCCTAAACAGCAAGTAATTCAATAAATGTTAAACATGTTCAATTAGTCTCTCTCTCTCTCTCTCTCTCTCTCTCTCTCTCTCTCTCTCTCTCTCTCTCTATATATATATATATATATATATATATATATATATATATATATATATTTCTACATTTATCATAATGCACAAGGAAAATAAGATCAAAAAGGAAAAAAGAGAAAGAAATAGAAAACAAAATGTAAGCAAACAACAAAAAGAATGACAATACTATGTTGTGATTCACACTTAGTCCCCACAGTCCTCTCTCTGGGTGCAAAGAATTGTATGAAATAAGATTTGTAAAGTGCTTTGCAAACCTTAGAACCTATATAAATTATGGCTAGTTCTTATAACCCTTTGCATTGCAGGAAATAATGAATCCCATTATGTTCCTGTCTATGTAAACATGAACTATAATCATCATCATCATCATCATTAGTAGTACTATTATTCATTTTTAGAGACAACCAAAATCAAGTATTAGTTGATTTGATCATTTCTGAAGAGAAAAACATTACCAATCACAAGCTGAATGTCAAATGGTTCTTCAATTTCTTTTAAATTACAAAGTATAACTATAAATTAGTCATATTGATAAACTGACTCTATTCAATAGAAAAGCATCAGAGAAAAAATATAGAGTAACTGACTAGCAAGACTCAAGATGGAGTATGTGAATAGCAAGAATCTAAAGAAGCAGAATTTTTGATATTCAAACCTAAATAATTACAAACTAAAAGGCCTTATTACTCTAGATAAAATAACCAGGTCACTAACTTAAGCCATTAGCAAGTGATCATAAGGTTATTGCTTACATAACAAATAACAAATACACTTGAATATCTTAATAACATCATGGCATTTATAAATAATCTGGCTGTATGATCATGGGCAAAACACTTAAATTTCTTAGAGCTCTGGGCAACTCTCTAAAGACTATCAGTGGCAGACGATCTTCACAGGGGAACTTCATTTAGTAGTGAAAATACACATCTTATTCTTATTTCTATTAAAGTTACAGTGACTTTGTTCTAATAATTTTACAATTCTTTTGACATCTATAATTTGTAGCACTTGTATAACTCTGAAGTCCTTTAAGGCTGTATGTTACTAATTTGCCATGATTTAATCCTTCAAATGTATTTTTGACTTGTTTCCCTTTTAATTAAATAAGCCTTGCTTTTGATTTTTTACTTCAGTCTAAGCTCTACAGTCTGAGAAAATTCCTTGGAACTTCCTAGAACAATTTTCTTTCCTCATTAATAGGGATTCTTGTCTGATAAAGAAAAATCTATGTCAACAACACTTCAAATGATTACTCAACATATAAATATTAATATTTGATGTTAATATTTACATTAGGTTCAATCCCCAAATACATAATCAATGTATAACAAGTCTATAAACTGCAGGTGTTACTCCTTGCCAAAGTTTTAGAAACCTTTCCTCCTTTATGATGCCAATAATTGTCTTTAGTCCACCTTGGAGGGTTGTTTCTTTTATAAAAGGGCTAGGTGCAGCTTCTCCTTACCATCTGGAGTCCAGTTTCTATAAGACCCAGAGGAAAAGTTGCAAAAGAAAAATAAAACAATAACAATATCCACAAACCCAATACCCAAAACATTCTGAAATGCAAACATAGAAATGCTAAACTTAAGGGATTGCCACATTCATAAGAGATTACCATGCCAAACAATCAGAAAATGATAAAGTTTAGGTTACATGGGAATGAGCCCTGACATATTTCAAGCATCTATGCTGAATTATGTAATTTTAATTTTTTTAAAAAAAGAAAGATGGATTCCAAGCTATTCTCTGTATCCATTAATTGCATAGCAAGGTCTCATCTGTAGTCAGTTGTTGCACAGGAAGTAAGAAGTTCCAAAATGAAGACATTCCCTGGATGTAGAGGCAAAGTCAGAAAATATGGGTCTTTTGAAACTGTAGCTAAAATAACCTAACACAAAATGGATGAAACTTATCAACTATAGAGGCAACACTTACAAAAGCTTGTAAATGTGTTGCTAATTAGACTAAGGTCCCAATTTTCTCTCAAGGAAACAAGTATTTCCCAAATCTTACTCATCTAAATGTAACTAATGTAAGAAATTACAATTTTCAAAATGGTAACATTTAATAAGAAAATGCAAAGACAAGGGTGGTAGTGTGTATAGAATTGAGGAGGGGGAAAATGGTGGAAAAGTAAGACTTCCGTGGGGCTATTTCTAGCATTGTTCAAGGTAGAAAGGTGATCTAATTCTAATGATAAGTTTGACAAGCAAGACCCCAAACTCAAATTTGAAACCTGTGATGTTTTATTCAAAGAGATTGAAGAATGCAGCCAACAGTCATTGATTCTTCAGAGAAGTGGGCACATATATCCTTTAGGGAAAGTGCGCCAAATATAGAAAGAGCAAGTTTTATGCTGCTGGTCAGATAGATAGTCCCTTCCCTCAGAGCTTAGATTGAATAGAGCTCTTTCAGGTTAAAGTCTTCCTTACCTACCCCTTTTATGTTAATCCTGATATGTTTGGTGGAAAAGTAAGACTTCCATGGGGCTATTTCTAGGATTGTTCAAGGTAGAAAGGTGATCTAATTCTAATGATAAGTTTGACAAGCAAGACCCCAAATTCAAATTTGAAGCCTGTGATGTTTTATTCAAAGAGACTGAAGAATGCAGCCAACAGTCATTGATTCTTCAGAGAAGCAGGAACATATATCCTTTAGGGAAAGTGCGCCAAATATAGAAAGAGCAAGTTTTATGCTGCTGGAAACTTCCGGTTAAGATGGCGGAGAGGAGGCTCACAGTTGCATAAGCTCCGCGCTTTCTCTCACTATCCACTTCATTACAAGCCTCTGAATCAATGCTTGACTGAAAAAAACCCACAAATAGTTACCAAGAGAAGCCATCCTTGAGATCCGCCAAGAAAGGTCTGTCTTTACTGGAGGGCTGGGCGGTTTTAGATCGGGCGCAGGCGGCGGCAGCGGCAGTGAGAGCACGGGAGCAGACTGGAGAGGGGGTGGGGAGTGATCGCAGCTGTCTCTGCGGGGAGAGCTTCGCTACAGGTTTGGAACCTGCAGCAAGTCAACAGCCCAGCAGAGAAGCTAAAAACACCGGGGCTGAAGAACACAACCGCAAACAGCTGGAGTCTCTCAGGACCTGGCCGCCCCCCCCTTCCCCCCCCTCAGTGACTCAGCACGCTTTGGGATCTCAGAGCGCAGGCGCAGCACAGTCCTGCTAGTGCCTCACTGCTGCCACCTGCAGTCTGTAGAGGAAGCTCGATAACACACCCAGCCCCCCCCCCAAAGAAAGACTCCAGTTTTTTCTGTTTTTCTTTGGTAGTTTGTCTCTGATTAATAGACAGAATGAGCAAGAAGCTAAAGAGGACTTTAACCCTAGACAGCTTCTACACAGATAGAGAGCAGACTCTAAATCCTGAGGAGACTAAAAACAGGCAGTCCCCAGGTGATTCCCCAAAGGAGGAGATCGTCTGTTCCTCAGCACAGATGAACCTCATAGAAGTGATTTAAAAGGCTCTCACAAGGGAGCTAGAAGAAAAATGGGGAAAGCAGAGTGAGGCTTGGCAAAAGGAGAAGGAAGCTTGGGAAAAGGAGAGGGAGGCTTGGCAAAAGAGCCTGGAGAAGTCAGTTAAAGAGAGAGTGGATAAAGAAGTAAAATCCTTGAAAAATAGGATTAGTGAACTGGAAAACAAAATTGGCGAAATGGAAAAAAATTCCACAGAACAAAAGAACTCAATTGGACAATTAGAGAAAGATTTTAAAAAAGTGAGTGAAGAGAATACTTCACTGAAAATCAGAATTGAACAAGTGGAATTGAATGACTCGAGGAGACAAGAAGAATCAGTCAAGCAAATCCAAAAAAATCAAACAATGGAGAAAAATGTGAAATACCTTCTGGGGAAGACAACAGACCTGGAAAACAGATCCAGGAGAGACAATCTGAGAATCATTGGACTCCCAGAAAAACATGATGAAAAAAAGAGCCTGGACACTGTCTTCCAGGAAATTATCAAAGAGAACTGCCCAGAAGTCATAGGAACAGAGGAAAAAATAAACATTGAAAGGATTCATCGATCACCCACTGAAAGGGATCCTAAAATCAAAACACCAAGGAATATAGTGGCCAAATGCCAGAACCCTCAGATGAAAGAAAAAATATTGCAAGCGGCTAGAAAAACCCAATTCAAGTATCAAGGAGCCACAATAAGGATCACCCAGGATCTGGCAGCATCCACATTAAAAGATCGAAGGGCCTGGAATATGATATTCCGAAAGGCTAAGGAACTTGGTATGCAACCAAAAATAACTTACCCAGCGAGAATGAGCATCTTTTTCCAGGGAAGAAGATGGACATTCAACGAAGTAAGCGAATTTCATCTATTTCTGATGAAGTTTTATGCTGCTGGTCAGATAAATAGTTCCTTCCTTCAGAGCTTAGATTGAATAGAGCTCTTCCAGGTTAAAGTCTTCCTTATCCACCTCTTTTATGTTAATCCTGATATGTTTCCCCTTGTTGGTCATACATTGCAAGTTCAAAGGTGTGGACTAATCTATCCTCAAGGTGTGTCTGTTAATATGTATGGAGTTTAAGCATGTGTGCTTGCCAAAAGTTCATGTCCTATCATGATCCAAGCTGGTTTTAGCTAGTTTTAGGCTTGGGCTCCTTTATCAGAAACTTTGGTTAGCCAGCTCCTTGAGTCATAAGATAATTAGTTGGAGATATCTTAACAAGCTACCTCATCCTTCCATTCAACCTGACTTTGTACTCCAAGACATTCTTTTGTGGTACAGACTCTACTGCTAACCCCGGATTTGACTCCCCTTCCAATTTCTTATCTTTATAGCCAAGTCACATCATCTATGGAAACAAAATATTGTTCTCCCAGCATTTCTCTTATTAATGGTTTATCTTGAACACAGAAGACCAATTTTTAATGAAAGTAAGAATATCCAATTTGCTTTGATCTAATTTTAGGTAATTTGATAAGTCCTCATCCTAATTCTGTGTTAAATGTATTAAAAATAATTATATGAAATAGAAAATAATTCTGAAGTAACAAAGTTTATATAATGATTGAGTAAGTCCACTTACTATGATTAAGTTAGGTTAACCAAGCCTTCAGTAATTGGAGACCAATAAGTGATTTACAGAGCTTATTAATTTTTGTTGTTGTTGCTGTTGTTAGCAGAAAAGAGGAATTTTAAAATGGGACAAAATTCTGGAAAATGGAAGATTAAGATGAAAAACAACTAATTCTATAAAATTCTCCCACATACATAATAAAAATATTGCCTCAAAGGAAATTTTGAGAGGCAGAAAGAACTAAAAATCTGGGTGAAGCAAATGTTTTCAAGACAATTTGGGAGGACCTAAGGAAAACCTGACCTTGAGGAGCATTGATCTGGAATGACAGAAGCACAAACACTTTCAGGCAGACTTTTCTGAATCAACAAACAAGTCCTGGTAGGGGTGAGGGGAGCAGCAGAACTCATCCATAAATAAAATAAAAATCAGGATCCAGGATTGTTTTTTGTAAGCAACATAATTAAAATTGAGAGATACACAGAGCTAAAACAAAGACTTGAAGTAGAATTTATTGTGCTTCAGCTGACTTTAAAAAAATAGGATCAGCAATGATGATTTCAGATAAAGTTAAGAGATTTAATTAAAAGAGATAAACAGAGAAACTATACTACAAGTCACTAATATTAATGAATACTGTTTTTGAAACGCTGGCAATAACAATAACAGAAGAAAAAGAAACAGAAGGAATCAGAATGGGAAATAAGATAATAAACTCTTTTTTTGCAGACAATATGATGATATATTTGAAAAATCCTAAAGATTCAAAGAATAGTTGAAACAATAATTTTAGTAAATATTAGGATATAATAAAAATGACAATTTTACCTAATTCAATTTACCTTATTCAATACCATCCTAATTAAATTACCAAAAATTATTTAACTGAGTTAGAAAAATAAACCACATTCATTTGGAAGAACAACAGATCAAGAATTTCAAAAAACTAATGAACAAGTGTCAAGGAAGTAGGCTTTACAATACCAGATCTTAAATTATAAGGCAATAATTATCAAAACTATCTGATACTAGCTAAAAAACAGAAAAGTAGATCAGTAATCTTGTGTTTAACAAATGTCAAGATTTAAGTTTTGGAGATTTTTTTATTTAATAAAAAATAGTTGGGAAAGCTTTCCAACTTGCCCAAAAATTGGGCATAGATCACTATCTTAAACTATTACTAAGATAAGGTCAATATAAATACATAAAAGGAGATGTCACAAGAAAATTAGAAGAACATGGAATATATTATCCATCAGACATATGGATAGGAAAACAATATGAATAAACAAGATAGAGCATTATGAAGTGTAAAATGGGTAATTTCAATTACATTAAGTTAAAGGTTTTCTATAAATAAAACCAATGTAGCTAAGATAAGAAGAAAAGCAGAAACTTAGGAAAAACATTTTTATAGCAGTCTCTCAAATAAAAATCTCATTATTCAATTCTATAAAGAAGTTTATAAGATGAGTCATTTATAAGAATTTATTTAGATAAATATATAATAGAGTACATATATTTATATATAATTGATTTATGTGTTATATACTTATATGTCATTTATTTTATGTAAATATTATATATCATATTTTTATATCTTATATGAAATATTTATATGTTAAGTTATAATATTTAGATAAATATATAATATTGATAGATAAAATATAGCATGTAAAATGGCATATATATAATATAATGATTTCTTTATAAATACATTTATAAGAACATGTCATTCCCCAGTCATATTTATAAGAACAGGAGTTATTCCCCAATTGACAAATGGTCAGAGGATATGAGCAGTTTTTTGATGAAGAAATCTAAACTATATGTAGTCAAAAAATGTTCTAAATCATTACTGAGTACAGAAATGCAAATGAAAACAATTTTAAGATATCATCTTATATCTATCAGTTTGGCTAAAATGATTAATGCCCTTTCATTGGGGAATGGCTATCCAAGCTGTGGCTTATGATTGTGATGGAATACTATTGTATGATAAGATATGAACTGATTGATTTTAGAGAAAAAAAGGGAAATAAGCAGAACCAAGAGAAAGTTGTACACAGTGGCAGAAATACTGTCCTAAGAATAAGTTTGAATGAATGATTTATCTGGATTATCATAAATATTCAAACCAACTACTTGCAGGAAAGATGCTATCCACCTCCAGAGAAAGAACTGATAAATAGAAATATGGATAGTATGCTGGAGGGGGAAAAAAGTTCACAGCAGAGAAAAGAAAACTTAGAAGGAAGCACAGAAAAGCAGAATAACTTTGAAAACAATGTTTAGTGTTTATTACATAGTTGTTTTAAAGTAAAAAGTTTGAAATGAAAATACAAGGTTTTATGCTGAATTCTTGTTATGTTATGTACATGGAAATGTTCTTTTTTAATATTTAAGTTCAAAATGAATATATTTTTTTTTAAGTTTAAAAGCTAACATGTGGTTTGTAGTTAATAGTAATACACACTCTTCCAGCCATCTTCCAGTTGCCAGAAAGGGAACCAATAGAAGATTATATCACTCAATGTATACTTAACTTTTAGCTCAAGGAAAAAAAAAAAAGTAGTTTTCACTAAAATTGGAAAAAGGAATTCAAACTTTAGTCAACCATCCTTTTTCCAGCTTTCAAAAAGGAAAATTTAGCCTTTTAAAAAGAGCTTTATAATCCTATAATTATTTTATTTCTACAAAGATATATATCTTAGTTTAAATTATTTGCTACTAAATGATAAAAGTCTTTTCTGTCAATTCACTAAATATATAGGTAAACCAGACTTAAGAGAATATCTGTGTTAGTCTAGCTTAGCTGTTAGGTTTAGGTTTCTTTAAAAAGGGAACTTAATATTAACAATCAAAATGATTTATAGATTTAAATCAATCCAACTGATTTAAAGGACATTCCTTTTTTAAATTAATTTTGCCTAGACTATTATAATAACCTCTGGTCAACTCACCTTCCCCACTGATGCAGCAAATCTGAGATTCCTACTGTACAGGTCTACATCATTCCTATGTTGAAGCAGATTCTATCATCCCCAGTGATCCCTGGAATAAAATATAAACTTCTTTGGCATTTAAAGTCCTTCACTATTTGGCTCCAATTTTTTTTCCCCCCACAGATTTCTCAATACTCTTTCCCATATAATCTACATTCTAACCAAACTGGCCAATTTGTTGTTTCCAATATATTTTAATTGGATGTATTTCCTATACATACATTCCAATAATATTCCATACAAGATCTCCTTCCTCTTCAGCACTGCCTCTTAAAATCCCTTAGCTCCACTTAAGTACTCCTAAACAAATCCTTTCTTTATCCATACTACCTCCCCTTTCCATGCCCTATCCTGCCTTAGTGTTCTTCCCCTCTCCTAATATTTTATTTTCCCTCCTTATCTATATATATGTTGTCTCCAATAGAATGTAAACCACTGCTTTTATATTCTTAATACCTAACATAATGCCTGAGACATAGTAGGTACTTGCTGAATTGAAATCATCTGATTTAGAATTTTATCTCATGATTTGGATTTAGCTATCAAGAGTACTCTGTGCAAATGATTGGTACTAGCTATTCTAAGAGATAAGGAGTTTTAAATTTTCTTTTTAGTCCAGAGAAATGGTGTCCATTCATATCAGGAACTCTTTGTGAAGAAAACTTCCTGCTTTCAAAAGAGATCAACAACTACTTTACAATTTACTAGTTTAAAGGAAATGACCTGGAGTCACTGAAAAGTGAAATGACTAGCTCAAAGTCATACAACCAGTGGCAGGATGCCAACACAGATTTTCTTGTCTTTGAGAGCTTGTTCTCTATTTACTACAACAAAATGCTTCTTCTGATAGTTTCTATGATTATTTCCTAACTTAGCATCCTGTTTTATAAATTATTTTGTGAACTTAGTTAAAAGGAATAAATTCCTCCTAGATGAAATAGTAAAATTAAAGTCCTAAATCTGCAAAGTTACCAACCAGATCTGTGATGATATTATTAAGATGTGAAGACCAGCCTGAGAGTCAGCCAGTAATCCTTTAATAGTGAAAGAACATCTAGAAAATCTTATCCATTTAATTTTCATTAACCAAGTTGTATTTTCTGACTTGTGCCCAAAACCCAGATCAATAAGTACTTTTGGAAAAAAAGTCTTTCCCACTATAAATATATTTGCATTTGGCCAATTGTGTTTTTTAAGGAATTAATTTCTTCAGTGGATTTTTTTTTTTTTTTTTTGTATTTGGCCAAGTATAATTTTTTTAAGAATTATTTTCTTCAGTCGACTTTTGTTCTTCTTTTTCCAGGCTATTTCTTCTCTTTACATATCTCTCATTTCTCTTCCTAATTTTTCTTCTGCCTCTATTATTTGACTTTTAAAATCTTTTATAAATACCATTAAGAAGCTTCTTTGGGCTTGGGACCAATTCATGTCACTTTTTGAGATTTCCTCTGTGGACCTCTTATCTGAGCTGGTGTTTTTGTCGTCCCTACTACCACAATAGCTTTCTATAGTTTCTTTTCTGTTTCTTGCTCATTTTCTTTCTTTCTCTTTTTTTCTCCTATTTTATGGTTAACCTCTGCTCCTGGAGTGCAGGGGGTGCTGTCCCAAACTTTATGTGCAGGTGTCAGCCTTGGCTTTGAGCACGGGGGCCCCTTTGTATTTGGTGTCTTGCTCACAGCAGGGGTAGTCCTGCCTACTCTCTCCAAGAACAGCAGGGTTTTTCCACACTGGCTTTTCCACAAAATGTATGGTCTAGACTGATCATTTTTCATCCCAGTGAGACTGATCTTTCTTGAAATCCTTTGAATATATCTTGATCCGGAGACTGGTTTCATTCCATCTGACTATTCAGAAGCTTGGTTTCATATGGTTTTTGAGGTAAACTAGGAAAGCTCAGGCAGCTTTCTGGCTTCACTCTACCATCTTGGCTCCCCACTATAAATATTTTCTAAGATTTAATGACAAAGATTGGGTTAATAAAAGGCAAATTCATAATGTAATAAATAACTGTTAGTGGAAATATATATATGAAGCAACAGAAGTACTCATAAGTGGCAGAGTCAGAAAGAGAAATAAATTGCTATAGATCCCAAATGAACATGGAAAGTAAGACAATAGGAAAGCTAAAAAATAGACAATGGCCTGTATCAATATGAAACCAAAAAAAAAAAAAAAAAAAGCCTTTCCTTATGTGATATGTTTCATAAACAGTAAAATCTTGTTACTATTTCCTTTAAAAGTGGCATTTTATATGAGGCCAGTTTATAAAATATTTTCAAGTATATTGAATCTTGGGGAAAAACAAACAAATTAGACATACAAGGAGGGCTGGGTAATTCAGCTTATTCCCTGGGAATAAAAATTTAGGGAACTACAAAAAATCAATTTATGAACTCCTTTGATTGCAGAACAATGCTTAGTCAGCAAAAAAACAATTAAATCTATAGCAATCATATGTATCTATACTAAGAACATTCTGACTGCTATTCAACTAAATTTGTTTTTAATTGCTTCTTATATTATTTTCAAATCACGAATTAGAAAACTGATTTCAAGGCAAGAACAAGTAGTTAAGAGTTCTCCTCAGGAGCACTTCATTATTAAGAATGGTTCCAAACTATGGGCCCAGTGCATGATAATAGAGGTGATTTGATTGTCAGACTGACACAAAAACTCATTACGTTTAAACAGATAAATTTAACCTAGGTTCGTTGTTGGCTAACTACACAGTTTGAGCGCTCTGTCTGGTTGAGAAACTTCTGGCACCTATTTTGATTAAGCCTACTCCCACCTCTAAGAATCAGCCTCTAAACAATCTCCAAATTAGTCTTTATCACATCTACTTTTATTCTCATTTTCTCACCAGGCATTATATAGTAGAAGGCAGATTAGGATCAAGGTTCTCGAATTCAAAACTCCGCGTAATCATCTTCGATTTAGTCAGGGTTCTAATCCCTGATTTCCCAGTCAGAACCCACAAAGACTCTTAAGATGTAGTGCGGTGAATTCCCTTCCAGAAACAGTCCAGTTCTTCATAATACAGACAAGAAAAGAAGTTCAGAAAAGTTACACATCGAACTGTAGACAGGTAGCTAAGCTGGAATTTGAACTCAAATCTCTACTGGCTCCAGTCAGAATTCTTTCTAACCCCCCCATGAACTAGAAATGGTATCTTTTATTCAAGCCCTGCATCCCTCTGCTCTGTGGATTTTGTGCATTCTAGGACCAGAACCTTCTACCTCTCCCATACCCCTCAACTCTCCCATGAGCAGCTCCCCACCCGGCTCTTTGACCCCTCCCCTTGCCCTTCCATCCCTTGCACTAGGTGAAGACCAGGGAGGAAGGGAACTGGATACCTATCTCGGCCACGGCCTCTGAAGAGTTAAGTATTGAATGTATTCGTTTAGGGCCATTTCTGAACGAGAGTCAAAACTTTCTCTTCGCCCACTTGGCAGGCCCATTCAGCTGCAGGACAAACTTAAATTCTCTCCCTGGGCCCGGCCCCACTTTCTTCCACATCCGTTTACTTCTCCATCGGCGTGTGCTATCTCCAGCAGACAGCGGCCTAACTGGAACCATCCCCAGCTGAGTTTAGTCCAACAGTTCCCTAGAGAGATGCCCACCCGGCCGCCCACTCTGTCAGCCCTCGCCGTATACAGCCCGGGTGCTTCAAGCTATTAAGGAATAGTATTAAAGCGGATACAATAATGAATGCGAGGCTACTGCGCAGTAGAAAAACCCGTAGGATAAAGCTCGCTGAGACTTCTGGGAAATGTAGTCTTTTCAACCCCTCCTCCTATACTTTCCGCTTCACAGGCCTTTCAAGCGCAGCCTCCTGATTGGTCTGAAAGACGCTCCTTTCCCTCCCACCGCGCCTGCCGCTTACCCTAAACTACCTTGCACTTCATCTGGCCTGATTCTCGTCAGGCTTCAAGGCAACGTCCTCTGAGAGTGCCGCCCGCAAGTTGGGAGGTGCAAACTTCTTCTCACCACCTGTAAAACTATTTAAAAAACCAAAACACTACGAAGACAGCCAGAAAAATGGAGATATTTTTAATTTCTTTGGCCCTAATCCTAGGATGCGCTGTCTTTTATTTATTTCATCAGCAAAATAACTCGCACAGACCCCCATGCATAAGTGGCTGGATACCTTGGATTGGAGCTGCTTTTAAGTTTGGAAAATCTCCTCTGGAATTTATAGAGCAAGCAAGAATCAAGGTAATGGGGCAGGGGTGAAAGAGGAAGTTGAGGGGAAAAAAAAGTTTTATTGACAAAGTTTCTTCTTGTTATTTTGTATTTATTTATATGGGTTAATGGTTTTCCATCTCCCCAGTGCTGGTAGAAAGTTTCTTGAAATCAAAAACTTTCATCTTTGTTTTTATATTGCTGCTCCCTAGCACAATGCCTGGAACATAGCTGATAATAAATTATTGTAATTAAATTTATTCTTTCTTTTTTCAGTCAAAGTTGGGGGGGGGGAGAGATGCACATAGCATACTTTATACTCTGAGATCATTGGGTCGAATCTATCTTTAGATATAAATCGAGGTCTATATCTGTCTATCTGTCTATCTATTCATCCATCTAACGACGCTGCAGATGATTTGAACCATAACTTGGACCAGAAATAGTAAAAATGCAATAAAGATGTTATTGGAAATAATTTCAGTAGTATGATAATTACTGGTGCCCAATATACTGTTATTAATCCTTAACCTCAGCTAATTGAAGATTTCTTTTTTTAATTGCTGGTAAATGTTTAACATCCTGGCTTCTACCCCATCCTTGCCCAAAATTTAAAGAACACATTTTTATGTTTAATCTTCATTGCTCTCTATTTTCTTTATCTTTTTTATTTATCATTTTCTCTATCACTTTCTTAAGACTAAACAACCAAATCTTGAGTGTTGTTTTGCTGCTTTCATAGATGTAAATGCTCACACTGAAATTTTATTTTATTTTTTAATTAGTATTTTTTTTCAAATTGCATGTAAAGTAGATTTCAGCATTCATCTTTGTAAGTAAAGTAGATTTCAGCATTCATCTTTGTAAGATATTGAGTTTCAAAGTTTTCTCCCTCCCTCCTTTCTTTTCCTTTTCCGAAGACAGCAAGCAATCTAGTATAGGTTATACATGTATGATCATGCAAAACATATTTTCACGTTAGTTATGTTCACACTGAAATTTTAATGACTGGTTCTAAATTAGTTTTAGCTGGTTCCAGCACATTATTAGATGATTATAGAAGAAAGGGAGGAAATATATCATCAAATGAAAGATTTTGTTAGATTTCAAAAGTTTGCTATGGCAAAATATGCTATTTAATCTTTCCAATTTTTTTCTCAAATTAAAATATTAAAAATGAGATAGTAAATTTCAGAAATTTACTAAATATTGGAGCTCTGAGGTATCTTAGAGCAGGGCTTCTTAAAATGCTTTTCCATTTGTGACCCCTTTTTGCCCAAGCAATTTTATGTGACCCCAGATACATTGGTATATAAAATAGGTATATAAATCAAACTCTTATTATAAATCATAATTTTGTGACCAAAACATTTAATTACTAAATTCCATATGCAATTGCAAATTACAGTTTAAGAAGCTGGGCTTTAAAAAACATTTAATGTAACCTCATTAATCTACATATACTCCTGGTGTCAGAAGTTCCCTCCTGTAATGAAGAGCTAGGCTATCCTTTATGAAATTTCTCATAAATCATTGTGGCTCTTCTGCACCAACATCCTTCCTCCTTCCCTGCTCCTCCTCCATAGGTCTGGCTTCTTCTAAAGGTAGTTGCCATTTGTAACCTTTCTAAACTTGTCCTAAAAAAAGTTTTCCAAGTAGAAAAAGCTAGTGTTCTGTTTTTGTATTCTGAAATTTAGTGAACCTGAAGTACAAGTTAATCTTCTCCATAGGTTCATGTTATCTCTCTGTCTTTGCCTTTCTAAATTATATTTCACCTATTCTCATTCCTAAATGCCTCTATTTCTTTGATAATTTCAGTTATTTTTCTTTAGACTTCTCCCAGACTCCTATTTTTTTTTTTTGATATGTGGTGCTCAGAACTGAACTAAGCATTGCAGATATAGATTCAACTCCCTCTGCTGCAACTTTTCAAGTAAAATAACATTGTCTACCTTGTTCCTGATGTGCTTCAAGATAATCCCAGTATTTCTTTGGACTTTTGAGGTATTTGATTCAGTCATTTATTCATCACTTACAATGTGTTAGACATGAGGAAGATGATATAAGTCACTGCCTCTGTTCTCATGGAGATAAGGTGAGGAAAATAGTATGAAATGAGCTTGAGATAAGAGATTGGTTAAATACAGGGCTATGATTTCCAGACTAAAGAGTGGACATTATTGAATTGGCACAAA
Organism: Antechinus flavipes; assembly: GCF_016432865.1. Taxonomy (NCBI): domain Eukaryota; kingdom Metazoa; phylum Chordata; class Mammalia; order Dasyuromorphia; family Dasyuridae; genus Antechinus; species Antechinus flavipes. The sequence goes on along the minus strand of NC_067401.1, from coordinate 210,652,055 downwards.
TATTATTCATTTTTTAAAAATCACTTGATTTACTAAAAAATAATGGAAGGGGAGTTTCTTTTTTAAAAATTTCAACTGTTATTTCTGTATCAAAAAAGAATAGTAACAAATTAGCAGCTTTTCTTACATTATTCCAAATGGCTTATCAAAACAAGTTCATAATGCCAAAATACAGCATTCTGTCAGTAACGACTTTGACCTTAAGCAAATATATATTTTAAAAATATTCTTTTACATTATAGAATTGTTGGCTAGAAAACACTTTAGAAATAATCTGGTTAAAACCCTTATTTTGCCAATAAGAAAACTGAAGTCTATTTAAATAACTTTTTGCTATAGATATATAGAGATATAGATATAGATTGATAGATAGGAGTAGGATGCTAATCCCATCTTTTATATCAGTATGCCTCCTTTAATATGTCTGAGGTCATATTGGGAGGTTTTTATTAATGATTTATTTTTGCTTGTTTTTGCTACTATATTACACTTGTAAATCTTATCAACCCTGTAATCTTTTACAACTCTTGAAGTTGTTTAGATGACTTGCTATCCAACCTTAGTTTCCTTTCTTCAATAAACCAACCAATTAATAAGTATTTCTTAAACAACAATTATATTTCAAAGAGTGTGATAGGCTCTGGACATACAAACTCAATAAATGAAATAATCCCCAAGGAGGTTACATTTTAAGGAAGACTGAAAGTACTATATACATATAAGAACACCCAGAATAAAAACAAGGAGAATAAATACAATTGGAAGGAGGGGAGAAAAAGGCTTCATATAAAATGTAATAAGGGACAGTTAGGTGATTCAGTGGATAGATATCTGATCTAGGAATCAAGAAGTCTAACAATATAATCATTTTGGGGGCCTTAGTAGTTTCTCATGACAAGCTCATGAGTACAGGACAATATAGACATTCTTGAGTCCTTTGAGAACAGTTCATAAGTGATTGTTTCAAATCCTCTTTGCTTGTAGTCTCTATATTACAGCACTGTTTACATGATCAAATGAAAAAGTACACTGTAAACTTTAAATTGTAGTTATGGCACAAGCAGGACAGGTTATTTACAATCTTAGGATAAGAGAACAGGTAGAGTCTGGAGGGTGAAGTGAAGAATTAGAGAGACATAAGGGATGTGATGGAGAAAGGTATCCAGAAAAGTACCTGCAGAAGTGAAAAAATTGGCAGGCCACAGTGGAATCATCTTGTTCTTGTTCTTTAAACTTTCGGTAGCACTCCAGGCGGCACTCTGCACTTACGGAGGTGAGGGACCACATTAATGCAGGATCCATCTTGGAGGAAAGGCTCTTCTGGGCAAGTCACTTAACCTTATTTTCCTAAGTTTCCTCATCTGTAAAATGAGTTAGAGAAGAAAATGACAAACCATTCTATTATCTTTGCCAAGAAAATTCTAAATGGGTCATAGAGTTAGACATGAGTGAAGTGACTAAAAAAAAAAAAAAAAAAACGCACAGATTTGCAAGGGACTCCATTGAAGACCTTCCAAGTCAACAGTGACTCATTAGTAGCTAGCTTTTGTGTCCAACCATTCAACATATTTGATTCTACTTAATTATACTGTTACCTGGCTCACTTTCCTTGATTTTATCCACAAGTATAGCATGAGTAACTTTACTAAAGGTAAAATGATATATAAATATTATTCATTATTATCATTACTTTTTAATTTTAATTTTATTTTAATAGTATTTTATTTTTCTAAATGCATGCAAAGACAGTTTTCAACATCCATCTTTGCAAATTCTTGTCCCTTTTTTCCTTCTCTCTTCCCTCCTTTCTCTCCAAAACAGCAAGAAATTTGATATAGGTTAAACATGTGCAAATCTTCAAAACATATTTCCATATTCATCATGCTAAACAAGAAAAATCAGATAAAAAGGGAAAATATAAGAAAAAAGATCAAATAAGCAAACAAATTATGCTCTGATTCACATTCAGTCTACATAATTCTCTCTCTGGATTTATTGCCTTGAATCATCTCATTATTGAAGAGCCACATCCATCACAGTTGATCATCACATAATCTTGTTGTTACTGTGTGTAATGTTCTCTTGGTTCTACTCACTTCTCTTAGCATCAGTTCACGTAATTCTTTCCAGGCTTTTCTGAAATCAGCCTCTCCATCCTTTCTTATAGAACAATAATATTCCATTACATTCAGAGACCATAACTTATTCAGTCATTCCCCAACTGATGGGCACACTTTGCTTGCCACCACGAAAGAACTGCTACAAACATTTTTGCACATATGGGTACTTTTTTACTTTTTTATGATCTCCTTGAAATATAGATCCAGTAGAGATATTGCTGGACCAAAGGTTATATACACTTTTATAGCCCTTTGGTAATAGTTCCAAATTGCTGTCCAAAATGTTTGGATCATTTTACAACTCCATCAAAAATATATTAGTGTTCCAGTTTTCCCACATCCTCTCTAACATTTATCTTTATCTTTTCCTATCCTCTAAACCAATCTTAAAGATATGAAATGGTACTTCAGAGTTGTCTTAATTTGCATTTCTCTAATCAATAATTACTGTGATTTCTTTTCTGAGTTCTAGCCCTACATTAAAAATTGCCTATTGGACTACCAGCATGTCCCTTAGTTTTGCAAGGAGATATTTATTTTAATGACATAGCAAGAACAATATACAAATATTTCCCCTAACACCTTGAAGGTATATTCTTACCTATCTTTTATTCTCTTGAGGAAATTATATATATATATATATATATATATATATATATATATATATATATATATATTATATATATATATAAAGTGGTGGCAGCTCTGTTAGGTCAGTAGGGTTTCACTTAGCATTCTGGTCATCTTGGCATAAAGATAATGGCTGTACTTTAGAATATTGATCTGCTTATAAGATCAAAGGTTCCAGTCTCTTGCACTTAAAAGAGAGAATGAGAAGTACAGATGCCATGGATCAAAACCCATTCACAGAACTACCTGGCTTTAGAGAAAAGAAGGTAATTGCTTATTCCCTTATAGTATTGTCTCTTTCTATCATCAGAGGAGTCAGAAAGCTGGTATCTCAAATTAAGCTTGTCAATAGTAAAACACATTCTCCCTCCATCTTCCCTATTTCTGATAAGTTAGCCAGTCACTCAGTAAGTTTTAAATGCTTACTATTTGCCAGTTATTGTGATAAGTACTTGGAATAAAAAGAAGGCAAAATAAAGTCATCTGGTCCCGAAGATTTCTTTTGAAGAAAGTTCATTTTCCCCCCTAAGATTAGATTCTTTAGGTAATCTATTATATGTTCTGTTAATCTGAGTATTTGTGGGGGTTCTCTTTGCAAATGTTCATCCATTTTCCTTACATTTCAGTTTTATTGGCATATAATTGGGTAAAACTGTATATTAAAAGCTTTTTTATTATAGCTTTTTATTGACAGAACATATGCATAGGTAATTTTTCAACATTGTCCCTTGCACTCCATTGGATCTTCTCTTTGTCAAAGATATCCACTTCCATCAGAAAACATCCTCATACAGTATTGTTGTTGAAGTGTATAATGATCTCCTAGTTCTGCTCATTTCACTTAGCATCAGTTCATATAAGTCACTCCAAGCCTCTCTGTATTCATCCTGCTGGTCATTTCCAACAGAACAATAATATTTCATAACATTCATATACCATAATTTATTTAGCCATTCTCCAATTGATGAGCATCCATCCAGGTTCCAGTTTCTGGCCACTACAAAGAGGGCTGCCACAAACATTTTTGCACATATGGGTCCTTTTCCCTTCTTTAATATCTCTTTGGGATCTAAGCCCACTGCTGAATCAAAGCGTATGCATAGGTTGATAACTTTTTGGGCATAATTCCAGATTGCTCTCCAGAATGGTTGGATCCATTCACAACTTCATCAACAATGCATCAGTGTCCCAGTTTTCCTGCATCCGCTCCAGCATTTGTCATTATCTTTTCCTGTCATCTTAGCCAATCTGACAGGTGTGTAGTGGTATCTCAGAGTTGTCGTAATTTGCATTTCTCTGATCAATAATGATTTGGAGCATCCTTTCTTATGAGTAGAAAGTTTCAATTTCATCATCTGAAACAGCATCTGTTCATATCATTTGATCATTTATCAATTGGAGAATGGCCTGATTTCTTATAAATTAGAGTCAATTCTCTATATATTTTAGAAATGAGGCCTTTATCAGAATCTTTACCTGTAAAAATGTTTTCCCAGTTTATTGCTTCCCTTCTAATCTTGTTTGCATTAGTTTTGTTTGTACAAAAGCTTTTTAACTTGATATAATCAGAATTTTCTATTTTGTGATCAGTAATGATCTCTAGTTCTTCTTTGGTCACAAATCCCTTCCTCTTCCACAAGTCTGAGAGGTAAACTATCCTATCTTCCTCTAATTTATTTATAATCTCATGCCTAAATCATGGACCCATTTTTATCTTATCTTGGTATACAGTGTTAAGTGTGGGTCCATGCCTAGTTTCTGCCATACCAATTTCCAGTTTCCCAGCAGTTTTTGTCAAATAGTGA